>NW_028227259.1:1415000-1837500 GCF_978045245.1 Mus caroli
TTTATATAGAGTTTCCTACATTTTCCCTATACAAGTATATTGTTAAGTATTCATCTAATATTTCTGGATTGACAAAAGGGGACTAAGACAATAATTTCCATTATAGCTTAAAATTCTACCTTATGTTTATATTTTATTCTTTTAGTTTACTTCAGAATTGGTAAAGCATGTTACATGTTACAAATATCTTGGATTACTGTAAAATTTCAAGGTGCAGGAGAAAAATTGTCTTTTCAATACCTGGACTTGGGACAGCCATCTATTGCTTGATTAACATATAAATTTATACATAGGTATGTGGATTGAGTCAAACCATTATTCCCTTCAATCTCCATTGCGTGTACATATACAATGGCTATGGAAGCCTTTTGTGAACTGTAGTAGATATAAATGAGTTATTTTCAGAAAATAAACCGGAAAGGAAAAGCTTCCGAGATGGAGAGTAAGCTAAGTTCCAACGCAAATCCCTTGAGAAAAGCTATTCTATCGTGACAAGAAAAAAATAAGGTGTTGAGAGTGCCCTAAGTCTGGAATAAAAGGTGAGGACCTGCCCGATTTGTGGGAAGAGGCACATTTCTCTATTTGCTGCACTGAATGCATCTTCCTTGGGCATCAAGCCAGCCTGTAGACAGTTCATCTTCAGGTGGCTCATCTGAATTCCCCATCCACTCCGATAGAAGGTTAAGGGGGAAAGCCAATTCTAGGATCACTTGAAACAGAAACACGAAGGCATTTAAAATCTGTGCTAAAACAACTTCCTTAGGGAGGAAGTTAGGATACCTTCTTTTGTCCAACAGAAGTGAAAACGAAGAGAAGTGCCATTCTAGTCTTGCTTGGACAGAACTTTTATTTAACACAGCTACAGTGCTTTGTATTTTTCAAAGACCTTTACAGATGTGTCCCCCTCATGTAGCAAGCTTCTGTCAAAGCAAGTTAGACTCATCTTTCCATTTTCTAGATGAGAGGGGGGAAAAGTACCAGAGAACTAAACTGACTGTCTCGGCTCCCAGAGTGAATGAAAGGTAGAAGGGGATTTTGAGCCCTTGACATTGAGTTCTTGGCTTTGCAACCTGTTATTTCCCCTCTTCACTAAATCTCTACAAATTGCTTAAAAGAATCTCTAATCTAAGAAACCAAGTCTAGAATCCTAAATAGAGGATTCTCCGTGGGGAGGCCTGAGGTTTTATGAAAATTACGAGCCCTTTGGGGTGCGCGGCTTAGAGGACTGCCATGAAGAAAAGAGCTACAGTGTCGTGACTCCTAGGCTTAGAGAAGAAAGTCCTGAATTTTAAGGAGCACTCCTTCAAGATCGCCAGGGATTACAGCCATATCACTTTATAGAAGACATTTCAAAGTGACGCTGGTGGGGTTGGGAACCGAGGAAGTGGCTCAGCGTAGCCGTTGAGATCTTTGTCCAGTTTTCAATTAGCCAGGCAATCTTTATATGTTCAAATTCTTTTTTCTCAGTGGAGAACCTGGCCACTCTCCAATTTTTGACACTCTAATTTAAGTTATATATTTCTTTGCAATGTGAATCTATTTCAATATTGATGTAAGACTGGTGACTGGTGCATTATTACCAAATGCCCAATAGGCACCTCAATAAATATTTATTAATGTTAATGATAAGAACAGTCCTCTTCAATATTTATATTTGAAATATGAACTGTATGAAGACTGCAACAGGGAAAACTTTCAGATAATTACATTTTCAGTTATAGCTAGTGCCTTATTTCCTGGAGTTTCAAGTTTTCTTAAAGATATGGTTATGGTATCTTTTTCTTTAAATCTCAAGGTTATTGGCAAAGATTAGCCCTACCTTACAGATGGGGTAGTATAAGAACTAGGGGGGCTGATTTACAAAATGTCCCATGGTTTGTTTAGTAAAGTAAAAAACAAAAGTTAAGGTCTTTGATTCCAAATTCCACTCAAGGAGTCTGGCTTTGGGAGTGAAATTAACTGGGGCATGGATAGTTATGAAACTATATATGAAACTGTCTTGTCTAAAAGTTGACTTTGAAACATGACTTGTGACTCAGAGATATCTGTCTGGCAGAGTTTGGTCCCCTCCCCTCCCCCACTGAACCTGCTCTGTGATTGTTTACTCTTATGAATCAGAGGGTAATATCATCTATTTATATTACTACTCTATTTTCCAGCTTAATAGGTACAGAAATTGAACCAACACTTGGTTGGTTTAGTGTACAGACCCGTAGTTTTGAATGCACCACAGGTGAAGTTAGAATAGTACTTAGGCAAAGGAGTGACTGGTAGTTATTTTAGAAATAAATTCAGTAGACATTTTAGAAATGGTCCATGTGTTCAGTTTTGTAACTTCACATATGAATAGAGTAACTGGGATATGTATTTAAAAAATAACAGAAACAAATGTATTTTGTGGGGTTTTTTTTCTTGTAAACATTCTGTCATGTAAAATATATCCAAGTATTAGGTATTCCTGCTACTTACTTTAAACAGTGTTCCTCCAAAGGCGACACATAATTCACCTGTGACAGAAACATCTGAGACATTTATTAAAATTCCAGCTCATAACTTAAGATTCAAAGGCTGGAGTCTCGTCACATATCTACGGAACAAAATTCTTAACACTGGGGCCAAACATCTGTGTTGTCAATAATCTTTGAGGTCAGTGTGAGAAGATGGGGAAATGGGACAGAGCCAGGAGAGATAAGAAAGGACAGATAGACTGGGGGTCTGAGTCAGATCTCGGAGGTGATGGCAATTCATGATAGGCAGCAAGGTAGATTAATGCAACTCACATAACTCACTTTTATAAATCATTTATGCAGGCAACTTGTCCCACTGTCAAGTAAGGCGAGTGGGGTAAAAGTGCATAGGACTGTATTCTTATAGGAGACAGTTTTGAAGGGTGTTGGATGCATATAATCCATTCTTCATTACCTTGATATTCACTACTGGGTTTGGGGTCTGTGTGTGTGTGTCCGTATAAATAGTTCTTATTTTCTTTTTGTGATTTACATAAAAATTAAAGTGTGTAGAAAGAAAGAAACAAATTGACAATATTGCTAATATAGTTACTGCCTCAGAACCACAGGCACAAAATGCTTTTATGTTAAAATGAAAACTGAAAATGTCCCTGATACACCTAGCTCAAGGTCAGGATGCTTTGAAAGAGCCTGTGTGGCTAACAACTTGTACCAAGTCCAGTATATATGTTATATAATGTTATCCATCTTGTGTTTAAAGAAAAAGTTGTGGGAGTCAAGTGAATTGAAAATAGTAACTCCAAGTGTGGCTCAATCCCATGAAGGGAACTTCCCCACTACATCACAGCTCACAGAGGCTGTCAAGGGCCTTTGCTGTGCAGTATCCAGTCATTTTTGGAAAATCATTCTGCCACCCTCTAAGCCAGTGTTTCTATCCTAATGCTGTGACCCGTTAATACAGTTCCTTATGTTGTAGTTGCACCCAATCATAAAATTATTTTTATTGCTACTTCATAACTGAGATTTTGGTACTCCTATGGATCATAATGTAAATCTCTGTGTTTTTCTGTATGTGATGACTATTCTCAGTTCTCAACTTGACTATATCTGGAATGAACTACAATGCAGAAATGGAGGGCACACCTGTAATCCAAATCTTGAGGCTGGAAGACATAGGTTTTTGTTTCAGATCTTGGGGCAAAGTGGCCATGAAAAACTTAGGCCTAGGCAAGGTGATATATGCCTTTAATCCCAGGAGACAGAGACAAGCAGATCTCTGAGTTCAAGACCAGCCTGGGACAGAACAAGTTCCAAGTAAAGAACAGCTTAGATTCAGGCGTGGCAGTAGACATATTTAATCTGGGCCACACCTTCTTCTGGAGGCCTACAATGGAAGAAGGAGGGCTTCCTTCTTCTCCACCTGCTTGAACTTGCCAGCACATCTGTTGGATCCTACTTTTTTTTGTATTTTTGTTTTTGTTTTGTTTTGGGGTTCCAGCTTAGACAGAAGATCAGCTGAATCATCTAATCTCATGGGACTGAGTAATCACTAGGTTCTTGATCTTCCTATTCACAGCTGTCCATTGTTGGCTTAGTTGAACTGTAGCCTGTTAGTCATTCCAATAACTTCCCCTTAGTATATAGAAACATTCCATAAGTTCTGTGACTCTAGAGAACCCTGACTAATACATGATGATTTTGGACTACCCCCGTGAAAGGGGTCAACTCCCAAAGGGGTCACAAGTCAACCTCTGCCTTAAAGCATACAGAGGGAGGGAAACACACACACACACAGAGACACACAGAGAGAGACAGAGAGAGAAAGAGAGAGACAGAAAGAGACAGAGAGGGAGTCAGGGAGAGACAGGAAGGGAGACACAGAGAGAGACAGAGAGAGACAGAGACAGAGAAAGAGAGAGAGAGAAAGAGGAGAAAGAGAAAGAGAGGAAGAGGAAGAGGAAGAAAGAAAGAGAAAGAGAGAGAAAGAGAGAGAGAGAGAGAAAGAGAGAGAGAGAGAGAGAGAGAGAGAGAGAGAGAGAGAGAGAGAGAGAGAAAGAGAAAGAGAAACCAATGGTTCCTCCCTGGCATCCTACTGCTGAGAATAAGTCACATGATGCTACGGAGCCTTGAGACCTGAGGGACATGGAGGCTGTGTCCCAATACTCTAAGGGAGAAGAGAACAAGTCATGCGTGGTGGCACATGCCTACAAGCCCAGTGCTTGGGATGTGGGAAGAAGGCAAAGCACACCATCCTGGAGTATAAAGAGAAACTCTGTCTTTAAAACACAAGGGCTGAAAAACAAAACAAAACCAAAAAAACAAGGGCTGAGGATGTGGCTTTGGGGTAAAGTGCTGGCCTGGTGTTCCTATGGCTGTGGGTTGCCTCTCCAGCGAAAAGGAAATACTAGAGCCAGCTTCCACCAGAATGGATTATTCTTCAGGGTCACTCACACACACACACAAAATACATGTTCTAGGAAGTAGGAACTGCTTAAATAAATTAGCTGACACAAGTATTTCACAATTATGTATTTTCTTTTTAGTCAGGCATTGAGGATTGCTGTCTTTAAAGTGGCCCAGGGCATATAAAAACACATAGAAAACATATAACATATATACAAATCATATAAAACATATATACAAAACATATATATCTATAGTAGATATAACACACACACACACACACACGTATAACATCCTGCTGATAGTAGCAGGCATCCTGGCCCACAGATGCCTCATATCCTTCTACCCATCCCTATATCCACACTTCTAAAGAGCACACTCCTTTTCTTTTATCTCCGGAGCTCTGTTGAAAAATTTTCTTAGCTTACTAACCTTGCTGAGAGCATAAAGATGGGGAGCCTTTACTGCAATAATAAGGAACTTTGGTGGTGGGGAATGTGTTCTTTGATTTTTTTTTTATTTTTAGAAATTATGAATGACTTTTTTATAGGAGCTTGGTCTTAGGTGATAGCCATGTTCTTTTCTATGGAAAAGATCTACTAGAAGCCCCTTAGGAGATTATTAAAACCTAGATAGCGATGATTCTTGTGGATGAAGCTTTGGATTCCACATTTGTTTGTTATGAACTCCAAGAATCATACTGTGGAAAATATTTTGAGAGATTTTTATCATATTAGAGAACTTTACAGACAATATAGCTTGGTCTCGCATATCAGTACATTACAGTACATAACAGCCATATTAGTAATAACAGAAGTATAAGCAGAGTGTAAGTTAGCTAGTGTCTTAGTCGCTGTTCTATTGTTGTAAAGAAACACCAAATGCTTATAAAAGAAACTGTTTGATTGGGGCCTTTCCGGACATTTCAGAGATTCAATCCCTATGGCTGAGAGCATGACAGACTGAGAGCATGGCAAGCAGGCAGCCCACGTGATGCTGGAGCAGTAGCTGAGAGCTTATACATGGTTTGAAAGATGAACTCACAGTCAGCTATTGGATGGAACACAGGGCCCCCAATGGAGGAGCTAGAGAAAGTACCCAAGGAGCTAAAGGGTATTGAATGGAACACAGGGACCCTAATGGAGGAGCTAGAGAAAGTACCCAAGGAGCTGAAGGGTTCTGCAATCCTATAGGTGGAACAACAGTATGAACTAACCAGTACCCCGGAGCTCGTCTCTCTAACTGCATATATAGCAGAGGATGGACTAGTCGGCCATCAGTGGAAAGAGAGGCCCCTTGGTCTTGCAAACTTTATATGTCCCAGTACAGGGGAACACTAGGGCCAAGAAGTGGGAGTGGGTGGGTCGGGGAGCAGGGAGGGGGAGGGAGGGCATGGGGGACTTTTAGGATAGCATTTGAAATGTAAATGAAGAAAATACCTAATAAAAATTGGAGAAAAAAAGAAAAAGAAAAGAAAGAGGACGTCAGGATAAGGAGAAGACTCTTCCTGGTGTGAGCTTTGGAAACCTCAAAGCCCATCTTCAATGACACACCTCCTTCAGCAAGGCCATACCTCCTAATCCTTCCCAAATAGTCCACTAACTGTGAGCCAGATATTCAACATGTACAAGCCTATGGGGGGGCATTCTCATTCAAATAATCACAATTGGCATTAATAAATGGGAAGGAAGATATTAATATTTTTACATATTTATTTGCAAACTAAATTCTGTTGCAAAATCCAATCTATATACTTAAAGAAGTCTTTTGGAACCAACTCCCTTCCTACATTAGAGTCATGACTAATAAACATGCCATGTAGCAGTCAATAGAGCTTGTGCTTAAAACAAGCTCATTAAAATTCTAGACTTTCATCTTCTATTTTAGTAGCTTGAAGCAGTGATCTCAGGACATGATAGGAATGCTCACTTCTCTGAAATTACCACAGCCACATAGCTGTGATTTCACCATCTCTGAATCAGTCGGCAAGGACAGAAGGGCCTGTCCCACAAGGCTGTTCTGTTATGTAGGAGTTATTCCCCAAATCTGCTACCATGACTTTGCATTAATACTCATTCAATGTTATTCAGTCATTTAAATAGCAGGTGCTGTTTATTAAGTGCTGACTAGGATTAAGGCACTATGTTGGGGAACATAAGATTAGTCAGGCTGGATTTTCTGTCCTTTCAAGTCTTTCTGTTTAATAGGGACCATGTGCATCAATAGGTCTAATTAAAGTGGTTTTGTGAGATATATGAAGACAATTCCATCATGATCACAAGGGACTTATAGCTAATTAGAGGAACCAGGAACATCCAAGCACTGCTCTAGGTACAGGTTTGTGGAGCTAAAACAAGTATTTAGAAAATGGAATAGTGGATGATGCTAGCTGAATTCTGAGCCTCCATCTGCCAGTGCTGCAAGAAGAGAAAGCTCTGCCTCAGTTTATTGCTCTCTGCCTCCCCACCCACCATAGCTCTGCATGTTCTAGAATCAACAGACAAGGCCTAGGTAACGAATTGGTTTCCTTTTTACATCTCTGGCTGTCCACTGAAACCCAGCAGCTTGACCAAAGACAGACTGAGCCTGTCATATAGTAAAAACAAAAACAATAACAACCTCTTACATAGTTAGCTTATAGTGATAGCTCTGTGTAAAAGATTCTAGTGGATAGTAGACTAAGTTGACGATGGTAAAAGGTGATACAGTAAGTTGAACAGCAAGGCAAGGCTTGTGTTTGCATTTAGTGCAAGTAAACGGATAGGAACCTACAAGTCCCTTCCATTACAGGAGCATTAAATTTTGTAGTATTCTTCAACCCAGAGTTAGGAAAGATTAATTTTATTGACTTAATATCAAACCGATATTTTTACCATAAATCTTTTCAAACTTTCAGGGGCAGATTTCATTTTAATAGTTTGAATTTATGGGACATTTTTAAGTGTTTTTTTTTTTTTTTTTTTTGCCTTCTTACTCTGAGCACAGAGATGGAGTATGGAATTTAATCATGATTTAGAAACCCAATCATTTATGTTACATTCATATTACTTAATAACTTTTGTAAGGGGAAATTGAAAGCATTTTTCTTATTTTTGTATGTATATGTATGTGTGTGTATGTTTGTATGTATGTGTGCATGCATGTTTTCATGAGTGTGGACTCAGTATGTGCAGATGCACATATGTGTGTGTTTCAGTCTGGAATCTGCTGTCTTCCTTGATTGGTCTCTACTTGAATTACTGAGGCATCATAGTCTCTTGCTGAACCCAGGAGCTCACCCGTTTGACTACTCTTGGTAGTGACCTTGCCTTGGGGATCCCCAATCTCTGCCTCAAAGACTGTAATAACAAGTGGGGTGCCATGACCTTCCAGCTTTATATGGGTGCTGGGGATCCAAACCTTAGTCCCCACTCTTGCTCAGCAATTGCTTGACCCACTGAGCCACACCCAGAGTCTCCGAGCTTAGATTTTAATTCAAACATTTTCTAAGTCACTACTCAGTCAAAATCTCTAATCGGACACCTTACATTGTATTAATGACAGTGATCTATATAACTTGACCATAACCTTAAAATAGATATAAAAGTACTTTTGATGAATAATGGCATAATAAATATTGATTTTGTTTATTGATTAATATGATAAATCAATCTACCTACCTATTTACTATCTATCTATCTAGCCTGCCCAGAGGTACCATTTAACTTGACAAACATGGAGGGCATCTGTGGGTGTTTTTGCAGCATCAGTGGTATCTGGACAAATACAAGTTTCATAGCTTCATAGCTTTGCCAGTCTTTGAGAGTCTCACAATTTTCTAAAACGACAAAAAGCAGCTGTGAATGGCATGCCTTTCCTTTTGAGCTGTGAACTGAGAGTGGCATGCAGTAGCTTCTCTGGTTTTAGTGCTGGACACTACCCTCAGATGCTCCTGCCAGGCACAGCACTGACTCCTCCTCCTCAGCTTTGTCAGGTCAATATTATTTTGCAATTTTTTATCAACTTCTCTTTCAACTTTTCTTTCTTAACAATAAAATATAAATTTGGATTTAATGATTATTGTTAATGATTGAACCATCATCCTGATATCAACTAGCTAACCAATAGGTAAGGTTTAAACCCATCATATTTCATAAAGGTGCTCCATCCATCCATCCATCCATCCATCCATCCATCCATCCATCTATACATCCATCACATCCATTAATTTATCCATCTATCCACCTATCCATACATCCTTCATTCTATCCATCTATCCTTACACACACACACACACACACAATCTATCCATTTTAATAAATGTTTATTAACTACCCTCTATGTATCAGATGTCATTTTAGGAATTGGAATTTCAACAACTCTAAAATAGGGACACGGCCTCACTTAAAAATGGTTTAAATTATAGTGTTAATTAAATTATATATAGACAATAAACAAAATAAATTAGCAAAGCATGCAGTATCCAGATGGAGCTAAGTAATGAGGAGGAGGGGATTCATACTTGCACATAATGGCAAGAGAAGACCGCAGTGGGAAGGTAATATTTAAACAAAGATAAGAGTCAGGCCAATATATCTAGCAAAGAGTGTTCTAAGAAGAGGAAGCTTTTAGTAGAAATGTTCAGAGCTGTAAGAATGCTTGGTGCTTTAAGCAGAATGACAAGGAAGCCAGTAAAGTAGGAGAAACAATAGAGGAAAGGTGCAGGTGGGGAGGGCAGATCACACAGGTCATGGTAAGGGATGTGCTATCTCCAATGAGAAAGCAGATTTACTGGGTATGATTAGGTAGGGAACTAACACTAGTTGATTCAGGATTCAAAATAATCACTATGGCAAGCCTGTGAGCTAAGAGTGAAGTTAAACAGGAGGGAAATTGAAGGGAATTATGATCCAGTTGCCTTGTCAAGCAGAACAATGGTTTGATTAGAGAATGCTTTATGACCATCAGACAGCATGGAGAGCCCACTGGGAGCTAGCTGGTCATGACCTGAAATGAGATTGTTCCACTATGTGGAGCAGACAGACTAAGATTTAGCTAAAGCAAAGGATTCAACAAGTCGTTAAAAAAAGGGAGGGTGGGACAAGGGCATGGAAGGTCACGTAAGGAAGTGACCTAGCGGTGGAGTCAGGAGTTGAAGCTAGTAAGAAGGGGAATGAGCATTGAAAAGTCAGTGAGTTCAATGAACGGAAGGTGCCATGCTGCAGGGTCACTGGGTATGCGACAGAGGAAGACAGTTAAAAAATGATAGTGACATTCAGATTGTAGTACAAAAATATTTGGTTTAGAGACTCAGGTGATCAATCTGTGACTTTTATTACAAAAAATTATACCATAGCCAAGTCCATCTTTATAAGAATATGTGCTCTGGTTTGGCCAACAATAACAAACTCAGCAAATAATTCTAAACAAATAAAATTTAAAATAAAAAAATTAAACAAAACTAAACAGGGGCAGGATTGAGGGAACAACCTATCTCCTATTCTGTTAAAAAATAAACTCAATAAAACCCCTTAAAATCCATTCATACATGCCTTTGAACTAGGCACTGGCTATACAGAAGTCAAGCACAGACTTGGTTGCAACTAAACAAAAATACAAGACTGGTAAATGTTTACCACTGGAATGCTCTGTTTGTTAAAAAAAAATCTAGGTTTCTTTACTGCTTTTTAAAAAGGGACCTTTAGATTCTAAGGATATACTACTTGAACGGAGTTTAAATTTTTTTAGTGCTTTAAAAAATACAAGATGAAATGCTAATATTTATAATGGGCTAATGGTAGTTGTGTTAAATGATTTAAAATTGCACTGGATGCACTGTCATGGGGATTTGAACGTGTTGGCTGCTTTCCTTTTGTGCTATTAGAAGTCTGGGGAGTGGGGTCCATAGTGGCTCACAGGTGGCACTAGTTAAAAGGAGGACCGCAGTGAGGGAGCCTTTTTAGGTCTAAATAATATAAAAACATTTTTAGATATAAGTAATATAAAAACACAAATCTCTGTAGGTAGTTAAATATCAAAGATAATTAAACACCTAATAACAGATGGAAATTAAAATAATTTAAATACAAACTTCCTGCAGTGCTGGATTATCAAACCTAGAGCCTCATTGTAGATGCAGCAAACGCTCTATTACACCTCAAACCAACACAAATATTTTACAGCAAGCCACAACAAATATATGCTTGAGATTGTTCAAAATTAAAATACTTAAAAAGTTTCATGATGAAAAAAATCAAAAGTTTTAACCGGTGCTACACATAATTCTGAGAGCCACCTAAATTTGAGAAGTATTTCTCTTTCCAGGTCAGGAACCAGCAAGCTCAGCTCACAAGCTTAACTCAGCCAGCCACACATGATTGCATAGAAACCTATATTGGAATATATACATACATGTATATTTAAATACAACAAAACATATATCACATGCACACATTACATTTATGTTTCCATTTACGTTTCTTCCTATGACAAAAACGTTTGTTCAGAAAAGACAAATTTTCAGAGTGATTGTCCTTTAATTTTTAAATGGATTGGAATCACTTTTCTTCTTTGCTTCTTCTGGGGATGCTACTGGGTTTAAATCGTTGTCTTTATTATTTATATTGCTTGTGTTTTTGCAACATGGCTTAGGAGTCTGGAGTTAGGTCTTTGGTGGTGTCTTTTGGTAAGGTTGTCTGGCTTTACTTTCACTGAGTACACATTTGGATCTTTGCTGTCACCCCAACTTGTCAAGCTGTAGAGCAGCTAAATGGTACTTGCCATTCAATGTTAGGGCAACTCTGTGTTGATGTGGAAATAGGGTGTCAACAGAGCTCCCAGCTCAGCTAGCCATATGTACAACATCTGAGTCTAAGAGTAAACCTTTTGTACTATTAGAAGTCTGGGGTGGGGGGGTCCATAGAGGATTCACCGATGGCATTGGGTAGAAAAGTGGTCACAGTGGGAGAAGGCAGTGCTCCACGGAGGCAGGGAAAAGGACCACATCGTCCTCAGGAGGAAATACATGGAGTGGAGACTACGTTGGCAATGCCCATCTGGAAGTGGGGGTTCAGGACACCATATAATCCCTCCATAATGTAGTGTGGTGGGAGAAACTGGTGGGCAGACCTGGGATGGACTCTGGAATTCCTATCTGCCATTCATTAGGGTCATGGGAGAGCATGCAGGCCATTGTGGTGGGTGAAGTCAGTAACAGGAAAGAGGGCCAAATGGGCTTTGTCATCAACTCCTGAATGGATTTTTAAGAAGTTTTTTTGTTAGAGTGGTCACATTACAGGTAGTGATTTTTCAAGTCTAGGAATGTAATGGAGGAAGAGACAAATTTCCAAATGTCTGTAGCATTTCTGAGGTAGATTAGTCCTTAAATATGAAGAGGAGACTGAGGTTTTGGGAAGGTAACTTACAAATACCATGAGTGATAAATTTGAATTTGAATTCAAATACAGGCTGATTCTTTCTTTTCACCATAGTGCACTTGGAGTGATTTGTGGGAGAGGATTTTCAGCAGAGGGCAAACTACATCCCTGTCTGTGGTTAAACAAGCTGGGGGGGGGACCATAAATCAGAGGTGGCACTGGAAGGAAATGAGTCTTGGAAAGAAGATTGATGTAGATGGCTTTAATGATACCTCCCATTTATGAGATTCAAGGGAGGAAGGCAGCCCATGTGGGAGAATCAACATGGCCAGTGCCATAGTGTGTGGGATGACACCAAGGGAGGCCCACAGGGGCACAGATGCATAGTATCTTATATGATTGATGGCTCCCAGAATAGAGCTGAGAAATTCCCAGTTTAAACATGACAGGAGCCGGCCCTGGGGGATTAGACATTACTTCCTCTAACTGGTTGATGGCACAATAGACGTTACTAATGGCTTTAAAGTGGGCAGGAAAGAGGGAGCATTGAACTCTTGGAAAGTTGTTGTACTGGTTAGTTTTGTGTCAACTTGACACAGCTGGAGTTATCACAGAGAAAGGAGCTCCAGTTGAGGAAATGCCTCCACGAGATCCAGCTGTAAGGCATTTTCTCAATTAGTGATCAAGGGGGAAAGGTCTCTTGTGGATGGTACCATCCCTGGGCTGGTAGTCTTGGGTTCTATAAGAGAGCAGGCTGAGCAAGCCAGGGAAAGCAAGCCAGTAAAGAACATCCCTCCATGGCCTCTGCATCAGCTCCTGCTCCCTGACCTGTTTGAGTTCCAGTCCTGACATCCTTTGGTGATTAACAGCAATGTGGAAAATGTAAGCTGAATAAACCCTTTCCTCCCCAACTTGCTTCTTGGTCTTGGTGTTTGTGCAGGAATAGAAACCCTGACTAAGACAGTTGTGCAGGATGATCTTTGTCTTTATTCCAATAAACAGTGCTGGCTTATTTTCTGATGTTTTTTTTTCCCATTCAAGTTTGGTTCCACGGTCAGATCTATGGTGTTTAGTTCATTCTCTGACCAAATAAATCCCCTTTCCAGATTCTCTGTCCTCATGGTATGACTTAAAGTAATTTCCTGACCCATGGTTTTGCTCTGATCTGCTGATCCCAGACCTACTTTATAGTACTTATGCCTGAGAGAATCTGACCAACACATCCTGCCTGGTCTTTTTCTGAAAGATTCAGCTTTCTCATTTCCTAGCTCACTCTCCTGTTTCTCGTGGTACTGTTTGGACAGGTAACAGCAACACCAGTAGTGACAGTAACAACAAAAAAGAAATTTAGCTATAGTAAATGGTGATCTCCATTATTGTGATATCTGCTTCACACACACGGTTCTACTTTATTCTTATGTTTACAGGAGGAAAAGGATATGATTGCCTGCAGCTTACAAATAAGGAAATTGAGGTGCAAACCACTAAATAACTTATCTGAGGTCACCCACCCAGTAAGTGGCTGGTGAGACACCCAGCAACTATACCATATTAAATGTGAGGAACGTTGTGAAGAAAATCTGACAGAACATAGAAACCAATATATGAAAAAGGTGACATAATAGTTGAGATTGTGAGTATGTGGGTTTTCTCAGTTATATCTATCTCAGAACTACCTCAGATGATAGTTCCGGGGAAAGCATTTGAGTCTAACTTGGAGAGAACATGGAGGAATACAACAACAACAAAACTCATGTCATAGACAATGTCCTGTGGTAACTGTTTAAGGAGTATGTTTTATCTTTGTGTTGCTAGTTCCTAGGATTGTTTAAAAAGACTATATGTTCCTCTTTACTAGCTAAAGTCTATAGTGAATGTTTCTATTGATCACATAAAAAGACAATAGGGAAATCCTGGAGAGATAGCTAATTGGTGGAGAGCATTTGCTGCCCTTCCAGTGAATCTGAATTTGGTTCCTCTTATCCACACCAGGCAGCTCATAACTGCCTGTAACTCCAGCTCCAGGGGATCTGACATCCTCTATTGGCCTCTGTGGGCACCTGTGTGCGAATGCATGCACTCACACACACACACACACACACACACACACACACACACACACACACAGAGAGACAGACAGACAGAGACAGATAGAGACAGAGACAGAAACAGAGAGACAGAAGGATATATAGATGATAGATAGATAGATAATGGTGTAAACTTTTGAAACCTCAAAACCTATCCTTAATGACATATGTCTTCCAAGGCCGTACCTCCTAGTCCTTCCCAATGACCTCCATGAACTTTGGATCAAGCATGCAAACATGTGGAAGCCATTCTCATTCACATCATGACAACTAGAAAGAAGGTCACGTGCTCTCAACATGGAAGACAGAGAAGCAGGTTAGTTTTTAGAGGAATTGTTAGATAGTCAAATCTTAATGAAAGTAAGAGATAGTAATTGAATCAGTGAAGAAAATAAAAGGGCAGTCATGAAGGGATAATAGTAGTGCCACAGAATTCAAGAGAGGAAATAATTGAAAAAACCATAAACTGTTCCAAGTTATGACAAAATAGAGAATAATGAGGAAAATTCATTAGTAGAAACCTCAGATGTAGTCACCTTCCAAGAAAAACAGCTCAACGGAGTACAGGCAGAACAAATCTGCTCTCAGGTGTTAAATAAGGGATTTTGTGGCTGTTCAGTCTCAATGACAGGGTAAATGAAACAAGTTTAGTAAAAAGAGGGGTGGGGGAAGAAATGAAAAGGTTGGAAAGTCAGAGGAATAAACAAACCTTTCTGCTATACTTTTGAATGCGAGATACATTTTGATGAGTTTAGTATTTAACAGCTTGAATGTTTAGTTTCCAATTCAAGATGGAGTTGAAGCAGTGAAGACAGTTAAGTTACACAGTCCGAGATCCTCCTAGATGGAGAACCTGGTAGCCAGCATTAGGGAAGGAAAGTGGAGTGGAGGGATCAAAGGATGGAGATGCACTGGATGGGAGATTGTTTGGTTTGCACTGGATCAGAGATTGGTTGGTTGGAGAGAGAAGCCTGCTGGGAGCAGGAGTTGTTCTACTTTTGCACTACTGTGATATTTTCTCAAAGTCATGACTTAAGGGGAGAAAATTCATTTTGGTTCATGTTTTTCATCTATCAAGACAGGGAAGGTGTGGCAGACCACCTCAGTTTATAGTGGTCAGAGCATAGGGTTGAGGCCCCTCACATAACGGTAGATCAAAGTGCAGAGAAGCAGTCAGCCATTGTCCAGGGATAGCATACCCCAAGTATTCCCTCTATCCCTAATGACCACCTTACTTCTCCTGAGCCCTGTCTTCCCAAAGTTATAGAACTTCTCCAAATAGCACTACCAGCTGGGGCCAAATGATCAGAACATGAACCCATGGAAAATATTTCAGATCCAAACCATAGCAGTCTCTTCTGGTCATGTGAAGAACATCTGAGAAGCAACAGCTTACGGGAGGAAAGGTAGACTTTGGCTCACAATTTCTGGAGCATTAGCCCATGGCCACTCGACTCCATTGCAGGCCAGGTAGAACACCATGGTGACAAAAACATATGACAGAGCAGGAGGAGGAAGCCCACCAGCATAGGCTTTTTCTCTGCTCCATTTCTCTCCTGTTCTTTTTCTGTATGTACCTCCTAGACATTGGATGCTGCTGCCTGCGAGCATGGAGGGTTTCCCCTCTTCCTATCCTGCTTGCCTCTTGGCTCTTGCCTCTATAATCCTCTCTCAAGCACTTCCCATGTATCTCTCAATCTAAGCACCAGTGGACAGTCAGGAAGGGGGACCAAACTGCTGCTTTTACAAAAGAGGCAGCCAAAGGTCCAGAAAGGCAGCTTGGGACCTCAGAGTCCTAACTGTTGGAAAGAGCTGTACTTTTTTCTCTTCATTTCTTCAGGCTGTAAGGAATCCCATGCCACCATTGCTGATCTCCAGTACAGTTTTGGTTTGTAGACAATGAATGATTGTCGCTTTACTGAAGGGTGTTGCCGATCAGAGGGTTGAACATCACCCATCCCGGGAAAGTAGTTTTCTTCTCAGACAATTTTTAGAACTAATCTGGCTGTTTTGAAAATAGGATGGAGAAATGTAGGTCATAGGTGTTACTTCTCCAGGGTCATCATTACCCAGACCAGCTGACTCACAAGCCTATGGCTATATAAGGCAACCTCACTGAAGAAAGATGGTTTATACAGATAAGCCTCTTTTTAACTTGGTCTGCTGGAATGATGCCTTGGCCCTTTGAATTAGCTCTTGCAGAAATATCAGATTGACTCACATATATCTTCTCAGTCAATGTCTTATCACCATTTGCTTAGATGTCTTCTCCTATGTGATTTGCTTGGGTCTGCCAAGACAGTGATGTGTACTGAGGTTCCTACATGCAAAGGCTTTTGCACTGAGGATATTCAATGTTTCACACTCTACCTGTAGAATAAACCACAACACAGTTCCTGAGATGAAGACAAAATGGTTTGTGGTTCTGAGCATCTCCTTACTGAAAGGACTCAGGATGCTGAGACAAATAGTAAGCTGGGAATTTTATGGAAACGTATTTATCTATATGCAAATATTGATTTTCTTTTCCAAAAGTATTTTTCTTTCATTGAAATATGAAGCTATGCCTCATGTGACAGAGATGAATATGTATATGGAATGTATGTATATTTTATGTATACACATGTCAGAATTCATTAGCCAAACTTAGAAAACACATGCACAAAGATAACAGATGCCAGAGCTGAAGGAGGAGGAAGATTCTTGATAAAACGTTTATTAATATACTTCTTAATTTTCTGATGCAATTATCGAGCTGCTTTCCTCTGACCTTATCTTTTGTCTCCTACACAGCCATGCAGTTTTTACCTTATTATTCCAGTCAGCACCACAGAACCTGAGGCCGTCCATTTAGAAATCTCTCTTAACATATTAAACTGAATAGCAAATGGATAATTTCAATCATAACTCAGAGCCAATAAAAACCTTCCAGAAGCCGGCAGACTCTCAAAACCTTTGAAGCTGTTCTCTCTAACTACAGAATTCTAGAGGACATTAAAATCAAACTTGGGGAATTCTGTGGGTGGCACAGGGGAGGAAGCATTTGAAGGTCTCTCAAAACCACAAACCTAGGCACCGTGCTGTATTTCAGTTATGGGTCCAAAGTGTGTCTCTACTTCTCGTTGTAAACAAAGGTAGAAACTACTGTTGGTAACACTGCCCTCTGAAGACACTCTGTTACTGCAACAAGACAATGAGAAACAGATTGCATGGGGGGTAAAGAGAGAAGATCAGGGGAAAGGCACCACCGAAAGACCAAGAAATGATAGACTCGACGATGGTCATATGTTCAGAGAGTTCACAAACTGTCAAAGAAGTTACATGCTTATTGTAGAGAAAGACTTTGGCTAAATCATCTGGAAAAAAAAAAACCCCGCAGGTTTTTCTATTTAAAAAAAGACATCAAAAACCAAGAAGAGCACCCCTTCTCCAAAAAAAAAAACCATCATCATTTCTCATTATCCTTTAAAATATCTAATTACTCCTTCTGCCAAGATTTAGGTTCATCTCCTGGGGTGTAATTGATCTTCAATGTGAAAAATACAGCTTGGTATTTACTTTTAAGAGACTATAGTTTTTTAATCCTTAATTTTATATACCTTAACCATCTTTCCTCTAAACCCTTCAAAGTTCATTCATCATATAATAAAAGTACGGGCTTGGTTCTTCTTACCTTTGATTACCCCAGGATCATCTCTTTCATTTTAAATTCTGAGAAAATGTTGAATACAGTGAAAGTTTCCAATCTTTTTTTTTTAATTCACAAAATATGAGATGATGAAGTTCACACACACACAACAGAATATCAGAATTGAAGCTTCTGCCAAGACAGAAATATGACTGCTTCTGTGCTCTGAGGGAGCAGGTAGGTAAGTTTCTATGTGAAGCTTCCCAAGGAGTAGGCAAGGATCTGGCTACATTCTGAAACCTCTCACCCCACCCAAAGGCCATCAAAGGGTAGAGTGGTGATGGCTTCAGCATTTGCAGGGATTTCTTTGGGAGAGGGCTTTGCAAAGTCTTATCTTCTCTCTCTAGGGGTGGTTAGGCAAGTATTTCTCTCTTCTCAAATCAAGAGAAAGGAGATTTAGCAGATGGCACAGAAAGGAGATTTAGCAGATGGCACAAGGAACTTGATATGTGTCCTCTGTGGTTAGGAAAACGGCTGGCTGGTATCCGATGATCACATGGAAACCCTAAGTGGTAACAGCCGTGTGCTAGAAACTCTGGCCACAGGAATGTAGAGGTGGCCATGCCGCTTGCTCTCCCTTTCCAGTACTTCCTGAGCAAGAATACTGGGAATATTTGCCACAGACCAGATGTGGGGCAGGCAAGGGAAAGCTGCCCTAGACTCTGATACTCAAACTGTGGTTAGGGTCTATTTTTCTCTTTGTTATTGTTTCTTAGCATACCTTTTACCTTTTTCCTTTTTTTTTTTTCCAGATAGGCCCACTCTTTGTAATGTCATAATGATTGTAATCAATCCCTTGGACAAATCCTTCTAAACAGAGCAGATGTCTACATGAGTGATAGCAGAGTCATGCCAGAGGAAGGAAGGGTGTGGTTGCCAGGTACACCAGCTATTAATAATGCTCTACACATTTGGCATTCTTCTGGTTCTCACGTTATAGTTTAGGGTTCTAGACTTGTTCAGTCTGCAACTGCTATTTTAATCCATTGACCTGCCTCTCTCTATTTCATGCCTCCCCAACCTATGGTTTTATTATAACCACTATGTTAGTCTCTATTTATGCATATCTCAGTCTTTGTTAAATCTTTCAGAGATAAGTGCAATCTTGCAGTAGTTTTCTTCTAGTGTCTAGGTTTGTTTCTTACAGCAAAAAGTTATTTAAGTCCATTCACTTTGTGGCAAATGGTAAGATAGCTTTCTTTTTAAGGGTGGGTAATATTCCATCTATATATTTGTATACACACACACATACACACACACATCAAATACATCTCATCTCTGTGTGGTATATAAAACACATGAAATATGTATATATAATGCATCTATATATATCAGCCATTATCTATTAATGGGCATTTAGTTTGTTTTTGTACCTTACGTACCTTCACTCATATCATGTTGCTTTTATGTACATTTATTTAGGGTTGATTAATTTGGATCAAATCACCTCCTAGGAAGCTCATCACTGGAAAAAGGCTTCCCTCTCTTGGCAGATGATGATTGGCTATATCTGTTAATCTAAAGGTGAGGCCTTGTGAAATCTCCCTTATATATGTTGGCATGTCAGCTGGTGCTGTCATTATACTGGTCTTGTTTAGGCCACCAGATTGTTGAGATTTCATGGGTATAGCTTCCCTACCATTTCTTGAAGACATTGTCTCATAGAAGATGTCCTCATCCTCTGCCACTTAGCATCTTTTTGTTCCTTTTGTGATATTTCCTGAACCTTATATATAAAGGTTTTGTTAAATGTACTAATTGGAGTTGGGGTTCGCAGAGTCCTTTATTTTCTGCATTTTGACCAGTTGTGGATCTATAGAGTAGTCTTTGTCTGCTGTCAAAAGAAGTTTCTTTGATGAGGGATGAGAACTAGACTCACCTATGGGTACAAGGGGAAATATTTAGAATACAGTTGGAAATTACATTGGTTTAGGAAATTGGTAGTAATAGATTTTCCTCTAGGATCTATGAACTTTCTAGCCACTGGTAGTTTGGCTAGGTTTATAGTCCTGGGAATGAATCATCTATTGAGTAGGCCATTGGTAGTTTAGTGGGCTGTTGGTGACTCCCAAGATAAAAGTGCCACTATTGTGGTGTTGAGGGTATCTTGCTGGACTGGCCATCGTAGGCTTTATAGCTGGGTAAGTCTGTTGATTGATTTTTCTCCCTTGGCAGCTTGCATAGCACTTCAGATACCATGAAAGCTAGCCCTCAGGGAGGAACTTGCATTCTGAGTTGTCACAGATGTTGGTATTTTGCCTGGAACGGCTTTTACTGCTTTTCTTTGGTAGACTCCTTCCTCAAGCAGGAAGCTTCCAGATTTGTACTATATTCCCTGGAATCTACTGTCTGAGGTGTGTGCTGTTTTAATCAATAGGATTTAACCGTCAGGTTCTGGAGCAACTGGAGGTAGTGGCAGTAGCATATGTTGTCTTGGGAGTCTTGGATCCTCTTGATCAATAACTCCAAAGGGAATTTCTCATACCATCACAAGAAATATCACAAACTAGCTGCCTTTGAAAATATGCTATAGTGCTCACAAGAGCCTATTACCTTGATGATGGAAACTTAATTATTAAAATTCAGAGATTGTGATCTCTGAAAAAAAAGTAAACTATTTTTAGGGGCTTCTTTTTTTTAAGTGGTAAGAGATCTCAGATGTAGTCTGCACTTCTCCTTGAAACAAAGCTCTAGATTGTCCATTAAAGTTGATTCACTTCCAGCCTTTTTTTTTTTTTAATCATGAAAGATGTCCCTTTAACTCAGCTGACAAGCCAACTGAAATGACAGCGATTTGTGAATCAGCCTTGATTCCTCTTTGCCTCGATGGCCTTTTAATGCTGTGAACTAGTTAAGCAGTCTTGTGGCCTGTGTTTTCACAGATGCTGGTGTTTTGCCTGGAACGGCTTTTATTGCTTTTCAATGGGAGACTCCTTCTCATTCTTCAAATATCTTAAATGATTCTAATTAGGCTAGGATCATTTCTATTTATATCATCTAAGATGCTGGGACACCTTGATGTTTTACTAGAGTAATCTTTCTTGTGATCCTATCTAAATAGTCTCCATCTCCATTATTTTATATTTAAAAATCTTTGAATTTCCTTCAGAACATTCATTTTAACTTGAAATTCTATTTTGCACTTCATTGTCTATCCTCCCAACTGAACTCTAGACTTTCAGAGATCAGTTTATTATGGTTGCCATGGCATTCCCAGCACCTAGTGCAGTCTTTGCACATAGTAGGTGACCAACACATAGTTTTTGTCTTTTGTATATATGTATCTGTTTGTGTGTGAGAAAGTCTTCCTCAAGTATCCTCAGCTTAGTTCTTTGAGAAAGTCTGCACCTGAAACTCACAGATTCTGATATAATGGCTGCCAAGCCCCAGGGATCCCTAGTCCTCACCTCCTCCTGCTGCAAAAACAGGTACACTGCATGCCTGGTTTTGTTTTGTTTTTGTTTTTTTTTTACATGGGCTGTGGGGATTTGAACTCACATTCTCATACTTACTCATCAAGCACTTTATGAACCGAGTCATCTCGCCAACACATTGCATAGTGTTTTGAGTGAATGGGCAAGCTTTTATTAGATTTTATAGATTTTTTTCTGGGAGAACTGTTTCATGATCAAATAAGTTTGGAAAATATAAGTAAGTATAAGCAATTTTGAATGAGTTCTATACTGCAGATTGTTCCTGAAGCTTTAATATACTTTCAGATTACCTATTGTTAGGGAACTACAAATCCCTAAATAGGGGATATTGAATGTTTCTTTCCTTGTTTTGATTTAAAACTTCTATTTTGAGGGGAGTACTTCTCAGAACTCCTGCATTGTGGCCTGTAATTCAAATGCAGTCCAAGGTCTTTTTATAGATAAAGAGAGCAAAGATCAGGGAGATTCGCTGGCTTATGTAAAGTTACACAGTGGGCTTTTGTAGGAGTCATGTTATTCACAAGAGTTTAAACATCTAAGACTCTACCACATCTTTACATGATTAGTCAAACTAACATAGAGAGTTGTGTATAGTGTAAATTACAGATCAAAGTTTGAAACAAATTAGGCTTCCTTTGGAAATTTCCATTTTTGATAAAAATACCACAACAAAAAAAATTTCAGACTCCATAATTTAAAAATGTACCTCCACCCACACCCAGATCAAAACAAAAATGCAGACGCCCAGTTTGTCCCAGCTGTCTGGGGCGGAAAGGCGGCAGGCAATAATCATCCAAAGGAAAGTCTGGCCTTTGTTTTATTACTTGATTGCTGTGCTTCTGCCGGGGTCTTTTTCTTTTGTGGGGATTGATTATGAGATTTTTCTGAGCCTAGACTTTGTGAGTTCAGTCTTGGCACTGAAATTCTTGAACATTATGAATAAATGCATGGCTTTGGAATCCTAGAGCTAAGGGCTGGTGTGACATTTAACACACTCATCACAGTGAACTTTCTGAAGCCTCTCTCTTTCCCCTGAAACTAGTATTCCTCTTGCTCTCACTCACAGATCTGTTGAGGTGAGCGATATACACTGCCACTCACCTGCAAGCATCTAAATGTTACCATTTTAAGGGAAAAACTGTGTTGGAGATACTGGTGAGAAAGTCAAAGAAGTTTTTAAGGCTTCAAGATTGATTGAGAATCTTCTTGTTAGAGTTTACTAAAGTCACAAACTGCCTTCTAACTTGGTGTTGACTACACCAAGTAAAAGGGAAACAAGAAGTATACACTTACTTCCCACCCCATTTACACCGCAATCACCTAAGGGGTTCCCTGTAGAACTGGAATAAGACTGTCTGAATTGGTTAGAGTCACACCAAGGTATTTTACATTATTTGTGACTATTGTGAAGGGGGTCATTTCCCTAATTTCTTTTTTGGCTTGTTTATCCTTTGAGTATAGGAAGGCTACTGATTTGTTTGAGGTAATTTTATATCCAGCCACTTTGCTGAAGTTGTTTATCAGATGTAGGAGCTCTTTGGTGGAGTTTTTGAGATCACTTAAGTATACGATCATATCAACTGCAAATAGTGCTACTTGACTTGTTCCTTTGCATTTTGCATCCTTTTGACCTCCTTTTGTTGTCTAATTGCTTTAGCTAGAACTTCAAGTACTATAATGAATAGATAAGGAGAGAGAGGTTAGCCTTGTCCAGTCCCTGATTTTAGTGGGATTGCTTCAAGATTCTCTCCATTTAGTTTGATGTTGGGTACTGGTTTGCTGTATATTGCTTTTATTATGTTTAGGTGGGGGCCTTGAATTCCTGATCTTTCCAAGACTTTTAACATGAAGGGATGTAACTCTAACCAAGCAAGTGAAAGATCTGTATGGCACAAACTTCAAGTCTCTGAAGAAAGAATTCGAAGATCTCAGAAGATGGAAAGATCTCCCATGCTCATGGATTGTCAGGATTAATATAATGAAAATGGTCCTCTTGCTAAAAGCAATCTACAAATTCAATGCAATCCCCATCAAAATTCCAAATCAATTCTTCATAGATTTAGAAAGAGCAATTTGCAAATTAATTTGGAATAACAGAAAACCCAGGATATTGAAAACTATTCTCAACAATAAGAGAACTTCTTGGGGAATCACCATCCTGACCTCAAACTGTATTACAGAGCAATAGTGATAAAAACTGTATGGTATTGGTACAGAGACAGGCAGGAAGATCAATGGGATAGAATTGAAGACCCAGAAATTAACCCAAACACCTATGGTCACTTGGTCTTTGACAAAGGAGCTAAAACCATCCAGTGGAAAAAAGACAACATTTTCAACAAATGGTGCTGATTCAACTGGAGGTCAGCATGTAGAAGAATGCAAATTGATCCGTTCTTATCTCCTTATACAAAGCTCAAATCCAAGTGAATCAAGGACCTCAACATAAAACCAGATACACTGAAACTTATCGAGGATAAAGTTGGGAAAGGCTTTGAACACATGGGCACAGGGGAAATTTTCCTGAACCATTGACTTATGCTCTAAGATCAAGAATTGACAAATGGGATCTCCTAAAATTGCAAAGCTTCTGTAAGGCAAAGGACACTGTCAATAGGACAAACTGGCAACCAATCGATTGGGAAAAGATCTTTACCAATCCTAAATCTGATAGAGGGCTAATATCCAATATATACAAAGAACTCAAGAAGTTAGACTCCAGAGAACCAAAAATCCCTATTAAAAATGGGGTACAGAGCTAACCAAAGAATTCTCACTTGAGGAATACCAAATGACTGAGAAATCACCTAAAGAAATGTTCAATATCCTTTGTCACTCAGGGAAATGCAAATCAAAACATCCCTGAGATTCCACCTCACACCAGTCAGAATGACTTAGATCAAAATTTCAGGTGACAGAAGATTCTGTCGAGGATGTGGAGAAAGAGGTGGGATTACAAACTGGTACAACCACTCTGGGAGTCTGGCAGTTCCTCAGAAAATTGGACATAGTGTTACCTGAGGACCCAGCTATACCACTTCTGGGCATATACCCAGAAGATTCTCCAACATATAACAAAGACATATGCGCCACTATGTTAATAGCAGCCTTATTTATAATAGCCAGAAGCTGGAAAGAACCCAGATGTCCTTCAACAGAGGAATGGATACAGAAAATGTGGTACATTTACACAATGGAGTACTACTCAGCTATTAAAAATGACGAATTCATGAAGTTCTTAGGCAAATGGTTGGAACTAGAAAATATAATCCTAAGTGAGATAACCCAATCACTAAAGAACACATATGGTATGCAGTCACTGATAAGTGGATATTAGCCCAAAACTCCAAATACTCAAGATACAATTCACAGACCACATGAAGCACAAGAAGGAAGACCAAAGTGTAGGTGCTTCATTCCTTCTTAGAAAGGGGAACAAAATACTCACAGGAGGAAATAGGGAGACAAAGTGTGGAACAGAGGCTGAAGGAAAGGCCGAGAGACTGCCCCACCTAGGGACCCATCCAGGCACCAAATGCAGACACTCTTGTGGATACAAAAAGTGTATGCTGACAGGAGCCTGATATAGCTGTCTCCTGAGAGACTCTGCCAGAGGCTGACAAATACAGATGCAGATGCTCCCAGCTAAACATTAGACTGAGCTCAGGAGGAATTAGAGAAAGGACTGAAGGACCTGAAGGGCTTTGTAACCTCATAGGAAGAACAACAACCAGAGCCCCCAGAGCTCCCAGGGACTAAACCACCAATCAAAGAATACACAGGGGTTACCCATGGCTCTAGCTGGATATGTAGCAGAGGATTGCCTTGTCGGGCATCAATGGAAGGAGAGGCTCTTGGTCCTGTGAAGGCCCAATGCCCCAGTGTAGAGGAATTCAAGGTCAGGGAGGTGGGAATGGGTGGGTGGGGAACACTCTTATAGATCCAGGGGGAGGAGGTATAGGGGGCTTTCAAGGGGGTAGGGTGGGGTGGGAAGGGGGATAACATTAGAAGTGTAAATAAAGAAAATATCCAATATAAAAAAAAAGACTTCCTGAATTGGTGCAGCATAAATGTACTCTGGCACCATGAAACAATGAAAACATGGATGGTTAGCACCTTGCTCTAAGGGTTTTCATAGGGTGCTTGTCAAAACAGCCGCAGTTTGACACTTTTGAGATTGGGTTTCATCTTTGTTAGGACAGGCATATAGAGAGTAGCTTTACTGGGTGGAGGTAGGCTTAGGGTTTAAGGAATGGTTTGGCCACAGATTTTGAAGGAGCAGGGTGTGTACTGAGATCATTTCTACTTTGGCAGGTTGAACACTGACAGTGTCATAAGATCTCTGGTAGCTGTTGTTTGCCTGGTTTTGTGCTGTCTTGCTCTACATGCCTGCTGTATGTAGTGTTCATCCAAAGACTAAGAGAATGTGATGAAGATTTTGGAACTCGTATTCATTAACTGAACTTAGAATTCTGTGTTTATAGTACACAGAATACATCCAGGTGACACAACCCCATTCTCTCCAGCCTCATGCCTTTGTGGTCCTGGATACGGATGATCCTCAGTACCCAACAGTAAGCTTTATCACGTGCTCCTAGCCTCACCCCAGTTCCTTCTCTCAGGGATTGTCTGGGCTCCACAGCTGCAAAGTTATTGCATATGTCTTGACAAGATTTGTAGCTGTTTAAGAGGACAGTTTTCTATGTTGGGCCAGAAGGAACTCCTTTCCTCTCTTTGGTTCCCACTATATTATCACAGGGTTTCTGCCTTAAAACCCCATCAGTACTGTAATGGCGAGAGATGTATTCTTACTCATGGCCTTGCTTAGTTTCTTCTGTGTCCAAAGGTTAGAGGGAGGGTGCTGAGTATGGATCAGAGAATCAGTATATCATTTGGGAATGGAATAAAATGGACTCGTCAATACCTAGAGTCGTGCTTGGAGCTTTGTGTTTGGTGTAGTTAAGATTCAAGATGATACAAATAACAACACAAATGTATGTGTGCTCGGCCCACTTCTCACCTCATATCTCATCACATCTGAGTTTTGACAGCCCACTGGCTATTTATATTAACTATAAATTGAAGAATTGGAGAAGATTAGTGCTCATCTCTAGGTTTCTAACATATCATAATAGCCATAGGTGTCCTCATAAATATAGGTCCACCATGTAGAAACTTTATTTTTTTGCAACCAAAACATTAATTATGATGAAGTAAATTAAAATATTACTTCTATGCTAATGTTCTAAATTTTTATTTGAGGTGAGAAGTGATCATATATTAGCACATTTTATAAAGACATAATATGAGTTGGTCTTTTTATTTTTTATTTTTTTCCTTAGTATGTAAAAGATGATGTCAAATTGAAAACGATCCTCCAAAAAAATAATTAGTTAGTTTTTCTTCTTGGTAGGAGGCAGGGCCCACTGGTGGCAAGATGTGCATTAGTATCTTTTGGCTACAAAGACATTTGCTAGCATCTGTGAAGAAATATTTATCTGTGCTCACAAGTGGTATTGCCTATATCATGAATAACTATGAAGAGGGCACACAGAGAAATCCCAAAATTCCTGTTTTCACATTTTTGCAGTTTCCTGTTTTAAAATCACAATCCTATTAATTCAGATGCATGGCTTTCTTTTTTCTCCATGGTCATTTCAACTTGGAGAGTTTTGGCAAGGCATTTGAAAGGAGATAAAACATCTGTGTTCCATGATTGGGGTGTGAAAAACCTGGTTCTAGCCTTCTCTGGGTCCTTGAGCTCTGAGCTTCAAACAATCTTTTAAAAAGCAGATCACTTCGCTCTTTCCTCCTCTTTCTTTTGAGTGTGTGACTTTCTTGTGATACTTGTCTATGTAACGGTGTTGCGCAACCATCTGATGAAGACAGTAGCCTGGACAAATGTTTACAGTGTAGTTAGGGATTGTTCTGATTGAGTAAAGTGGCAGTTGCAGGTTGTCCTCCAAGATCCATGACTTACTTTGTCACCAGCCTTTTGAGTTGGCCAGGTTTCCATTGCTAGGTATGATTTCCCCCTTGCGGACTGGTGTTAAGTCTAATTAGAGAGCTGCTGGTTTACACCAACCTTAGGATTACTGTGCCATAGCAGCCATTGTCATGGTTCCCAAGTGTCGTAGCTGGGCAGGACTGTTCGTGGTTTCCTTTCTTTGAAGCTTACATGGCACCTTCTGGTACCATGAAAGCTAGACCTGAGGAAGGTGGCTTTCATGGCAGTTTCACCTCAGGGGCCTCTGCAACCTTTTGTACAGTGCATGGTCTCTTCAGCTCTAAGGACTCACTTCCTATCCACAGGGGGCAGCCAATGGCAATCACAGTAGTCTGTAATTTATTTTGGGGGAAGTCTCTTGGACAACCCTGATCAACAGTTCAAAAGAGGGCTTCTCATGCTTGCTGTTGGGATTTTTGTTAGGTGATCTTTGGCTCTTGGAGGGAGCAGTGGCAGTCCAGATATGAAAATTTCGTTTAAACTACATATGTACATTTATACACAGACTTATGTGTATCATGGGGCTTCTCTTTCCTTTTTTTCCCATTAATTAATTTATCTACTTTACATTCCAATTGCTGCCCCCTTCTCCTAGTACCCTCTCACACAGCCCCTCTCCTCATTCCCTCTCCTCTGAGAAAGAGAAGGCCCCTGAGTACCAACCCACCCTGACATATCAAGTCACTGCAGGACTGGGTATATCCTCTCCCACTGAGGCCAGACAAGGCAGCCCCGTTAGGGGATCAGGATCCACAGGCAGGCATTAGAGTCAGGGACAGCCCATGCTCCAGTTGTTGGGGGTCCTGCATGAAGACCAAGTTCTGCATCTGCTACATATGTGGGGGTGGGGGGGGGCTGGGTCCAGCCCATGTATGCTCTTTTGTTGGTAGTTCAGTCCCTGGAGCCTCCAAGTGTTCAGGTTAGTCCAGTGGGATCCCTATCCACTTCCAGTCCCTCAATCCTTTCCCCCAATTCTTCTACAAGACTCCCTGAGCTCCATCTACTGTTTGACTGCGGATCTCTACATCTGTTCCAGTCAACTGCTCCGTGGAGCTTCTTAGAGGACAGTCATGCCAGGCTCCTGTCTGCAAGCTGAACAGTATCATTAATAGTGTCAGGGATTGTTTCTTGCCCTTTAGGATGGATCTCAGGTTAGGCATGTATTGGTTGGCCATCCCCTCAGTCTCTGCTCCATCTTTGTCTGCACATCCTGTAGGCAGGACAAATTTGGGGTCAAAGGTTTGTAGGTGGGTTGATGTCCTTATCCATCCACTGGGAGTCCTGCCTGGCTACAGGAGGTGGTCACTTCAGGCTTTATACCCCCACTTCTTAGGAATCTCAGCTAGAGGCACCCTCATAGACTTCCTGAATCCTCCCCACCCCAGATCTTTGGCATGTCTTAGAGATTCAACCTCCCCAGTCCTCCCCTTGGCCCTCTCTCCCAGGTCTCCTTATACTTACCTCATCCCCACCCTATACCCCTCCCCACCCACTCTCCTATGCAGTTCCCTCCCTCCTTCCACCTCTGATGACTGTATTATTTCCCCTTCTGAGTGAGATTCAAGCATCCTCCCTTGGATCCTCTTTGTTATTTAGCTTCTTTGGGTCTGTGGATTGTAGCATGGGTATTTTGTATTTTATGGCTAATATCCACTTATAAATGAGTACATACCATGCATATTCTTTTGGGTCTGCGTTGTCTCACTCAGGGTAGGGGCTCTTTTTGTAATAGATCATTAATAGCAAAATTCCCTATAACTGTTTCAGACAGGAGATGTATTATTTTGACCTTAGTGTTCTTAATGAGATGGGAAGCAAGCATTTAGCTACTTCACATTGTGTAAACTATTATTTATAAATAGTTTGGTTGATTTTTCTCATTGATGTTTTAAAATTTTGTCATTGTGTTATATTGTATTTTTGTTATAAATTTACCTATTTTTTTTTTTAGTTTAAAGTATGAAACAAACTGCCAGTGTCTTTTTGTACTTAGTGAACTTCAAGACAGCAGAAATTTCCTGTATTTTTGGTTTTATAGTTTATTAGCCCTATGTGTGGTTTAAAATCTTCTATAAGCCTTGTTATAATATAGTAAGGGAAGGTTATTAGTAAACTTAATGTCTTAATAAACAAAGACACGGTGACAAAGTAATCATTATTTGTGTGATTGTTTTATACTCTGGAATTGAGGGACATTAAGGTTAAAGCATTTACTGATAAAATAAATGCTTCAAATTTTTCAAAATAATTTTAAGTAAAACCTCAAAAATAGAAAATAATGAAAAGACTATTGGCTTATTCTACTGAGTTATGAAATTCCTATCAAAATATGGGCTTTTAGGAGCCAGTTTCTGCACTTTTCCATGACGGATACATGTACATTTGCTATTAAAATGCTACAATTTCAATTTTACACAATTAAGCTATAAATTCCAAGATCTGGGATAGATCTCTAAGTATAGTATAAAGAATGTCTGTTTTTTTTTTTTTTCAGGAAGCAAATCCAGCATGCCAATCACATATAGTGATTATTTAAAGCAATTCTCAGAATGAAAAGGTCCACGGAACATTTGTAGAAATGGTTCAGTGGCCACAGTAACGAAGGAGTCAGGAGTGATTTAGTGCAGTGCATCGGGCAGGCTTTATGGCATGTGCAGTTTAAACAGTGCCGTGCTGTCTCCAGGGCTGTCAGGGTGTAATCTGTGAGCAACTGAGGAGAAATCAAAGTCAGAAACCTCGGAGGGTAATATTGTTTTGGAATTGTCAAGTTAAAGATTTAGGTTTGGGTTTGTTACATCTGGAACTGAATGTCGCATGTGACACGCATCATTTAAAGTTTATTATTTTAACCTTAGACCTCTTTGTTTGAAATCGATGCCGTTTTGTGCCTTGCACTGCGGCACAAGCATTTTTTTTTTTTATTACACTTGTGTCTTCACCAACTCCACGGTGAGCACGGTGAAACTATGGCTTTGGACGGCTATCTGCTGCCCCCTTCACATTTTTATTCTGGTGCAGGAACTGCTGGGCCGAGTGGATTCATGGAGGTGCTCAAAGACTCAATAGCACCTGGTAATTGAAACCATTTCCAAAACATCTGGAAAAACAAAAAACAAAAACAAAAACAAAAACAAAACCAAAACCCATCTAGTTCCACTGCTGAAAGAGAAATCACCCTACGTCATTGCTGGGGTCTACAGGAAAGCAAAAGAATTTCCATTGTACATTCCTGAAACCACTGAACATTTTTGTGGGTAGACTCCAAAGCCTGTGATTACAAAGTGCGAAATTCTTATTAAATTTTCCATGAAATCATCAGAATGTATACACAGCCATTGTTCAAAGGCTGGTTTCCTCTCCTTTTTGCAGAGTGGCCACGTTCCCGCAGAATGGCTCTCTTCTTGCGTCAAACAGATCTGAGCCACGTTTCATTATTGGTTGACTTATCCTACCTAGGAAATGAGAAATGATTTGCCATCAGAGCTAAGTTTACCCTCTTTTGAACTGGCATGGAGTAAATTGACTTCTGGGAGCAACATGTAGTGAAGTTGGGCTGGTCCTGGTAGAAGAGAGAAGAGTGCCTGGGAAGACCATGTCCCTTTGCTTCCAAATCCAACAACCAAAGATTTGTAAGTGGAGAATGGGACTGAGTTCTTTGTACAGAGCTTGAGCCTTCTCAATGCAGTTTAGAAATATATGTCTGCGCCAGTTTCCACATCTTCCAAGTTTCCTGTTGTGCTGAACAACCACAATGGCGGAACCCTTTACTCTTTCTGAGGCACTTTACTTTTGTTTTTAACAAAATTTCTCTGCAGGGCAGATGGGGGAAGGGGAGTCTTTTCCTTACTTTGAAAATGAGACCCAGAGAACTTAAGCTCCTAGCTCAGAATTACGCAGCTGGTGAACACAGAAGTAGTTCCTAATAGGCCTAGGATCCTGAGTGCTATGTGCTCTTCCCATCGCCTGCTGAGTCTCTTCTTTGTCTTGTGTTTTCTTCTTAGCAAAGTGAATGTTTTGAGGGACATTTTTATTTATTTATTTACTTGGGGGGGGCATTTTTCAAAGGCAGTTTTGGAATCTGCCTTAGTTAGGGTTTCGTTGCTTTGAAGACTCATCTTACAAAGGCAAACATTTAATTGGGGCAGGCTTACAGGCTTCAGAGATTCAGTCCGTTATCATCATGATAAGAAGCACGGCACCTTCCAGGCAGACATGGAGCTGGAGAAGGAGCCGAGAGTTCTGAATCTTGATCTAGAAGGCCGCCAGAAGGAAACTGCCTTCCACAAGCAGCCAGGAGGGGACTTCTTCTCCACTGGTCGGGACTTGAGTACTAGGAACCCTCAAAGCCTGCCTGCACACTAATGTACTTCCTCCAACAAGGCCACACCTATCCCAACAAGGCCATACCTCCTGATAGTGCCACTTCTCATGGACCTAGCATATTCAAACCACCACCCCATCACACGTCCACAGGCTGTTTCTATGGGACTGATGGCCTAGAAATATTCAGCTTCTCATCAGAACCATACTTGTTATCTTGGAATCCCCAAGATCATCAAAGGTCAATGTGAAGTGGTGTCAAAACATCTCTAGTCATGTGAGCACAACGATGTGTCTTCCCCACAGCGTTGTGTATGTATCCATCTTGCAGTTATTTATATGAATGCTTCTTTCCCCACAAAGTTTTTAGTATTTGATGGCTTCGTGTACTTACATAGTGAATTTTAACTATTTTTGCCAGCCCCCATTCTCCTTCCCCATCGTCCTTTCTCTCCCATTGGCCTTGTTCTTCTCAATGAGTCTCCTTCCTACTTTCACATCTTCTTTGTGTGTGTGGCCTATTGTGTTACTTGACTGGGAATGGGTGGGAAGTTATTCAGTGAAGAAAGGGCAACTTATCTGTGACTACACCACTAGAGAACATGACACCCCTCTCCCGACAAACATTCATAGCTGATAGTCCCTTCTAGTAGGGGTGGGGCTTCAGAGAACCTCCTCTCACCCATGATGAATTTTTATGGGCCCGATCTTGTGTATGCTTTGTCCGTATCACTCTGGCTGCAGTTAGTTTGTGAGTGTACCAGCTGTGCCATTTCTAGAACACTTACTGAATCTCAAATACAAATTTCTGATGCCTAGGTATTGTCATATTGTATATCACATTGTCTATGTACAAGCTTCTGGAGATGATGTTCCATGAATGTTTATGGGAAGACTTAAAGATCACATAGTAGGATCTACAGAGCCTGAATGCACCCCACTGTATAATCCCTGTTAGTCTGCCCAATATAACGTTCTGCAACCATACTGTTAGTGGGACTGAGAACTATCAATTCATTGTCCTTTAGGTTAACTTCAGTTTTAACAGCTGTTCACGCCTGGTAGTTATAGTGTTAGACATGGCTTTGAATTTCCATGTATTTGAACTTGGTAATGTCTTTAACATTCTGATGGAATTTTGGTCTTTCAATATGCTTATGGTTTCCAGTATGCTCTTTAAAAATATATTTAGAATTTTTAAACCATTTTTATTTATTAACATGTCTTAACACATACTGGTGGGATCTTATGTGTACTGCCCACTGTTTTTGATGAGGAGGTTGTACAGGCAGTCTTGGGAACAGAGATGGAGTAATTTCAGATGTCTTCCCTCATTAAGGAAGAGGCCCTTTCTGCCTCTGGGTCCTCTGAGGAGGGGCTTCTATTGATCCTTCGATATTTTCTGGAACATAGGAGAGACTTGACAAGTGAAGTTTTGAGGGTTTAGAAGTTTCTGGGTTGTGCAGTAGGGATTTCTAGAGTCTCAAGGATGTACACTTCAGGCCTATAGCAAGAAAAAAGCTAGTAATTTCCTAAGAAAAGCAAATCTCCGGAGGAAAAGCAAGGCAGAGAAGCTGCGTTTGATAAATAGATGTGCTCTTCATACACAGTCTGGGCGTATCATCTGCTGCAAGAATCCTTAGACACTCATTGTCTTCTCGTGGAAGCTGTGTACATCACTGGCAGCCATACCTTAAGCACTTCTTTTTCTCCTAGTTGTGAAACTTCTAAAAAATTTTCTGCAGTTGTGAGCTTGGGGGATAAAAAAAAAAAAAGGCCTCTTCTCTCCCCACCAGATAGCAGGAGCAAGCACTAGCCAGGAAGAGAGAACCGCTGCTCATGCAGGGCGGACCTTTGATCTCAGCGACTTCTGAGAACCTCCTTTCCCCATGCTGTGGCTTCTGCTACTCCACTCGGGAAGCCAAAAGGTTAAACAGAGAGAGCTTCAGGAGTTAAATGGCAGCCAAATGGGAGACTGAGTGGCCCGTGAACAGATAGCTGTGTGATTATGAGATTCGGGCACAAGTCCTTTCTCAGGCTATAAATAGTACTCTGAAAGTAGGGCTTATATCTTTGTATATCTTTTTATATCTTATATCTTTTTTTTACGATAAGTAAAATAAATATTCAGAAAAGGAAAATGGGTGCAGCTCTTACCACCAATGTGATTATCAGTAACAGAAAAGCTGACTTATACACATCCTATATTTCAGGGCTGAAACTGGAATTCATAATGGATGTTATTATTTATGAAAAGACTCCAATGTGTCTACTGCTACTCAAAGAGCAGGGCCTAGCTGGGCACTGGAAGTACACACCTTTAGTCCTAGGCAAAGGCAGGTGGATCTCTGTGGGTTCGAGGCCAGCTTGGTCTACAGAGCTAGTTCCAGGATAGGACAGGCACAGTCAGGGCTACACACAGAGAAACCCTGTCTCAAAACCCAACCCAACCCAACCAACCACCAACAAAAAATAGTAGGTTCTGCCCTGAGGAGCCTGCTGGCTAAGGCTGCTCAAAACAGTTGATATAAAGATTCCGTATTGTTTATGTACCAGGCAGTTAACATTATGTTCAGAATTATATGTAATATTCCTGTTCTTCCACAGAGGTGGACAGTAAGCATGGTCTGACTGCAGGGGTGAGATGGTAAGAGGAAAGGAGCGCACAGAGACAGAGCTGGCCTGGCTAAGCTCACAGAGCAAGCATGTCACTGTCTACACTGACACTTCCTCAGGGAACTCCAGTCTAGGAAGGATCATGTTGGGCTTTCTCTCCCCAGCAGTCAGATACAGCTTCAGACCCTTAGGATGTAAGACAGCCTGTCTGCATAGAATGTGTAAGTGTGCAAGGGAAGGAAAGATGTCGATCTAGTAAGGGCAGACAAATTAATACAGGTGACTCTGATTTCTCAAAGAATAGTTGTTGCTGCTGCTGCTTTTGCTGTTGTTGTTGCTGCTGCTGCTGTTATTTTAAATGAGTTCTTTAATCAGAATAATTTTAGACACACAAAGAGTTGCAGACAATACAGAATTTCCATACACCCCTCATCTACCTTATCTTAAATTGTTGGATTCACACTCTTGTTTTATATGAATGGGTTCTCCCTAGAGTCTTGCTTGCAATTGAGTTTGTTTTTCTACCATTCCTTTGACCTTTTCCAAAAGTTTACTACCAAGATGAGATAGCCTTCATATATAAAGGTTCAAAAGTTGAGCACTGACAATCTCTATTAAAAGTCACTGGGGAGCCATTGGGGAAAATGGGAAGGTGGTCTTCTTAGGTAGTTCTTGGGGGCAGGAGTTGCTTTGTTTTCCCAGGAACTGTGATAGTAATGCTGAGATGACAAAGAACTTTATAAACGGCATTGTTTTTGAAAGCTCATTGAAGGATCTGTATTTCCCAGAGTTCCTGGATCCATTCCACAGTAAAAAGAAGCAAAACCAACCAGGTCTACAAAAATTTGGCTGATGATGTTGACTTTAAAGCTTGTGCGGAGAGAAATCTCAGCCTTGCTTACACGTAAGTAACAGTAAAGCCAGACATAGTGGCACACACTTTTAATCTCTGTACCAGGGAGGCAGGGGCAGGCAGATCTCTCAGTTTGAGGCCAGCCTGGTCCTCAGAGCAAGTACCAGGACAGCCAGGACTACACAGAAAATCCTATCTTGAAAACCAAACCAAGACACAAATAAAGTGCCTATTAGATCAGCGTAGCGTATGGAGGAACAGTGGCTTCCAGAGAGGACTGTGAGTGCATGGTGCTTGGTAGCAAGGTGAGATTGACAGGAATGTTAGCCTATGCTTCCATTACATTTGTTGGAGCTTTGGCATTTCTATTTTTTGATTGTGTCCTAAAGAGCTGCATTCTCCTTTAAAAAAAAAAATCTAATTTTGTTAATTATTTCTATTTGTATTATGCATGTGACTGCAGTACCATCAGATGCCAGAAGATGGCATCTGACATTTCCCCCCTCCCAACCCCCCCCCCCCCCACACACACACACACACCTGGCGCTAGAGTAACAGGAAGTTGTGAGCTCTGCTGCATTCATGATGGGACCTGAGTTTGGGTCCCCTAGAAAAGCAGCACAGCTCTTTACTATCTCTCTAGTCCCTGTTGGCATTTACCCTTAGGTAACTAAAGGACCAAACAGAAAATGCCGCACTGTCTGGTAACTTTTTACCTACAAGAATGACACTTTCAATTGACCCAAAAGTAAAACTCAGTAACCTGAATTTAATTAGCTCCAAAAATTTAATTTGGTAGTACATTTGATTTTTCTTGTTTATGAATGTTGATGTAAAAAACAACTAGTCTTTGGAATAGCAACATGTAGTAGAAAAATTCAAGTGACAATGGTTATGAGAAAATCCTATAATAGCAAGCAGACTGCTGTGGGCAAACTTTTGCTGTAAGTTAGACATGGCACCCTTTCATTACAGCAGTAAGCCAGATGTTATACCCTTGCATTGCCATGTGGCACCCTTGCATTGTAGCTGTAAGCCAGATGTGGCACCCTTGCATTGTAGCTGTAAGCCAGATGTGGCACCCTTGCATTGTAGCTGTAAGCCAGGTGTGGCACCCTTGCATTGTAGCTATAAGCCAGATGTGGCACTCTCACATTGTAGTTGTTAGCCAGACGTGGTAGCACCCTTGCATTGTAGCTGTAAGCCAGGTGTGGCATCCTTGCATTGTAGCTGTAAGCCAGATGTGGCACTCTCACATTGTAGCTGTAAGCCAGGTGTGGCACCCTTGCATTGTAGCTGTAAGCCAAGTGTGGTACCCTTGCATTGTAGCTGCAAGCCAGGTGTGGTACCCTTGCATTGTAGCTGTAAACAGGTGTGGCATCCTTGCATTGTAGCTATAAGCCAGATGTGGCACTCTCACATTGTAGTTGTTAGCCAGACATGGTAGCACCCTTGCACTGTAGCTGTAAGCCAGGTGTGGCATCCTTGCATTGTAGCTGTAAGCCAGATGTGGCACTCTCACATTGTAGCTGTAAGCCAGATGTGGCACTCTCACATTGTAGCTGTAAGCCAGATGTGGCATCCTTGCATTGTAGCTGTAAGCCAGACGTGGCATCCTTGCATTGTAGCTGTAAGCCAGACGTGGCATCCGTGTTCTGCATGCAGCTGCTTTGTATTTTCTTCCCAGGATTAAGCTGGTTCTGTGTTTTGATTTTACAGGTGGCAGCAAGCAGCATCTTTCTCCACAGATCTACACACCTCAATCATTCTCATCATTGTTCATCCCAAACCTTCAGATTTGCTTTTCAGCCATAAGGTGGCATCATATCACATTTTATGCTGAAGAAGCAGCCAGCCTTTCTGCTCACTGAAGTGATTAATGTTCTGCACATGTCATAAGTCATGGGCATAACATATTGGAATTTGAAGTTTATAAGCAAATATTCGGAGCTGGCATGTCTATATAGGAGCTTAACCTTTTTCTTGTATTTGATCATTCTATATTATGACTGAGATGTTAACAACAGAACAAATTATTACTAGATTAACTAATACTATGCTTTACCTTGTTAAAATATGCAAGGCAGTATCTTGCATGTATAGAGGCGACACAAAATATTCATTGCATGATTAAATTAAAATATTCCTTTAATAGGCCTTCCCCTCTGGAATTAATTTTCTCATTTGTCAAGTTGAATTTGCAGCATACTTTTATTGCTATGACCCATTTCTTGCTGGGATAAGAAGCTTATTTCATGAAAAAGTTAACCTCAACAGAACACATTTAATTTCTCCACTACGCTTTAAAAATACATTACTTTCTTATATACCACTTTTCTTTACTTAATTAGAAATGTCCAGAACTTGAAAATTGCATAAACCTGCTGGCTTACTTTCTTTAATTGCTTGATTAAAAACTCTGGCTCAGTTTTGAAAACCAGAGTAAAATTTGTTTCATTTTTTTCTCTGCAGAAACATTTTGTACCTTGTAGAAAACATTGTAAATGTTCTCCGTATAAAACTGTCCTTTCTTCAGATGAAATGATTTTGTTCTTGAAACTCTTTATAGTTTTCTGAGGAGTCTGTGCCTCTTCCCTGTGGGGAATACTCCCATAAGGCATGTTGTAGGGCACCTTAGAAATCTTGTTAGCAATCTGGAGATGGAAGCATAAGGCTTCAATTTCAATGTTTCTCTAGTTGGCAACATCCTGGAGTCCTTGAGTCTTACAACTGAGTGTGTATGATGCCAATGCAACAGATTAAGAACTGAAGAAATGCTAACCATGCAGAAAACAGTGATATTTTACATTGTATAAACCAGCTAGAAAGATGTTTCTATTCAATTGGTTTACTTGACTCAATGAGTTGAAGTTTGGCTGTACTGTAACAGGCAGTAAATCTCCCTTTGGTCCTGGGTGGAGCTTTGCTTTAAAAAGAATCAAATTATATTTCTCTGTTATCAATAATGTGGGCGGTTAACACTTAACGCTTCTCTCTCATTGACAAAATAAAAACCCTAACAGAAACCAACTAACTCTGCGGAGTAGCGTGAGGGACTATCAGAGGATGAAGGCTGATGATGTCATCATCTGAGAGCCGATGGTCTCAGAGAGAAATGCAGGAGACATAGCCAGCCCTGTGTTGTTTTACAGCATTCAAACAATAGACTAAGACCTGGAAGTCTTTATGATCTATTTCTAGGAGCATGGGTGAACCACATTAAATTGTTACTATTGAAGTCCAATAGTGAGTGGTCTAATGTCGAGGATGGGATGGTAGCAGTCATGGAGAACATCTCAGGAATAGCAAAGCACTCAGCCTGTATCATAAAGAGTGGAGGCAAGAAAGGTAGTGTAGCCAAAACATGGGTGGGAGAGCGCAAAGTGAGTGGAACCTCTTTACTTGCCGTAGTAAGATTTATGGATTTTTAACTATGAGGCAAAGCAAGGGAAAAAAAAAGAGCTTCAAGCAGGGCAACTACTTGTCTTATTACATTAAAAACAAGATGACTACTTTGGTTTGTCAGCAGTGGAATGCATGGTGTAGAGTAAAGCAAAAGAATGTTAGACAGCATCCAGAATGGGTTATTTGCTGCTGTATGAAACGTTGATTCAAATAGGAGGTTGAATGAAAATAGCTAAATGCCCAAAGAACATGTTGTGTGAGTCCATTTATGAGAATAGAGTACCGCTGAACTGTGTCCTAACGACATGGCTGCGTTCAGTGTGTGAAAGTTCACGGAGCTGTACAACCATGATCTGCTTGCTTTGATGTGCATTGATTATTCAAGTAGGTCGGTGGCTGAGTGAGGATAAGTAGATACATCTTAGATCTGCTGTGAACCAGTGTGAAATACTAGTAGTAGATGGGCTCCTAAGGAATTCTTAATATTTGATCACTATTGGTTTCAGTGCAATTTTACGTGGTTCACCTTCCTAGGAATAGGAATGGATCACCAGGACTCTATTGCTTCTTCATTAAATATGACAACTCTGTGTGTGCTCATGCATGTGTACTAGGTTCAACGGTGGCGTGTGTCACCATATTATTTATATATGAATAATGAGTATTTAGCCTAATGAATATTTAGACTAAGACCTTGGGATTTCACTTGAGGATGGATGCTGAGCTTTTGGGGACTCCACCCCCTTATACTAGCTATATTGCTTTCTCTATCATGAGTTATTTAGAGCTTTTTCTCACACTTGAATAATAATGTAAGATTCATGTGTCAGAATGGTTTTTAATGTAACTGACTAGGTAACATACTACTAGTGTGTTCTGATTGACTATGAAAATTATAGCAGTGATAATCAAAAGGCCTCTCTGATTTTAAAACTTAGAGTTCAGTGTTAGGATATGAGAGTGCACATTGTATTTGAAGCCATCGTGTGAAACACCAGGTTTATGAGTTTCTTCCCCTGACTCTGAAGTAAAGTAGATTTTTATATCTGTTTAAATAGCTTTGTATAGGCTGTCAGATTTTGCAAGAGAAGTGTGGGATCAAGAGGTTCCTCACCAGTGCAGTAGGGAGTTTTTAAGTTGTGAGCCCTGAGGGTGTCTTAGCTGGTAGCCAAGGTAGGAAGCAGGTCGCTCTGCAACCCTTTCTATTGTAACCAAATCTTTAGATTCACATCTGCTGTGTCAGTCTAAGGAGAAAACAACCTTGGGACTGGCCTTTGGAAGTAATTTGCTTCCGGATCTAATACATTCTCAAATATCTTTCCTTTGAGCAGAGCAGTGGGAGTTTCATGGCCACCTTCTGAAGAGAGCATCTGGAAAAAGCTATTTTAATATTACTCTTTTTCTCTCGGCGTAGTCTTTTTCCATACAAGCATATGTAAAGTAAAAGTGAAAGAGATGTATGATGTTTGATAGACTTGTGAATGTATGTGATTGTTTATCAGTTTTGAATTGATTTCTTTATGTCAGAAAAAACACACCTCTTAGTATTAGATTTTCATGACACACACATGGGAAGTAGTTATCAGAACACCAGTGGTAGCAGCTGCATTTATTTTGATTGTGCTGCACTGAGTACAGAAACAGGTAGAAGGTCCCAATTTTGTCTCCAGGTAACACAGTCCTACAAAGAGAGGATGAGGCAAATGAGGGAAACAATTGCCAAAGATTCCCCTCAATAATTCACTCTCTTGCCTATATACCAGTGGTTCTCAACCCGTGGGTCGTGACCCCTTTGGGGACTGTTGAACGACCGTTCACCTGGGTCACAGACTAGGTATTTACATTACAATTCATAACAGTAGCAAATTTACAGTCATGAAGTAGAAAAAAGAATTTTATGGCTGGTGGGCCACCGGAGCCTGAGAAACTGTATTAAAGGCCGCAGAGTTAAGGAAGGTTGAGAAGCACTGTTCTATACAGAGGAAAACTGATATCGGCCTATAGATCTGTTGACCTGTTCCCAGGACAGAAACTAAATTGTGGAACATGGAAGGAAAGTTTTCCTTTTGATGGCTTTTTCCTCTTTCGGATGCAGTTAGTTCTAACACTGTCCTGCCAGGATCTGTGGCCTCTCTGGGCACTGGAGTGTCAGGTTGAAAGCATATGTTTTCCCTATATCATTGTGCCTTAATCTCCTTAGATTTCTCTACAAAGAAATCACATTAATCAAGTCTCCTTTCTGCTATATGAAAGGTGCAGGCTGACTAATGCTCGACTTTGGATGAAATGGATATGGGTGAAAACCCTGACTAGAAACAATACCAGTTCCTTCTATAATGCTGTGTTGCAGAGTCTTACATCAGGGCTGGAGTTTCCAGCACAGAGTCTGTGAAGCCTGCAAATGCTGCTGTGAGCCCCAGAGATACCATGCACGGTGAACTGGCAAAATATCCAATCTATATGTATGCACAAATACAATGAAATGTTTGCTTTGGAAATGTTGAGTAGGATTTATGGGTGTGCCTTGGCAGTGGTGAATAAAGGACATAAGGCAAAGAGTGGTGTTTACTTGGTTATAACCAGGACAAAATATGTTTGAAATGCAATCTGACTTTAAGGACACTAAGTCCAGAATCCACTTATCTGAAATATAGTTGTGTTTTGAAAAACCTTTCTTAGGAAATGATTTATGTATTTGACAACTCGTTCATTAAGTATTTTTTTTCATTAAGTATTTTTAGAAGCTTTTGAAAATGACTTTTCCCCTTCCAGATTCTAAAACACTTCCCTCTGAGCTTCTTTGAAGAGGTGTCTGGATTTTTAGAATTGCCTTCAGTTGTTAAGAACCCTGCCTAGGAAGTGTGACACATGATCAATGTGGGGGGGTATTCAATTTAGAAACAACACATTATATTAATAATTCATAACCACAATATATTCTGTAAGTATATATAATTTGCCAATTTTCAATAAGATTGAAAAAAAAAAGAATCCAAAGGCCTCCAAACAAAAAATCTTCATGTCTTATACAGGAATGAGACTAGTGTGGTTCCCTGAGAACAAATCTGTGAAATAGAATGTAAAAACATACCATTTCTTTAAGAAAGTATTTAAAATTGGTGCATATTTTATGAGTATGGCACATTTGAAATTGGGATAGACAGCTTTGTGCAGTGGCAGTACTGTAGGTAGGTTTATCTGAGGCGCGATTATTGCTAATTGAAAATTGGGATAGACATATTTCAGTTCATCGTAACCTGTGGTGACTGGCCACTATATAAAATCGTATAGTTCTAGGGACTACATTACCTTAAAATTTTTTATCAATATACAATAATTTATTTTTTATTAATTATTTTATTTATTTATATCCCAAATCCCCCCCCCCCTCAGTTCCCCTAAACAGAGCAGGAGCCTGGAGGCAGGAGTTGATGCAGAGGCCATGGATGGGTGCTCCCCATAGCTTGTCTAGACTGCTTTCTTATAGAACAGAGGACCTCCAGCTCAGGGATGGTTCTGCTTCCCCATGATCACTAATTAAGAAAATACCACTTAGGTTTGTCTACAGCCGTGCAGAGGCATTTTCTTATTTGAGGTTCTTTCGACATTGTGTCACGTGGACATAAAGCTATCTAGCACAGTTAGCTTTTGAATCTGGTCTTGTGATCTTCTTTTAAAAACCCAGTTTCAGGTTCACTTGCCCCTCTCTTACACTTTCCTCCATTTCTTAGTGTATGGATAATGTCCAGCTTAATACTAATCCCCATACACATCCTATACACACAGTAGGGATTCATCGATTTTCAGTCTTTCAGTTAATTATCTACAATGCAACTTCACAAGCGTTTTTCTTTTTTGCAAGGAGTATTGGAGAGAAAAGAAAAGTAGTGGAGCGATATCTACTCTGTGATCTTAACCAACCACTGCTCAGTGGGGCAGGTGGGCCATGCACAGTTACAATGTATCTATCTACAGCAGGAAGTGACAAGCATTTGAACAAACTGTTAAGAGGAATGGATTTCATTCCAACTTGAGAGTGTAGAGAGGTAATAGAATCAAGGCAGAAACCAGGGTTCATGTGAGATCTCCTCGGGTTTCCTAACAAGGAAGACTATATGAATGCTAACCTGAAGAACATGTCTGCCAAACTCACTTCTTTTATCATTTAGATTTCATCTGCATTCTTTCAAGCCTAAATATGGTTTTAGTTTATAAAATTCTGAAAACTACACATCAGAGACATTTACATGTTATTACAAATTGCTAAGGCATAGAACTAAGGGTGACCTACTGTGAACCTGTGAATGTAATGATTGGTAATCGATCAAGTTTGGATCATTTTGAGCTATATTGTAATCCAGGAGGATCACAGTGCACCCGGGGTGGTAATGTCTTAGATCATTCTCATTGCACTTTTGCTTTTCATTTCATTTGGAGCAAACATGACCAATATATCATATGATCTAGTTGGTTCACAAAGAGCTACCGCCATGGTGTCATCTCAGGAGTTATCTAAGCAAAGGATGAAGATGGTGAAGTCTAGGAAAGTGATTACGCTATCAAGCAAGAAGAAAATACCAAGACAGTTGGCAGAAGGTGGTCGGGCAGTGTGTGGAATCCTTCACTGTGATTCACAGAAGCTGATAGAAGTGTCTGTCATAAACTGACTACTTGGACTCTTCTTTCTTTGATGCCTTGGATACTCAAGACAAATGAGCCCCAGTGTGTGGTTCTTGAAAACAGGGATGTGATTATGGCTACAAGGGGTTCTCTGCTATAGTTTTCCATACCTTGAAATTCTTCATGCCCACAGCTTGGCAGAGAGCAGGGTAGAGAACAGCCAGTTGGATGGGTGTGTAAGCAAGTGAAGAGGATGGTAGAGAAAGCTGCCGCACTGGTGAAGAGTTAGAGAAACACTTAAGCATACATTTTTTCAGTTTATAAATAAATGAATAAAAGTTAAGCTTAGTGAACCTAAAATACACGGTAAAGGATTGTTTCTATAAAGAGCTTGTGCTAATTATTGCCGAATGATTTCAATGTTGCTAACACCTAGATATATGGGACTCATACCCTCTCATACCCTTTATTAGGAACATAAATACCCAGAATACACATGTATGTTGTATACAATAGCTTTTCTATATACTTCATGTTCACATGTATTATTCATATTTCAACTGAAAATATTTTTGTATGGATGGTTTGCTTACATGATGACATGTGTGAGAAATTTTAAAATGGTTTTCAGATAATATTTATTCTTGCGTTCTTCTGTTTTTCTTCTATGTGGAGGTACAGAAACAAGAGAAACAAGGTAAAGAAAGGAAGTCTCATGGTTCTCCAGTTTGTGCAGGGAAGCTCTAGCTGGTGTTTTTACTTAGAAGTGTGTGTTTATTTGGAATGAACAGAGAGTAGCTACTGGACACTGTGTGTGTGTGTGTGTGTGTGTGTGTGTGTGAATGTGTATCTCTTTGTGTGTATATATGTATGTCTGTGTCTCTGTGTGTATTTGTATGTGAGTTTATGCACATGTTTGTATGTGTCTGTGTGTGTATTTGCATTTGAGTCTGTGTGCATGTGTCTGTGTCTGTGGGTGTATTTGTATGTGAATCTGTGTGCATGTGTGTCTGTGAGTACAAGTGAATAAAGTCATTATTTGGTGTTTTCACTGCTGGTAAGGTACAAAAAACAAACAAAACAAAAACAAAACAAAAAAGATACAGAATTTTCCAGGTTAGCAATTTATTATAGATTTGTGTTTTTTGTTTTTGTTTTTCTGTTTTTATTTTTTGTTTGTTTCTAGAAAAGACCTTTTTTCTAGTGTTAGAATAAATTTCTGGGATGGAATTTAGGAAGTTCTGACATGAAGATTCATGGAAGAGTACTCACTTGATCTGAAAATGCAGTCCTCTTAAGCTACATGGAACTTGAAGAGATGAGCTTGTGGAGTTCGATGAAACAGTCTCTAACCTCTGGGAAAAAGAAGATGGTAGTGCCCAACTGTCCTCTCTTTAGATTGCTTAGCCTCTGCTCCATGCTTCTTGTCTCAGTGCTTCTGCAGTGCTGGGTATAGGAGGGGGAGCTCGCCACATGTGCCAGGGGTGGGTGCCTTTCCAATCCTGGTGAAAGCCAACTGGCTCAATGAATCATTAATGTTTCTCTATCTGCTCTCAGCGCAGCACTAGCCTGGATCATGTCCACATTCCTACCCTTGACTCTCCAGGAGTCAGGACTTTCTTGTTCTTTCTGGCACGTTTTCAGATCATGAGCACATTTGATGATATGTCCATCTACTATCTAAATAAGAACAGTATCATGGGAAATGTGGCCCAGAGTTCACTTAAGATCCGTAGCAGGCTCCTGCCTGCGGCTTCCAGATCGGCAGCCACAAATGAGTTGCATTAAGATTCTCTTCGGTGCTATAGAGCCATCTGGGTCTGCGTTACACCCTGGAGTGTTGAATACCTTCCTGGATTGAACTCTGGTGCTGTGTGCTGTTTAGGTAAGCCGTGTAGCCTTGTCAGGGGAACAAGCTCACAAATCCTAGCTGAATAGTTTGTGCTGTACTATTAGGAATGCTAGACAAGGCCATTCCACGTAACAAGCATCATACACTCTTAGATTGAAAATAAACAGGTCTGTGGTGGCACACGCCTTTAATCCCAGCACTTGGGAGGCAGAGGCAGGCGGATTTCTGAGTTCGAGGTCAGCCTGGTCTACAAAGTGAGTTCCAGGACAGCCAGGGCTACTCAGAGAAACCCTGTCTTGAAAAACAAACAAAACCAAAAAACAAACAAACAAACAAACAAAAAAAAACCCAAAAAAGAAGCTGGTCTCTCAACAGTTTAGAGAGAAATCCCTGGAAAGGGCCCTTTGAACACCGTGAGAAATGATACTGCTGTGTGGAGACACTGAAAGGGTGTCCTCATATCCTCCAACTTGCTAGTGTAAAAATAGGAGGGATATTTATGCCTATGGGGAAAATCTAAATGTGAAAGAAGCCAATGCTGCTAGCATGTTTTCCTACTCCTCCCAGTCATAGTTACTCAAGAAGTCATGGGATCATAACAGCTTTAATTGAATGTGTTAACGTATACTCTGTAACCCATTATGGAATCTGTAACATTCCTATTCTACAATCACTAGCCATGTTCAGAAAGAAAAACAAAGTGATCAATTCTTAGTATGGGTAAACATTTAATTAATGTCTATAACAAGGCAAAGCTTTGAGGACATGCTCTGTTATTGAACTCTTAGAGAGAAAAGTCTTCAAAGTTTTCCAGAGACTAATTGTATTTTACATATCACACACAAAAGTGGTACATTTCATCAGACCTGTTGGGGGACACAAAATGGTGTGTCATAAGTAATCCTATCCCTTAATTAAGAATGAAAGGGTAACAGTCAAATGGCACTGGCCTATTTCGGTGATTGTAATAAAGTCCATTAATTGTAAATTACAAACAGAGGTGTGTGAATTTCCCAGCATTAAATTATGAATGCCCTTGAAATGTGGCCTTATTACCTAAGGCTTGGCTATAACTGCTCTGTCAGCCAGGGAGCACCTACCTTTGAGTTCCCAAGAAAAGCAAGCATAACTATAGTGCAAAACTGCTTTAGATGGAGGCGTCACTAAATTACTAAGTTTTCAAATGGCGGCTGATCTGTCCACTCATATGAGAAAGATTAATTATTTGGCTTTATGTATGGGAACAAGACTTGACAAACAAGCACGTCATTACAGTTTGTAAGTTTTGTTTGACAGTAGAAAGAGGTGCATAGGTAACTTGTGAATTTTGTTTGATTGTATTGGTCCTTCCAAGACAGGTCTAGTCCTAGGAGAGTAACTGGAGTTTAAAAGTGAATGGTGTATACATCAATGGATAGTCCAAGGGATGTTCATTTTTATATTTTAGCTCTTTTTGACAATTTGAACACCTTCAAGTAGATGACAAGAAAATTCCTTTCTCCTATGATTCTGAATGAAGTATTCTCAAAATATATCACATCATTGCACGTATCATACCACGTGGACTTGATTTTGAATTCTCACAAACACAATAATTGAGACTTAGACTTCATGATTATCTTGGAGTATGACTCCCATTCCTCCCTTATCATATCTGTTTTATATTGACATGTATGACAGGAAAGAGTGCAGCGGCAGGGCACTGGGATGGGTTATGGAGGGATGTTGGAGATATTGCCAAGAGTTTATCAGCTTTTCATCCTACGACTTAGTTAGTTATTCAGTCCTCTGGAGAAAGTTTCTTATGCTGTGATGCTAATGTTAGACAGAAAGTCTTTCTTTGGAAATAAGGAAAATTAAGAAAAGTAGCTAAGGGCTGGTGAGATGGCTCAGTGGGTAAGAGCACCCGACTGCTATTCCGAAGGTCCGAAGTTCAAATCCCAGCAACCACATGGTGGCTCACAACCACCGGTAATGAGATCTGATGCCCTCTTCTGGTGCATCTGAAGACAGCTACAGTGTACTTACATATAATAAATAAATAAATATTTAAAAAAAAAAAAAAAGAAAGAAAAGTAGCTAAGATAGTCTTTTCTTGCTTGGGAATGTTCATGTTCTTCCTGTCCCTGGCATATACTCCTCACTTTCTGACCATGTCTGTATTAAACAAAAGTGTTATTCTTATTGCTAAAATCCTTGCTGATAGCTGGTGTTAGACACAGACACACACCAGAACCTTCTATCTAATATTAAAACATAGTTTCAGAAGAGTGTTTCAGATAGGCAGGAAAAGTGAGCTGAAAATGTGTAGCTTTTTCTAGTTGAAAAGTACACTTATTATACAGAAATTGGGAAAAAATAAAATATAAACAACAAACACTTTGTTGCTAAGGTAAAGCTCTCAGGTTCCAGGCATTAGACTCTTAGGCAAAATTATTTGAAGCATATGTACAACCTCCCTGCTAGTTCAAATTCTGAATTCTGAATCTAGACATAAGGACCTTGTCGGAGCCCTTGGGGTTGCATGGGTTACTCGCTCTTCTCTCCTGTATGCTTGGATCACGTTTCTGCCTCTTTTCATCTTTATTTATTGCTTGAGGTCAAAGACTTAATTATTGCCTTTGTAGTTATTCCTTCTGGAGCTGCTCCACCTGCTGTGGTGGGTAGTGCACTGGGGCAGGGCCTGGAAGGGATGGCAGGTAGAGAGGCGAGCCCCCTTAGGTATCTCCCCATCCTGGCACTTCAATTCTTTGCAAGGCTAGGAGCATCCTCTCCCACTGGGGCCAGACAAGGCAGCCCATCTAGAAGAACATATCCCATGGACAGGCAAGAGTTTTTGGGATAGCCCTTGCTTCAGTTGTTTGGGACCCACATGAAGGCCAAGCTGCACATCTGTTACATATGTGCCTAGATCCAGCTCATGTATGCTCTTTGGATGGTGGTCTGAAGACTTTGAGAACCCTAGAGTCCAGGTTAGTTGACTCTGTTGGTCGCCTGTGGTGTTCCTATCCCCTTAGCAGCCATAATCCTTCCTCCTATTCTTCCATTAGAGTCCCCAAGCTCTATCCACTGGTTGAGTGTGGGCATCTGTATTTGTCTGAGTCAGCTGCTGGGTGGAGCCTCTCAGAGAACAGCCATGCTAGACTCCTGTCTGCAAGCCAAGCACAGCAGAGAATCATTAAATAATGGAGCAGGGGTAGCACACCCCTTTAATCCCAGTACTCGGGAGGCAGAGGCAGGCGGACATTCAAGGTTAGCCTGGTCTGCAGAGTCTACAGCCAGGTCTAAACAGAGAAACTCTGTCTCTAAAAACCAAATAAATAAATAAATAAAGTCAGGGATTGGTGCTTGCCCATGGGTTGGGTCTCAAGTTGGGCTGGTTATTGGTTGGTTTCAATCAGTACTTTTCATGCATTTTCCTCAAACTTATGGATATATAATGTTATTTTTCATCTCTAGTTTCTCTCCGTCTTATGGGCATGTATCCCAACACCCCAAAATCTAAAGATCTAGTTCCATATTCCAGCCCTCCATGTTAATCTCAGCCTCGTCTCTCTACATGTCAACCATGCTGTAGCACAGTTATGGTGAATCTCGGAGCTCTGTTCACAGGCAGTTTTCTCTTTCTTGCTCACATGTAACTCACTTATATCTTTTTTTTTTTTTTTCTTACCAGGATCATTTTGATCTGCTTTCATTTCTCTTTGTGTTGTGATTGACCCCAAGATTTGAGTCCTGACATTTAAAATCTGCAAACAGGACTTTAGGTTGGCATCTCGCCTCATGTATGATCTGAGCATGTCCTCAAATGCTTTTTATTATAAAGTCATTGAGGCATTGGGAACCACCCCTCCCTAAAACATCTAGAATGCATTTCCCATCAAAATTCTTCCTCTTCTTTGGTTCTAATTCAAACTATATAACTATATAACTCCATAATCTTTCATCTGGAATTCTAAGGGCCTAGACAGCAGCCCTGCCACAAACACACAGGAATGAACTGAGCACATCTAAGAGAATGTGGCATCCATCACTTCCTGTATTTCAAGGCTTGGCATAGTTTTGTGTTTTTCTTTTGGGACCTGAAGGATAGGGATAGTATTATGCTATTTCTTGCTTCAGGCTCCTCCTAGTTGCAAGTATAGTGTTTTCCACATAATAGGCCTTCAATTAGCATCTCTTTATAAAAATGTTTGTTTTATTTTAATTTATATGTGTAGGAATGTTCTACCTACATGTTTGTCTGTGTACCACTTATATGCCTAGTGCCTGCATAGGCCAAAAGAGGGCATTAGATCGCTTGTATTGGAGTTACAGGAATTGCGAGTCACAATGTGGGTACTGGGAAACAAACCCAGATACTCTGCAAGAGCAACAAATGAATGCCCTTATCTGCAGAGTCATCTTTTCAGTCTCTGTGAATGAATATATCTTGAATGACTATTATAAGCTATCGAACTATTTTTGTTAGCACTATATTTGAAACCATCAACTATGCTGAGTTTTCTAAGATGGGTTTCAAATCCTGATTTTCTATGTGATGTTTAGAGGTTTGTCTTGCTGTTTCTTTCTCATTCAATATAATAATGACAACTTCTGAGTATAAACCTTTAGTTTCTTGGTAAATTAGGATAGCTTTCTTCTGCCATACATCTGGAGAAAAGCAGGTAAATAGGAGAAAGACCATATTTGAAAGCAAGTGAACCAGGCAGAATGAGATTCCATACATGGAAGAATTCTTCTGAGGGTAGCAAAAAAGATCACTTGCCCTTTCCTTCCAAGAGCCTATTTTCTCTTGGGTTGTAGATAGCAGGCTAATCTACACAGAGGGTCTCTACTGGGGCAAAGGGAATCCCATGGAATTTTTGTTGTTGCTGTTTGTTTGTTTTAATGAAAAGCACAGATATGACAGATTTGAATCTAAATAACCTTTTCCCACAAGACATTTGCTGGCAACTATAGATTGTGAATATGTTTTGTAAAAGATGCAGTCTTTAAAACAGTCCTTATAAATATGCTACAGAAAATACTGAAAATATGTACAAGACAACATAAGTTTGAAATTAGTAGATTCAAATAGAAAATACCTACCTGTACAAAATAGAATGGCCATCGCGGAGCTTAAAACTAGAAATACAGTATGTGAATCTTGTAAATCATTGAATAGATTTAACCTTACACGTGACACAACACAAGACAGAACAAAATGACTCAAACCCACTAAAAATGTTTAAAATAAGTCACCCAAAATGAATCCTATAGAAGAAAGACACAGGAAAAGTGTAACAGAGTTTAAGAGATGCGCAAGTAACATGTAGGTTAACATGGATGTGGCTGGAGTTCCACATATGGGAGAAAGAATAGATACAATATCTGAAATGGTAGTAGCTGAGAATTTTCCAGAACCATTAAGTCCAAACTTGAGTTACAGATTAATGATGTCCATGAGGCCAAGCACCAGTGCAGAGCAGCAGGGAACCTTAAAGCCAGCATAAAGGAAAGAATGGACATGGATGGCTGACTTTCCACAGAGACACTGACTTTCAGAAAGCAATGGTGTGACATCCTTAAAATACAAACAGGCAGAAGCTGCTCTGTTAGAATTCTTCACGATGATAATTAAAGAGGGGGGAGAATGGTTTTTAAAAGAGAAAAAACTAAATTTTTAAACTGCGTCTAAAATGTAAGAAATACAAAAGGGAAAATGATCCACAGTTAAAGCACAAAACTATAAGAAGGGATGAAGAAAAACATCACCACCTCACTTAAATAAAACCTCAAGTCTCTGCAGGACCGAGGAGACTGTTCTGTTGCAATAGCCCTGGCTGCTCTTCCAAAGGACCTAGGTTCAAGGCCCAGCACACCCACACTGAAGCTGTTCACCATTTGTAACTCTAGTTCCAGCAGATCTGAAGCCTTCTTTTACATAATTACCCAGACATATGTGCATTCAGAACAGTCCTAGTCATAAAATAAAAACAAATCTTTAAGGCAAACTTAAAAAAAATTCTTTGGCTGTATAATAAGTAAAAGTGAAATGTGTGTAAATAGCAAAAGGATGGGAAAAAGAAAAGGTATTCTAAGGTTGATGTGTTATCATCATCTCTTTTCTCATTTTACCTTTTAATTGAATAAAATTAATAAAATTTAATTGAAAATCAGTAAATGTTCATGATATTCTCCTTCCCTTCCTACCTAAATCCACACCCTTTCTTTCACTTTCTTATTAGAAAACAGACATCTATAATAATAATAATAATAATAGTAAAAAAAATAACAGACCAACAAAACAGGACAAAACAAATATACAGGAAAACAAACAAACAAACAAACAAACAAAAGCACAAGAAAGACACACAGTTGAGACACACACATTTGCACAAATAGAAATTTGTGAAGGCTTGATGCCCCAGTGTAGGAGAACTTGAGGGCAGGTAGGCAGGAGTGGGTGGGTGGGTGGGGCACACCCTCATAGAAGCAGGAGGGGGAGTGGGATAGGGGGTTTCTGGGGGGTGAAAATTAGGAAAGGGAATAACATTTGAAATGTAAATAAATAAAATATCCAATTTAAAAAACATAATATATAAGCAAAAAGTCTTTAAGGTTAAAAAATACCCTACCCACCCACACAAAGCATCATAAGACAAATAAACAAAACAAACAAACAAACAAACAAACACAACCAAACCTGAAACAAAACAAAACAACCTCTCTGAAAGAACCCTGGTTTGTTGTGTATTGACTATCTACTCCTGGGCATAGGGTCTGCCCTTAAACGTATACTCAGTTAAAGTCTGTTGGAAAAAAGCAAATTTTCTTTTGTCAGCAGTTATCAATTGGAGATAGCTTCTGGGTTAGGGATGTGGGCTTGTGTCTCCTTCCCATCTCAGCATTGAGATCCCATTTAGCCTGTGTAGGCCCTCTGCATGCAGTCTTAGTCTCTGTGAGTTCATACATCAACAGTCAATCCTGCTGTGTCTAGAAAGCCTTGCTTCCTTGGGGTCTTTCTTCCCTACTGGCTCTTACAATCTTTTTGTCTCTTCTTCCACAGTGTCCTGAGCTCTGAGGGGAAGAATTTGATCCAGACATCAAAGTTAGGTCTAAGTGTTTCTACGTCTCTCACTGTCTACACGTTGTCCTGTTGTGCATCTCTATATTTGTTCCCATCTACTTCTGGACGACATTCCACTGATGATGACTGAGTAAGACACTGATCTAGGAGTACAGCATAATGTTGTTAGAAGTCATTTATTGCGACATTCCTTTAGAAAAACAGGAGTATACGATTTTCCCTCATCTATAACCTATCTATTCTTAAGTTCTTGGCCTCCTGGGCAGTGTTGGGCATGGCTTCCATCTCTTGAGTGGGGCTTAATTCCAATCACGTAGTAGGTGTTTACTCTCATAACTTGTGTGCCACTATTGCAGGAGTGTATCTTCCAGGCAGGTCACCATTGTGAATAGAAGGGTGTGTAGTTAGAACAGTGTTTACCTTTCTCCTCTGGTAGTTTGCAGAGTGCCTCCGTGTACCATAAGCACGAGCCACTAGGGATGATGGCTTTAGTAGGCACCAACTCAACGTTTCCATGTTCAGTGAGTTATATGGCCATTTTATTCAGTAGTAGGTCCTTACCATCAGTTTGTGGAGGGCAATCAATAGCCTTGGCAATACCCTGTGTTACTTGAGGGATACAATGGGGCACTTTTGGTCAACAACTTGTTTATATGTAACCCATTCCTGGGAGTGGAGGTTTTATTTGGTGGGAAAAGATGTCTAGTTGGAGCTTTGTCTCACTGTGTTTTAGATTAGATTTGTTTTATACATGTATGTATTTTAAGAAACTTCTACTGTATTAGATAAGTAATACATAAGACCCCTCAAATGGTTCTTCATTTTAGCTGTCCCTCCCTATATTTTTCCCTATTATCTCTCCCTCCCCATTTTATCCTTCAGTTTTAGTCTCTCTACCACGTCTAAAACTCAGTTTCATGAGGTTTCATTTATTAATTGTTCTTAGTGCCTGTGCTATGTATTTTCTCTTCAGAAAGAGTTTTCCGGTTTCAATGAAGTCAAGGCTATTCTCCACTTTCTCTTTGATCAGGTTCAATGTATCTGGACTTACGTTGAGGTCCTTGATCTAATTAGAATTAAGTTTTGTACAGGGTGATAAGCATGCATCTATTTGGATTCTTCTATAATCAGCCATTTAGTTTAACTAATGCCATTTGTTGAAGATACTCTCCCCCCCCCCCACAGTGTATATATGTGGCTCTTTTATTTACAAAAACATCAACCGTTCATTGGTGTGTGGATTTATATCTGGGTCTTCAACTTGATCCCATTGATCAATGTGTCTGTTTTTATTCCAATACCTTTGTTTTTATTATCTGTAGTGCACTTTGAGATTGGGAATAGTGATATCTCCAGCAGTTCTTTTGTTATTTAGGATTGTTTTAGCTATCCTGTGTGGGTTTCCATATGAATCTGAAAGTTGTCCTATCAAGGTCTGTAAAGAGTTGCATTTGGAGTTTTGATGGGGATTGTATTGAATCTGTAGATTGTTTTTGGTAGGATGGTCATTTCTTTTTTTTTTTTTAAGTTAGATATTTTCTTTATTTACATTTTGAATGTTATCCCCTTTCCTAGTTTCCCCTCTGAAAATCCTCTGTTTTCTCCCCCCTCCCCCTGCTCGCCAACCCATCCACTCCCGCTTCCTGGCCCAGGCATTCCCATATACTGGGTCATAGAACCTTCACAGGACCAAGAGCCTCTCCTCCCATTGATGACCGACTAGGCCATCCTCGGCTACATATGCAGCTGGAGCCATGAGTCTCTCCATGTGTTTTCTTTGATTGGTGGTTTAGTCCCAGGAAGCTCTGGGATTACAGTTTAGTTCATATTGTTGTTCCTCCTAGGGTGCAAACCCCTTCAGCTCCTTGGGTACTTTCTCTAGCTCCTTCATTGGGGACCCTGTGCTCCATCTAATGGATGACTGCCATTTCTACTTTGCTAATCCTACTGGTCTATGAGCATGGAAGTTCTTTCTATCTTTTGATGTCTTGTTTGATTTCTTTCTTTATGTCTTAAAGGTTTTATTATAAAAATATTTCACTTGTTTGGTTAGCGTTACCCCAAGATATTTTGTGGATGCTATATTGTGAAAGATGTTTTTCTGATATCTTCCTCAATCCATTTGTCATTTGTATATAGGAAGGCTACTCATTTTTGTGTGTTAATTTTGTATCCTGCTACATTACTGAAAGTGTTTGTCAGCAGGAGAAGTTTCCTAATTTAATTTTTAAGGTCATTTACGTTCACAATCATATCATCTAGAAATAGATATACTTTGACTTCTTCCCTTCCTGTTTGTATCCCCTTGACCCCCTTCAGTTGTATTTCTCTAGTTAAGACTTCATGTAGTATATTGACTAGCAATAAAATGAATGGACAACCTTGCCTCATTCTGGATTTTAGTGGAAATGCTTTGAGTTTCCCTTTGTTTAGGTTGATCTTGACTATGGGCATTCTGTACATTACCTTTATTATGTTGAGGTATGTCCCTTGTACCTATAATCTTTCTAGAACTTTTGTCATGAAGGGATGTTGAATTTTTGTCAAATGCCTTTTCTGCATATAATGAGATAACCATGTGGTTTTTAGCTTTAATTCCTTGTATACAGTGGATTGTATTTATCAATTTATATATATATTGAACTATCCTTGCATCTCTGGTATGAAGTCTACTTGTTCATGGTAGATAATCTTTTTGATGTGTTTTTGGATTTTGTTTGCAAGTATTTTATTGAGATTTTTTGCATCTATATTCATAAATAAAATTGGTCTGTAATTTTCTTTCTTTGTTGAGTTTTTATGTGATGTACGTATCAGGGTAATTGTGGCCTCATAAAAAGAATTAGGCAATGTTCCTTCTGTTTCTATCTTGTGGAATAGTTTGAGGAATATTGGCATCAATTCATTGAAAGTCTGAGAGAAGTTGGCATTGAATCCATCTGATCTTGACGTTTGGGCGGGGGTGACTTAATTATTGGTTATATTTCACTAGAGGTTATAGTTCAGTTTAGATTATTTGTCTGATCTTGATTTAACTTTAGTAGGTGCTATATATCAATAAGTGTATTTATTTCTTCTATGATTTATTCATTTACAATTTGGTGGGATGCAGATTTTTAAAGTAAATCATATGATTCTCTGGATTTCCTTGTTGTCTGTTGTTATGTTCCCCACTTATCTCTATCTTTATTCATTTGGATCCCCTCTCTTCATTTTTAAGTTAATTTAGCTAAGGGTTTACCAACCTTACTGACTTTTTCAAAGAACTAACCCTATTTCAATGATTCTTCATGTTACTGTTTCTATTTTATTAATTATCAGCTCTGAGTATTATTATTTCCTACTGTCTAATGTGTTATTTCTTCTTTTTGTTCTATAGCTTTCAGGTGTGCCTTTAAGTCCCTCATTGCTCTCTCCACTTAGTGGCATGGACTTGCCTCTTAGAACTGCCTTCATGGTGCCCCATAACTTTGTGTATGTTTATGCCTTAATTTTCATTCAATTCTAAAAAGTTCTAAAATTCTTTTTAGTTTCTGTCTTGAACCACATTTCATTCACTAGTCATTTGTTGAGTTTCCACGAATTTGTAAACCTGCTGTTTCTGTTGTTGTTGACATCCAACTTTAATCCATGGTGGTCTGATAGGTTAAGGGGTGTTTATTTCAACTTGTATTTGTTGAGGGTTGCTTTGTGTCCAACTATGTAGCCAATTTTAGAGGATGGTCAACGAGCTGCTGAGCAGAAGGTATATTCTTTTGTGGTTTAGGGAAATGTTCTGTAAGTATCTGTTTGTTCCATTTGATTTATGATGTTATTTAGCTTCAGCATTTTTCTGTTTAGGTTTTGTCTGGATGGCCTGTCTGTGAGAGTAGAATATTGAAGTCTCCCATTGTCAGTGTGTAAGGGTTAATATGTGACTTAAGCTATAGTAGTGTTTCTCTATGAATGTGGGTGCTCAAGATTTTGGTGTGGAGATTTTTAGAAATGCAATATTCTCTTGGTAGATATTTTTTCCATTTTTTATTAGATATTTTCTTTATTTACATTTCAAATGCAATCCCAAAAGTTCCCTATACCCTCCCCCACGCCCTGCTCCCCTACCCACCCACTCCCACTTCTTGGCCCTGGCAGTCCCCTGTACTGGGGCATATATAGTTTGCAATACCAAGGGGTCTATCTTCCCAATGATGGCCAACTAGGCCATCTTCTGCTATATATGCAGCCAGAGACACGAGCTCTGGGGGTGTTGGTTAGTTCATATTGTTATTCCACGTATAGGGTTGCAGACCCCTTCAGCTCCTTGGGTTCTTTCTCTAGCTTCTCCATTAGGGGCCCTGTGTTCCATCCTATAGATGATTATGAGGATCCACTTCTGTATTTTCCAGGCACTGGCATAGCCTCATACGAGACAGCTATCAGGGTCCCTTCAGCAAAATCTTGCTGGCATATGCAATAGTGTCTGGGTTTGGTGGCTGAAAGCTATCAGGGTCCTTTCAGCAAAATCTTGCTGGCATATGCAATAGTGTCTTGGTTTGGTGGCTGATTATGGGATGGATCCCCGGGTGGGGTAGTCTCTGGATAGTCCATCTTTTCATCTTATCTCCAAACTTTGTCTCTGTAACTCCTTTCATGGGTATTTTGTTCCCTATTCTAAGGAGGAATGAAGTATCCACCCATTGGTCTTCCTTCTTCTTGATTTTCTTGTGTTTTGAAAATTGTATCTTGGGTATTCTAAGTTTCTGGGCTCATATCCACTTATTATTGAGTGCATATCTCATGACTTCTTTTGTGATTGGGTTACTTCACTAAGAATGATATCCTCCAGACACATCCATTTGTCCAAGAATTTCATAAATCCACTGTTTTTAATAGCTGAGTAGTACTCCATTGTGTAAATGTATCACATTTTCTGTATCCATTCTTCTTTTGAAGGACATTTGGGTTCTTTCCAGCTTCTGGCTATTAAAGATAAGGCTGCTATGAACATAATGGAGCATGTGTTCTTATTAAGAGTTGGAACTTCTTCTGGGTATATGCCCAGGAGAGATATTGCTGAATCTTCCTGTAGTATTATCTCCAATTTTCTGAGGAACTGCCAGATTGACTTCCAGAGTGGTTGTACAAGCTTGCAATCCCACCAGCAATGGAGGAGTGTTCCTCTTTCTCCACTTCCTTGCCAGTATCTGCTGTCACCTGAATTTTTGATCTTAGCCATTCTGACTGGTGTGGGGAGGAATCTCAAGGTTGTTTTGATTTGCATTTCCCTGATGATTTAAGGATGTTGAACATTTTTTTCAGGTGTTTCTCAGCCATTCGGTATTCCTCAGTTGAGAATTCTTTGTCTAGCTCTATACTCCATTTTTTAATGTTTTTTTTTTTTTTTTAATTTCTGGAGTCCAGTTTCTTGAGCTCTTTGTATATATTGGATATTAGTCCCCTATCAGATTTAGGATTGGTAAAAATCCTTTCCCAATCTGTTGGTGGCCTTTTTGTCTTATTGACAGTGTCTTTGGCCTTACAGAAGCTTTGCAATTCTATGAGGTCCCATTTGTCAATTCTTGATCTTACAGCACAAGCCATTGCTATTCTGTTTAGGAATTTTCCCCTTGTGCTCATATCTTTGAGGCTTTTCCCCATTTTCTCCTCTATTAATTTCAGTGTCTCTTATTTTATGTGGAGGTCTTTGATCCACTTAGACTTGAGCTTTGTACAAGGAGATAAGAATGGATCAATTAGTATTCTTCTACATGTTAACTGCCAATTGTGCCAGCACCATTTGTTGAAAATGCTGTCTTTTTTCCACTGGAGGGTTTTAGCTCCTTTGTCAAAGATCAAGTGACCATAGGTGTGTGGATTCATTTCTGGGTCTTCAAGTCTATTCCATTGATCTTCTTGTTAGATATTTTAATTTGATAGATATGTGGTGTCCTTTCCTATTTCTCAAGATTAATTTTAATTTGAAGTCAATTTTGTCAAATGTTAAAATGGCTACCCTAGCTTGTTTCTTAGGCCTATTTGTTTGTGATATCTTTTCTATCCTTTTACCCTAAATTGATGTCTATCCTTGATAGTAATAGGTACTTTTAGATGCCTAAGAAGGATAATGTTTTTTAATTCAATCTATTAGTATGTGCCTTTTATTGGGGGTATTTAGACCACACATTTTGAGAGTTTTAATGAGCAATATTTCTTTGTTCCTGTTATTTTCTTTTTAGGAAATGGGTTTTTTCCTCCTCTTTTGATGTGCTGGTCTAAGATTATTTATTCTGTGTGGTTAACCTCTTCCAATTCACACTTTTTACACCTTCTGTAGAACTGGATATATTTCTCCATCTATTTTGATTAAAAGTTTTGTTGGCTATAGTAGTCTGGTCTGGGTTCTGTAGTCTCTCTGAAGTCCTTTTCCAACTTCCACCCATGCCCTTCTGGCTTTTAGAGTCATCATTGAGAAGTCAGGTGTTATCCTATAGGTCTGTCTTCATATGTTACTTGGTCTTTTTCACTTGAAACTTTTAACATTCTTTCTTGTTGTTCTGTATTTTTGTTTGTTTGTTTGATTTTTGTTTTTTCGAGACAGGGTTTCTCTGTATAGCCCTGGCTGTCTTGGAACTCACTCTGTAGACCAGGCTGGCCTTGAACTCAGAAATTCGCCTGCCTCTGCCTCCCAAGTGCTGGGATTAAAGGCGTGTGCCACCATGCCCCATTGTTCTGTATATTTAGTGTTTTGATTAATATATGCTGTGGGTAATTTCTTTTCTTGCCCCATCTATTTGGGGTTCTATATGTTTCTTGTACTTTGATAGGAATCACCTTTTTTGGAATAAGATACTTTTTTTCTATAATTTGATTGAAAATATTTTCTGTACCTTTGATCTGAGCGTCTTCTTTTTTCATCTATTCCTATTATTTTTATATTAGGTCTTTTTATACTACCCAGATTCCATGGATGTTTTGTGCCTGGGTTTTTTAGATATCACATGTTTTTTTGGCTGAGGTATCCATTTCTTCTTTCTTTTCTTTAGTGCCTGATATTCTGTCTTCTATCTCTTGTTTTATGCTGGTGAATCTTACTTTGAGGGTTTTGTTTGATTTCATAGTTTTTTTTTTCCAGTTTTATATCAGTTTGTGTTTTCTTTAGAGAATCTCTTCTTACTTTTATATCTTGAACTTGAATCATAACCACTTGCGTTATAGAGAGTTTAGCAAGTCAAAGAACCTGCATCTATTTGCTAATTTACATAGAAACATTCTGATGGCCTGGGGCATGATATGTGGTGGAATTTCCTTTCCAGTGTAAACTGTAATTCTGTACTCCAAGTTTTCTTTTGGACTTGAAGCCCATTCTTTTTATAATGGCCTATAGTCATCTGACTTCTGCCCTCCTTATAATGTCTCCTAGCCTTCCTTCATTGTACCCGAGATAGTCATCCTTACAAAGTCCTTCCTGGGACTAAAATGCTGTTTCTTCAGTTTCTTAATAAGGTGAGTTTCTTTTCCTTCAAGAACCAGTCTACACACCACCTCTTTGTCAAAGACTTGTTTGACTCTCAGTGGTTGAATTTTCTCTGCTCTTTTCTGTTTATTAGCTCACCATCTATCTGTTGAGTTATTTCTTAAACTGTCTTAAAAATCACATAATTAATTAATCAGGGTTTATTTGTTGTCCTACTTAGTTTTAGCTGTCAGCTGCATACAACCTGGGAAGGTGACTTTAGGAATTGCTTAGAAGGGATTGGTCTGTGGACCAATGTCTGAAGTGCATTTTATTGGTTAATAATTAATGTTGGCGTGGGGGCACATCTCTTTGTGGGCATCATCATCCCTAGGCAAGTGGGCCTGATCTGTATAAGAAAGCTAGAAGAGTATAGGTCTGGCAATGTGCCAGAAACCAAGCTAAGAAAGGAGCATTCTTGTAAATTTTCTTTCCAGGCTCCTGCCTTAAGTTTCTTCCCTGATTTCCCTCAATAATAGATCATGATATAGAAGTATAAAAATAAATAAATCCTTTTCTCTTCCATGTTACTTTTTGTCAGAATATCTTATCACAGCAGCAGAAAAGGCAAGCTAGAACATTTGTGCCCTCTATCTCTGCTCCCCTGTTACACTGCTGGCTTCATGAGGCTAGAGTCCTTGCTTGACTGAGCTTGTTAGCTGCTGTTCCACGAGACAGGCTGAACTCAGTGCCATGTTTTTCTTCCTTCCCTAAGACCCTGGGCTGCAAACATTGTTAAGTACTAGTTTGTCCTGTGTAGAATAGTGGTGAACCTCTAAGTATAATCCAATTCTTCCAGAGATGAATTGGGAATCCTGAGTAATGAATGGCATGTGATCATCTTCTGTGAACACTGACTATGGAGGGATTACCCCTTTTCCCCAACTCCTTCATTTCCTGCTATACTAAAGGAACTTTAGTAGTACCAGTATTAAAGCAATGCATTAATTGAAATAATACAGTCTCAAATTTTAAATGTTGGTTATTACTAAACAGCTGGTTAGCATTAAATTTGACGTCTTGGGGGTGTTCTGGCGACTATTCTGTTCATTGTAATGTACTGCTTCTCCTCTGGGAAACAGAAATCAGCACTGAGGAAGAAAGTTTCGTCCATGGTTCCTTATACCAGAATGAAGATGTAAGTTGCAATGGAGTAGTGTACTCTTCTGGTAATGGAATTTCTCCTATTGGGCCTGACTGCTCACAACATACTAGCCAAGCCTTCTTTTGTAAGCATAGACAGTCCTGGTTAAAATTCTTTTAAGTCTACAGGGTGGACCCTAAGTCTTTAGTGACATAATTTTCTTTTGATACATTAAATCTACATATAACTGATTGCAGTTGAGCAGTTGTCTTAATTCCTATTGGAACGTGCATTTTGGTAATACAGGGACATTCCCTATAGAACAACATTACTTATGAGAGTCCTATTTATGATGACCAACTTAAAAACAAAAGCTTGTTTGCCAATTTAAATCAGATATGATATTTGTTCATTTATGTAAGGGAAGGCAAACAAAGTGAGTAGCGTGGGGCAGTTAATAGAGCATGCTTACTCATTTGAATAAGCGGGGCCAACACTGGTTTAAAGTTAGGCAAGTTAAAACTTTTTAATATATTTCTGGGCTCCAGTCCCTTAACTATGTCCATCTGATGTTTGAAGGAAGGTAAGCTATTCTGGAACTTATGAAAAAGAATGTCCTGTTTATATTATGTAACATGTACATAGCTTTCCAAAGGGCATTAGCAAGGCTAGCCATCTGCATGGTTCTTTCCCGTGGAGACTAACTTTAGACTAGAGAGACTGCAAATATTGTCAATTTCTGTCTGGAAAGCACTCTTATTTTTAGATTATTCTTGATCATTAAATAAGCACAAAGATAGTTCCATTCTTAAATAAATTGATTTTATCCCATAATAGTGAGTTACAATGCAGGAGAAACAAAATAAAAAGGAAAGAAGTCTTAACCTTTGTTTGAAAACAATCTTCATGGACGTAATTGTGATCTCATTAAGAGCTATTGACCTTGTTTCTGAAAGACGATTTCATGCATCACGCTGGATGTGATTTCCTGTCAGCACAGGGTAACAAAAAAACCCTGTTTTGTTTCTGGTCACATTAATTACAATTATAACTCATCAAGAGAGCCTGAAGAGAAGGTTTCGCAGCAGACACCCACCTTTGCAGTGAGTGTCCACATTTCAGAGGTGATGAGATTCTGAGAGGAACATTATTATTCTATGATGGGAGCTGGTATAGAGAAGATCAGGGGAAGCATGACACTCTGTCTTAATCCATTTTCTGTTGCTATTACAAAATATATGGGTTCAGATAATGTAAAATAATGGAGGGGTGTTTCTTTTATTATTGTTGTGTTTTTTAGTATTGTTGTGTTGAGTATATAGAATAGAGTTTATTTAGGACATGGAGAGGAGAGTTGAGGGAGTAGTAGAGACAGGGAGGGGGAAGGCAGGGAGAGAGAGAGAGAGAGAGAGAGAGAGAGAGAGAGAGAGAGAGAGAGAGAGAGAGAGAGAGAGAGGCCAGCCAAGAACACATGGAAAGAGAGTGAGTCAGGCATACCTGGATGTTGCCAGGTAAATGTGGAGTGAAGCCTAGAAGAAATACCAATAATTATCTATCTATCTATCTATCTATCTATCTATCTATCTATCTATCTATCTATCTACCTATCTAATATATATGTGGTAAATCTACTACTTTTAATTGCCATTACAGTCCCATCCCCCACCAGTGTCTTGTAGTAACAGAACACTTTAGCTTATTTAATTGTGTTGTTAGGTCTGAGTCCTGCAAACTCCCTGTGGAAGGAAGTTTACTTTGAGGCGAGATTCTGGGGTCTCCAAATCTAAGAGCATAACATTTGTGTCTGCTTAGTTTCTGGTGACTGTTCATTTTTGTACTTCATAGTGTAGCAGAAGCCAATTCATGGTGAGATGGAGCAAGTATGCTAGTTAAAAGGAGGAGGCACTCATTAATTCAGAGCCAAAATGCCATCATAGGGGGCCTACCCATATGACATTATCTAATCTCAATTTATCTTCCAGAGGCTCCAATTTGCAATACTAATTGTACATAAACTTCTAAGGTACTTGCTCAAGCTATAGTTGATAAGCTATTTCCCACTAGTGAAATAAGCCAATTCTAGCCAGATTAGATTATATTAAATGCAGTTTTATTGGGAAGCTGCCCTTGGGTGGGTTCACTGGGGAAGGGAAAGAGAAAGAGAGAAAGAACATATACAGGGAGAGAAGAGAAGGAGAAGAAAGAGAGGGAGTGAGAAGCCAAAATGACTGGATTATATAAGAAAGAGCCTTCAGGAGAAGGGCAGTCCATTCCAGGGCTGGAAACTTCAGTGTTGGGGGCAGGGCATGCCAGGTAGGGACTGAGAGATGCTGGGAGAACCTAGACCAGGTCTGCTTTGATATGTAAAATATATAACTCAGTCCCTTGTTTTGGGGTCTGAAACCAAACAAACATACCTTGTCACAGGTATGGTGAAGTTACAGAGCTTTGTAAAGAAAGGAGCAATCTCATACTTTGGTTCTTTTGTCAAGGGTGCTCAGTGGACCTGGAGCCATGGAAGGGCAACTGGTTTTGCAGCCAGGGCTCATAGATCCGGCTGTATTGCTGACTAGTTTTCTGATTTGGGTCAAGTCCCCCTAAAAGTCAGTGTCACTGCTGGTCAAATTTTGTTGTTTTAACTGAAGGGTTTTTGTTTTGTTTTTTTTGTTTTTGTTTTTGTTTTTTTTCGAGACAGGGTTTCTCTGTGTAGTCCTGGCTGTCCTGGAACTCACTTTGTAGACCAGGCTGGCCTTGAACTCAGAAATCCGCCTGCCTCTGCCTCCCAAGTGCTGGGATTAAAGGCGTGCGGAAGGGTTTTTGTGCAATTAGAAGAGGGCAAGAGTGAAAGGCTGGAGAGGCAACACAAATGCAAGTGATCATGGCCACAAGCTCTTTGATCTTTGCTCTGAGATTCGTACTTCAAATTCTATTAGTTGGCTTTTCTTTATGTGCTGGTAGTACAGAAATAATGAACAGATCAGTGGGCTTCCATTACAGTCTTTAATTGGAACTAACTCAAACCCCAATCCCTGTGACATATTCCTACACCATAGACACCAGAAACTTACAGAAAATGCTACCAGAGAACCACAATATCTCCCAGAGATATTAACTCTTAGCCTATCAACTTAAGATTTTTGGACTTGAATAGCAAGTTTTTTTTGGACTCAAAGAATAGACAAATCTAAAAGAAAACATAAGTCTGCCAGTTGGAGTTCAGGAGTTCAGTTGATGAATCAGGCCTTTATTTTTATAACTTTCTTTTTCAAGTTATTTCTAAAGGAAATAAAATCACCCTTCTTCCTCAGTGACTCAGCTGCAGACAGATACTGGTCACTCACTATAATTAATTGATGGATGTTTTGTTTCATCTGTCAATAGCTCCTTTAAAGTAAGTTATACATAGGGACAATTAATTATCTAAGAGCATGCTTCTTGCTTACCCACTGATAATTTCATCTTTGGATTTAGTTAGATGACTAAAGATGTGTGTTACTTTAGTTTCTAAGTAATGAGTGACCCTTTTAAACAGCACCAAGATGTCATGTCTTTAACATAAAAAAGGTGGTTGGGAGGAAAAGAATATGAAACCAACTTTTGATCTTAGTGAAAGTGAATTTGAAGACATTGGCCCTGTCAGTGTCCCCAACATCAAGTCTTCTCTGAGAAACTGCTTTGAAAATTGAATCCTAGGAAATGCTTTTTGTTTCTCAGGATACTCTTAAAGGCCAAGAGCAATGTGATTGCTCAGTTGTGTTTGCTTGCCATTTGAACTTCAAGAAACTTGAAGCAAAATTGGAAGCTCAATGGAGCGCTGATGTTTGCTTCAGTAGCTGGCTTTTTGCATTTTTGCCCTTTTGAATGACTATGAGATTGTTGCTTATTTCTTATTGTAAACTATATCTTTTTTTTTTCTTTCTGGAAAGAATCATGGTATGAAAAGAAATAAAATGAGATGTTAAAAAGGAAAGAGAGACATGGGTAAAGTCATTGTTACCATTGTCATCATGATTGTCATAGAGAGAAGGTATAGATACTTATTAAGCACAGAAAGAAGCAGGTTTTTTTTTTTTAAGATTTATTTATTTTACGTATGTGAGTACACTGTCACTCTCTTCAGACACACCAGACGAGGGCATGGAATCCCATTACAGATGGTTGTGAGCTACCATGTGGTTGCTTGGAATTAAACTCAGGACCTCTGGAAGAGCAGTCAGTGCTCCTAACTGTTGAGCCATCTCTCTAGTCCTGAAACAGTTGATTTTGATTACATTAAAATCATAAGATCTATAAAATAACTTAAATACAGCAACATAGAGAAACATAACGTTTAACAAACATTTTTCTTTATCCTTCAGGTAATGATTCTAGAGTAACAAAATGGCAGGTCTCATTTAGGCTTCATATTCCTTCCACCTCTGTCCTTGGGTTACACTTAACCTGGGTGATCTTCCTATCTGTGATGGTTTGCATATGTTTGGCTCAGGGAGTGGCACTATTAAAAGGTGTGGCCCCGTTGGAGCAGTTTTGTCACTGTGGGTGTGGGCTTTAATACCTTAGTCTTAGCTGCCTGAAAGTCAGTATTCTACAAGAAGCCTTCAGATAAAGATGTAGAAGTCTCAGCTCCACCTACACCATGCTTGCCTAGATGATGCCATACTCCTGCCTTAATAATATGGACTGAACCTCTGAACCTTAAGCCAGCCCCAGTTAAATATTGTCCTTATAAGAGTTGCCTTGGTCATGGTGTCTGTTCACAGCAGTAAAACCTTAACTAAGTAAGACACTATCCTAACAAATAATACATTACTACATATATCTTTGATAATTTGCTTTTTTCTCTCAGCCAAAGGTTTTAACTTTTATCTGTGTAAATCAGTTTTAATTCATGTTAATTACTAAATCCCTTTGTGTAAAACACACCACAATGCATTTACTTGGTCCACTATTGAAAACATTTAGGATTTTTCTAGTTTTCCTTCTATTGCTGCTGCTGGTGGTGGTGCCTCCTGTGTCTCTATGTTCCTTGAATGTCTCTGATGAAAACTCAATAAACCATGCCTATCAACATTATTAGTACATATTTAGTCATAAAGTCTATTTTCCCTATCTGTGTGATGACCCTCACTTGCCATAAATGTAGGTTCATCTTCCAATAGGCAGTATGTTACATCCTAAAGGAATGTACATCAAAGCTGCCAGAAATAAAAAATGAGCAAAATCAAGGGTCTTGAGTCATCCTGACTCTCTAAGTCATCTCTGTGACAAAGCCAAAAACATGCATGAGGATCTCAGAAAATGAGCCAAAAACTAAACTAAGAAGACCATACTTGGTGGGCTTGTACCTCAGGGTTTACTCCATGCATTTATGGCCTGGTTGTAAATACAACTGAAGATTTTTATGTTCTAGTAGAACTTGCACCCATAGTGACTTATTACTCTGGGGAGGATGTCTTCAACTACTGACACCTCCAAACGATTGGGTTAAAAGGATGGCCATTTCTGCTGTGTTACCAGGTTCTCTCCTTGACATAGGGCTGGCTAGAGCTGCTAGTGTAGGGTCATCAGAAACATCTCAAGGATTTTAAATGGCCCATTAATGAAAGGGGTGGGGGGGGGGAGAAAGCTAGGTTGATTCCATGACAGGCTTCAAATTGGCAGTTAAGGAGACTAGGCCTAAATCTCTGTTTCCAAGAACTGGGCAATTTCAAACAAGTCCAGGCCTCAGAAGCTGCCCTGCTACCTGGCCTGAGGAAAGGACAATGAGTCAGCAGCAGTTTCCAGACTTACTCAGCTACTTCCTCAGCAACAGTTTGCAGCTCTCCCCAACAAGTTTCCAGCCCCCACATCCTGGAAATAAAATGTCTGTAGAGATGGATCCAACAGATTAACATAGAAGTCACATACCCCAGAATTCCCTAATGTGCTTTAAATCAAGCCTGCAAGCTCACTTGGTTGTCTCTCTATCTTGATAATGGGAGACCTCAGCATGCTGGACTCTGCAGACTCTTGGCTTTTACATACTATTTCAGTCGGGGTATCATTCTTTGGTGAATCATGGATACTCACACACACACACATTAGATGTGCCACCAAAAGAGATAGATAAAACATCTAATTTTCTTTTCTTAAAAGCAATATTCAAGCCAGTTTACTGGGTCCATTAGCAATATTAAGAAGGTACTGGAGGGGGGAGCCATCTCAGGTCCCTGATCCCTCAGAGACTAGTCTGTGCAGGTGAAAGTGCTGACTACAGAAGCTACACAGCTTCTGGGACAGACCCTGTTTTGGGCCTTCATCTTCAGCCAGGAGGCAGGTTCATATGCCAGATATCTGTGCACCTTCACTGCAAGAGGAGAGCTTGCCTGCAGAGAGTACTCTGACCACTGAGACTCAGGAGAGAGCTAGACTTCCAGGTCTGCTGACAGAATCACAGGAGGAACAAGCTCCAACTAGAGACAACTATAACAACTAACTCCAGAGATTACCAGGTGGTAAAAGGCAAATGTAAGAATCTTACTAACAGAAACCAAGACCACTCACCATCATCAGAACCCAACACTCCCACCTCAGCCAGTCCTGGATACCCCAACACACCCAAAAAGCAAGACTCAGATTTAAAATCATATCTCATGATGCTGGTGGAGGACATCAAGAAGGACTTTAATAACTCAAAGAAATACAGGAGAACACTGCTAAAGAGATAAAAGTCCTTAAAGAAATACAGGAAACACAACCAAACAGGTGATGGAATTGAACAAAACCATCCAAGACCTAAAAAGGGAAGTAGAAACAATAAAGAAAACCCAAAGTGAGACAATGATGGAGATAGAAACCCTAGGAAAGAAATCTGGAACCATAGATACAAGCATCAGCAACAGAATACAAGAGATGGAAGAGAGAATCTCAGGTGCAGAAGATTCCATAGAGAACATCAGCACAACAATCATAGAAAATGCAAAATGCAAAAAGATCCTAACTCAAAACATCCAAGACACGATGAGAAGACCAAACCTATGGATAATAGGAGTAGATGAGAATGAAAAAATTCAACTTAAAAGGCCAACAAATATCTTCAACAAAATTATAGACGAAAACTTCCCAAACCTAAAGAAAGAGATGCCCATGAACATACAAGAAGCCTACAGAACTCCAAATAGACTGGACCAGAAAAGAAATTCCTCCCAACACATAATAATCAGAACAGCAAATGCCCTAAATAAAGATAAAATATTAAAAGCAGTAAGGGAAAAAGGTCACGAAACATATAAAGGCAGGGCTATCAGAATTACACCAGACTTCTCACCAGAGACTATGAAAGCCAGAAGATCCTGGACAGATGTTATGCAAACCCTAAGAGAACACAAATGCCAGCCCAGGCTACTATACCCAGCAAAACTCTCAATTACCATAGATGGAGAAACCAAAGTATTCCACGATAAAACCAAATTCATACAATATCTTTCCATGAATCCAGCCCTTCAAAAGATAATAAAGGGAAAACACCAACACAAGGACGGAAACTACACCCTAGAAAAAGCAAGAAAATAATCCTTCAACAAACCTAAAAGGAGACAGCCACAAGAACAGAATCCCAACTTTAACAACAAAAATAACAGGAAGCAACAATTACTTTTCTTTAATTTCTGTTAACATCAATGGACTCAATTCCCCAATAAAAAGGGATGGACTAATGGAGTGGCTACACAAACAGGACCCAGCATTTTGTTGCTTACAGGAAACCTACCTCAGGGAAAAGAACAGACACTACCTCAGAGTGAAAGGCTGGAAAACAATTTCCCAAGCAAATGGTTCGAAGAAACAAGCTGGAGTAGCCATTTTAATATCGAATAAAATTGACTCCCAAACCAAAGTTATCAAAAAAGACAAGAAGGGGCACTTCATACTCATCAAAGGTAAAATCTACCAAGATGAACCCTCAATTCTGAATATCTATGCTCCAAATACAAGGGCAGCAACATTCATTACAGAAACTTTAAGCTCAAAGCACACATTGCATCTCACACAATAATAGTGGGAGACTTCAACACCCCACTCTCACCAATGGACAGATCCTGGAAACAGAAACTAAACAGAGAAACATGAACACTAACAGAATTTATGAAACAAATGGATTTAATTGATATCTACAATACATTTTATCCTAAACAAAAGGATATACCTTCTTCTCATCACCACATGATACCTCCTCCAAAACTGACCATATAATTGGTCACAAAACAGGCCTCAACAGATACAAAAATATTGAAATTATCCCATGCATCCTATCTGATCACCACGGACTAAGGGTGATCTTCAACAACAACATAAATAATAGAAAGCCAACATTCACATGGAAACTGAACAACACTCTACTCAATGATTCCTTGGTCAAGGATGAAAGAAAGAAGTTAAAGACTTTGTAGAGTTTAATGAAAATAAAGCCACAACATTCCCAAACGTATAGGACACAATGAAGGCAGTCCTAAGAGGAAAACTCATAGCCCTGAGTTCCTCTAAAAAGAAACTAGAGAGAGCATACACTAGCACCCTGACAGCACACCTAGAAGCTCTAGAACTAAAGGAAGCAAATTCACCCAAGAGGAGTAGACAGCAGGAAATAATCAAACTCAGAGCTGAAATCAACCAAGTGGAAACAAAAAGAACTATTCAAAGAATCAACCAACCGAGGAGCTGGTTCTTTGAGAAAATCAACAAGATAGATAAACCCTTAGACAGACTAACTAGAGGGCACAGGGACAGTATCCTAATTAACAAAATCAAAAATGAAAAAGGAGACATAACAACAGAACCTGAGGAAATCTAAAACATCATCAGATCCTACTACAAAAGGCTATACTCAACAAAATTATAAAACCTGGATGAAATGGACAACTTCCTAGACAGATACAGGGTACCAAAGTTAAATCAGGATCAGATTAATGATCTAAATAGTCCCATTTCCCCTAAAGAAATACAAGCAGTCGTCAATAGTTTCCCAACCAAAAAAAGAGCCCAGGACCAGATGGGTTTAGTGTAGAGTTCTATCAGACCTTCAAAGAAGACCTAATTCCAACTCTTCTCAAACTATTCCACAAAATAGAAACAGAAGTTACTCTACCCAACTCATTCTATGAAGCCACAATTACTCTGATACCTAAACCACACAAAGATCCAACAAAGAAAAAGATCTTCAGACCAATTTCCCTTATGAATATCGATGCAAAAATACTCAATAAAGTCCTCAAAAACCGAATCCAAGAACACATCAAAATGATCATCCATCATGACCAAGTAGGCTTCCATCCCAGGGATGTAAGGATGGTTTAATATATGAAAATCTATCAACGTAATCCACTATAACAAACTCAAAGACAAAAATCACATGATCATCTTGTGAGACGCAGAGAAAGCATTTGACAAAATCCAACACCCCTTCATGATAAAAGTTTTGGAAAGATCAGGAATTCAAGGCCCATACATAAACATAATCAAAGCAATCTACAGCAAACCAGTAACCAACATCAAACTAAATGGAGAGAAACTCGAAGCAATCCCACTAAAATCAGGGACTAGATGTGGCTGCCCACTTTCTCCCTACCTATTCAATATAGTACTTGAATTTCTAGCAAGAGCAATTCGACAACAAAAGGAGTTCAAGGGGATACAAATTGGAAATTTAAATTTCCAAATCAAAATATCACTATTTGCAGATGATATGATAGTACATACAAGTGACCCCAAAAATTCCACCAGAGAACTCTTAAACCTGATAAACAGCTTCAGTACAGTAGCTGGATATAAAATTAACTCAAATCAATGGCCTTTCTCTACACAACTAATGAACGAACTGAGAAAGAAATTAGGGAAACAACACCCTTCACAATAGTCACAAATAATATAAAATACCTCGGTGTGACTCTAAGGAAGTGAAAAATCTGTATGATAAGAACTTCAAGTCTCTGAAGAAAGAAATTGAAGACGATCTTAGAAGATGGAAAGATCTCCCATGCTCAAGGATTGGTAGGATTAATATAGTAAAAATTGCTATCCTGCCGAAAGGAATCTACAGATTCAATGCAATCCCCATCAAAATCCCAACTCAATGCTTCACTGAGATAGAAAGGGCAATTTGCAAATTCATCTGGAAAAATAAAAAACCAAGGATAGCAAAAACTATTCTCAACAGTAAAATAATCTCTGGTGAGATCACCATGCCTGACATTAAGCTGTACTACAGAGCAATTGTGATTAAAAACTGCATGGTACTGGTACAATGACAGACAGGTAGATCAATGGAATAGAATTGAAGATCCAGAAATGAATCCACACACCTATTGTCACTTGATCTTTAACAAGGGAGCTAAAACCATCTAGTGGAAAAAAGACAGCATTTCAACAAATGGTGCTGGCACAACTGGGGGTTATCATGTAGAAGAATGCAAATTGATCCATTCTTATCTCCTTGTACAAAACTCAAGTCTAAGTGGATCAAGACCTCCACATAAGACCAGAGACACTGAAATTAATAGAGGAGAAAATGGGGGAAAGCCTCAAAGATATGGACACAGGGGGAAAATTCCTAAACAGAACAGCAATGGCTTGTTCTGTAAGATCAAGGATTAACAAATGGGACCTCATAGAATTGCAAAGCTTCTATAAGGCCAAAGACACTGTCAATAAGACAAAAAGGCCACCAACAGATTGGGAAAGGATTTTTACCAATCCTAAATCTTATAGGGGACTAATATCCAATATATACAAAGAGCTCAAGAAACTGGACTCCAGAAATTAAAAAACAAATCATTAAAAATTGGAGTACAGAGCTAGACAAAGAATTCTCAACTGAGGAATACCGAATGGCTGAGAAGCAACTGAAAAAATGTTCAGCATCCTTAATCATCAGGGAAATGCAAATCAAAACACCCCTGAGTTTCCACCTCACACCAGTCAGAATGGCTAAGATCAAAATTTCAGGTGACAGCAGATACTGGCGAGGATGTGGAGAAAGAGGAACACTCCTCCATTGCTGGTGGGATTGCAAGCTTGTACAACCACTCTGGAAGTCAGTCTGGCAGTTCCTCAGAAAATTGGACATAATACTACTGGAAGATTCAGCAATACTTCTCCTGGGCATATATCCAGAAGAAGTTCCAACTCTTAATAAGAACACATGCTCCACTATGTTCATAGGAGCCTTATTTATAATAGCCAGAAGCTGGAAAGAACCCAGATGTCCCTCAAAAGAACAATGGATACAAAACATGTTGTACATTTATACAATGGAGTACTACTCAGCTATTAAAAACAGTGGACTTATGAAATTCTTGGACAAATGGATGTATCTGGAAGATATTATCCTTAGAGAGGTAACCCAATCACAAAAGGAGTCATTAGATATGCTCTCACTGAGAAGTGTATATTAGCCCAGAAACATAGAACACCCAAGATATAATTTGCAAAACACAAGAAAATCAAGAAGAAGGTTGTATACTTCATTCTTCCGTAGAATAGGGAACAAAATACTCATGAAAGCAGTTACAGAGACAAGGTTTGGAGCTAAGATGAAAGGATGGACTATCCAGAGACTACCCCATCTGGGGATCTATCCCATAATCAGCCACCAAACCCAAACACTATTGCATATGCCAGCAAGGTTTTGCTGAAGGGACCCTGTTATAGCTGTCTTGTATGAGGCTATGCCAGTGCCTAGAAAATACAGAAGTGGATGCTCACAGTCATCTATAAGATGGAACACAGGGACCCTAATGGAGAAGCTAGAGAAAGCACCCAAGGAGCTGAAGGGGTCTGCAACCCTATGGGTGGAACAACAATATGAACTAACCAGTACCCCCAGAGCTTGTATCTCTAGCTGCATATGTAGCAGAAGATGGCCTAGTTGGCCATCACTGGGAAGAGAGGACCCTTGGTATTGCAAACTTTATATGCCCCAGTATAGGGGAATGTCAGGGCCAAGAAGCAGGAGTGGGTGGTTAGGGGAGCAGGGTAGGGGGAGGTTATAGGGAACTTTTGGGATAGAATTTGAAATGTATATAAAGAAAATATCTAATAAATTTTTTTAAAAAAAGAGGGTACTGCAGGATGAATCTAAGAACACTATGTAAGTAGTACTCTTCAGTTGGGCCATATCCGTAGTCCAACAATTTTTTTAAAAAAATAAAAAATGTTTTAATCTTGAGGAGTAGTGGGAAAAACAACACAATAGGAATGTCCTGTTTTACAGAAACCCTGAAATGTCTTCATCCTTCATCTAGCCAAATTCTTTCAGAGCCTACCCAAATCTATGCATGAAAGCTGCTGTGTTAACCACTTTTTATCACTGTGACAAAATACCCAAGACAACTCAAGGGAGAGGAGTTATATTTTAGTTCACAGTTTTAGATGCCTCAGAACAGCATTGATTGATTCCACCATTTGCCTAAGATGAGGCAGAACTCTATCAGGATAATTTGGTGTGGAGAGCTGAAAATTTACAGGCAGGGAGGGGGAGAGAGAATGAGAAATAGGGATATATATGGAGAGAGAGAGAGAGAAGAGAGAGAGAGAGAGAGAGAGAGAGAGAGAGAGAGAGAGAGAGAGAGAGAGAGAGAGAGAGACTGCAAGGCATAACTCCAGTAATCTACTCCCTTTTATCAGGTCTCATCTCCTTGTTTATGTCACCTACTCATAGGACCATCAAATTATGACCCATCAAAGCATTAATCATTTAATTGATGATTAATTTAATCATTATATGGGGGCCCTTATAATCACACTTACTTCTTAAAATCTCATCAGCTAGAGTCTTTAAATAGTTGAGCCTTTGGGAGGCTAGATTCAAATTAGAGCAGCCTCAACTGCTAATCTTGGACAGGACTGTTTGGTTTCCAGCCCTGGTAAAGGGGCTGAGATGCCTATTTTCATACCAAAAGAAGACCTGGCCTCCAGGTTCTCCCAGCATCCCTTGGTCCCTACCTGGCATATCCTGCCCCCAACCTTGAGCTTTCCAGCCCAGGAGCTGGGCTGCCATTCCTCCAGAGGCTCCTCCCTATAAAATTCAGACATTTTGGTCTCTCTCTCCTTCTTCTTCTCTTCTTTATCTGCACATGCACCCCTTTCTCTCTTTCTCCCTTCCCCTGCCTCCCCCTTTTCCCCATGAGAATTTCCTGACCTTGGTCCTTGGGACCAGTAAACTCACTCACCTGAGAGCAGCTTCCCAGTAAACCTGTTTTTAATCTAATCTGGTTTAAATTGGTTTATTTCACTGGTAGTGGAGAAATAACCTATAAAGGACTAGAAAGCATGGCAAAAAGGCTGTTAGGTTTTGCCTTTTACCCTTCTTCCCCATTCCCTCTGTCTTGCTAATCCATTAGATCACATTCTTAAAGCAAGCAACCAGGGTCCATTTTGACTCCACTTCCTCCCCTGGAAGCTGACTACCTAGGTCCAGCTATTAAACTATTGATGGCCAGCTATTAAAAGCCCTGTTTTGGCTACTGTAATAAACATGCCCAATCAAAATAAACCAACTCATCTTAATGAGAGGTTTCCCTTTCCCTTTATAAAACAGCATTTGCCTATTAGCTACCTCTGCATCCAGAGGCAGTCCTTTGTCCCTCTGGGACAAATACCCTTTTCCCTTCCTCCTTGTTCCCTTCACTTCTTCCTGATCCTCTGGCTCCTGTTTTTGTCTTCTATTCCCTGCTCTTTGTCCCTCTGGGGCAAGTACATCTCCTTTGTGCTAAGAACTTGGTCTTGGGGTAGCTTGTGCTGTCTTTAGTCCTTTCCATTCTAGTTGGTGATGAGGGCTCTTTCCACTACACTCACTGATTTTTCTTCTCCCTTTGCCTCTGTTACTTTAGTAATTATGTGCCATGTTCCTTTAAAAACACATTATAAACTCTGTGGGAACAGAGAGTTCTCCTTGACTCTCTTATGACCGTGCAGCATCTGTTTGTACGACCAAGCATGTGACATAGAGGAGGGTTCTGAGTCAGATGAAGTTATTTCAGTTGTTAGAATAAAAAGAAATTACTTTCAGAAGACAAGGACTGTGACCTGGGGGATCAACCAAGGGTCATCCTGCTTTTAGGGCATCGATAGGTGCCACTGGGAGTGCTGTAGAAAGTCAGGAAAGGCTGTGCTAAGGTCAGCCGGCTATCTGCTCTTCTCATTTATATTGATAATACAGTAACATTTTCCTTAGTGGAAGAGTTTAATGACACGAGGAATTATCATAATGAAAGTATGACTTTCACATGTGTCCCACGCTTCACTAATACTAATACATGTGTCCCACTAATACTAATACATGTGTCTCACGCTTCACTAATACTAAGAAAATGCCTTCTTGTCCCAAAAGTCAATGTCATTTCATTATATCACAAAAGACCACCAGTTAATTAATGGCAACAAGTTATCTGACAACTGTTATCCTCACTTTGGGTCATTTGTGTTTTTAAGAGAGCTCAGTGTTCTAAGGAAGAGAGACAATAATGGTTCATAGTCGGTGTGGACCAGGCACTGACTCCAAACTTAACCAAAAAGTCAATACTTATCTGTACCTTAGTGGAAATGCCAAGCATAGCAAAAGATACAAACACATTTCCAACTGAGTGCTTGTCCTTATGCTTCTGGGTTCAAAGCTATTCGGAAGAATTTCAACATCAGATAAGACAAAACTTCCCTTTGGGGGGAAGAAACGACAACAAATGGCAACAAATGCTAAAGAGACCGAGGCCTCTGAGAGGAAAACAGACACCTGAGATGCATTCTAATCTCCCTAGGCGTGCTCTTTCCATCACTTTGCCTTTCTGGTGCGAGCTAGCTCTTAATGTGACTCACAGCAGGCAGCCTTTAAAAGATTGAATAGGAAGTGTGTCCTGGCAAAGTAAAAAATCTTAATTTGTTGCCACAGGAGACAATTGACCGAAATGTTTGCATTTTAAGTTTGCCATTGCTGTGAGTAAATGCAAACAATGTGCAGGGAAGGATGCAGCTCTGCAAAACAAGAGCTGGCTTTGCTTCTCTGAAGGTCAAGGTCAGTGGGTGCACAGAGCAGAGATTTTTTTTTTTTCCAGCATTTGAAGAACTTCGGAAGCTTTCAAAATTCCGTCCCTTTGCACAAGACTCCTGCTGACCTCATGAAGCAATTGCTGTTGAAAGCTGTATATTGTTAAAACGGAAAAAGGTTGTATACTAGTAATAACACTTGCATGTAGTGAGTCAGTTGGAATGTCCATCAGCATCGAAACGTCCTGGTATGGAAAAAGGAATTAGTGTAAGAGAGAAAGGCGTCGATTTAAATGGCTAAATACGAATTGTCACTAAGGACTACTTAAGGTGTAATGGGTGGGTTTGACATTTCAGGCAACATAAGCATAGAGATCTAAAAATCACTGCTAGAGGAAACATTTCATCTAGGAACATGGCTAGGGAAGACCTGTGTGAACTTGATACACAGAGAAAAAGGCTTGAGAGTTCAAGCAGGGTGGGGACTGCTATTCTATATTATCCTTAGAACAGCCTTGTTGAAGCTTGTTAAAAACAGAGTCCTGTGGCCTTCCCCCAGGGCATTCTGATGCAGGGTGCTCAATTGGGAGGCAATTGGGCTGAGTCAGCTCCAAGCAAACTGTGTGCTTGTGAGTAAGCAAATCCAGCACACATTGAAACTCAATTCAGATGGGGGTAATTTAGTCACGTAGTTTCTATGGAATAGAATCTGCTATCCCAGGTGCCATCTTTCTGAGTTGCTGGACTGATTTCTTTCTGATGAGACATCTCTTCACCTGATTGCAGAAACAGCGCCATATACATCTTCCCAAGCTGAGTGACACATGATAACAGCCATGCTTATGGGTTGATATAAAGACTTGTAAAAAGGGTTTTGCCTTTGCTTATTTTCAATGCAGCTTTATTTAGAAAGTCTGTAGCCCTAGATCTGTGATGGGCTGAATGATATCCCCATACCAAATGTGGAAGCCGTAAGTTGTTTAGCAATGTTTAATTTTGCTCTATTCGCAATAGCTAGAAAATGCAAACAACTTAAATGTCCTTCAGTATCTGAATAGATAATGAAAATGCCAACACATATAAACAATGGAGTACTCTTCAGCTGTAAAGAAAAATGAAATCATGGAATTTCCAGGTAAATAGATGGCATAGAAAAGATTATATCCAGTGAGGCTCAGAAGGACAAACACCTCATGTTCTCAGTCATCTGTGGTTCCTAGCTTCCAATCTTCAGATGTGCAAATGTTACCTAGAGTGTGACGTGGAAAATGGAAAATGTGGGAGGGGTAATTTAGGAGAGGGGGGGAGTCAATACAGACAGAGAGTGAGAGACCAGGGACAAACAAGACTGAGGATGTTTGAGAAAAAAAAAAAAAAAACAAACCAAGGAATAAATATTATTTTACTATATATAAATACTATATATAAATGTGTGTATATCTTAAATGAAACTATATTGCTTGAGCTGACAATGGCCCTCACAGGGCCATAGTCTAATAAAGAACCCAGTGTCAGGCATGAGAAACCACCTTTTATACTGTTGGTCAGAGCAGTCCAAGAGTCTCTCAAAGCAATACAGGCTGTTGCAATGCAATATTGTTTGTCTCCCAGAGGTTGAAAGTAAGTCTCCATCTGCTGAAGACACCATACGTCTCAGACACAGGACTTGGAAGATTTGAGCTGGCTCGAGCCTGAAAGCCTCCTCCCCGAGGACTAGAAGATTCCGTGCAAGCTGCCCAAGGAAGAAAGCAATCAGTAGTCCTAAGCACCTGTGTCTCCCTCCTGTGACCTACACAGTCACCAGCTTGATAACTTTAAAGGTACAGTAATGGAACTCTTGTCTTTGGTGGGAACCAACAGCTGTCTAATTGGGCTCAAGATCCACTCCATAGGAGGAAAATCATGCCTGGCTCTGAAAACCTAGACAGATTTCTCAGGGCTAGTGGGGTCCCCATCCCTAGCCGGAAAGCTGTAGTTAATTAAAGACTACCAAAACAGAGAGAACTAGTCCTTTCCAGGGATAAACCCCCTAATTAGTTATCTGATACCAGAGGTCAACCTTGAAATCATAGGCACACAAGCAACTCCAAATAGATGCAGCTGGTTATATTTATACATTTATGCTACACACACACACACACACACACACACCTATGTGTGTAACAATATTAATCAAAGATAAAGGCCAGAAAGGTAATGAAGTGAGGGTACATAGGAGAGATTGTAGGGAGGAAAACAATATAATTGTATTTTAATTAGAATTTGAAAAGGTTGGTGTTCGGGGTAAGCATTTTATTTTTGCAGTCTTCCTAGGGACAACAGAAATAACTAAGCACATGAGAAAGGGAGACAAGCACCAACAGGAAGTGCATTCAGGAGTGGGTATCACTTAAAAGCTGGAGTCCATCCTGACTCACCACCGTCTTGGCACAGCATGCTCTGTGGCACAGGCAACCCGCAGGAAGAGTGACAGATGCTTGAGCTAGAAGCTTACTGGCTGGAGAAGAGAACTGTCTGGTAAAGCCACAGGAACAGAGAGAGGATGGCATGATGGGTCACCACCTGTCTGTATCAGGAGACATTCAGGGGTGAGGATGTTGAACTTAGATTCTCTCAAGTTATAGCTCACTCTGTCAGGGACCATAAGAAGGAACTTTAAAATCTCCATTTTGAGATCTCCTGCCTGAGCTCATTTTAATTTCTTTCAGAATTTTAGCGCTGTGCTGGATATGGACACTGATCCTTCTCTTCTGATGGTGCTGTCTCCTAAAGCTCACAGAATAATCAGGAAAGGTCAGCTTAGGAACTTTGGGAAGGTCTTGAAACACTTGCCCCTCGGGAAAGGACAGGCTAATTACCATTTCTCAGACTACTGTGACCCACCTTCAGACAAGGGAAGTCCTTGTCACATCATTCCTTAAAGACAGATCAGTTTAAAGGGTGCACTGTTCTGCCAATCATTGTGCCTAGTTTCTGATGCTCTATTCTGCCCCTGGAAACCACATAAAAACTTGCCTATTGGGTGCTGGGGGTTGCTGCCTCTCCTTCAGGTCTGGGACGACCCCAGTGCACTGGAACAATAAATTCCTCTTGCTCTTTGCATCGATCCCCGCTCCACGTGGTTCACTCAGGGGGTCTCCAGTAAGCTAAGGCTCCCCAGAGTCTTACAAAATCACATGAGAATATAATCTGACCAGCACTCCCCTCCCGAGCCTCTGTTTCTCAGTGAGAGGTGTGTGGGGTTGAGTGAATGTTCATGCGAGCAATAAACGTACACAGTGGTTTCCATTAACATTCAGCCGTGCTCTGGGCATGGCAGCGGGCAGGGACTTTCAGGAGTCAGTTTTCTAAAGGAATGAAGATGACCCTGAAAGACAATCACCATACGGGATGCAGAATCCAGGGTTGACATTGACACAGTAAGGAGGTTTAGGCATCTGAGAAAGGCCATTTTGAGAATGTCAGTGACTCAGACTTGTCTCCAGTCTTGGCCTTCCTTGGGGCCATGTCTTAGTCCTTCAGAGAGTTGAAAGACAAATTGGAAAGGAGAGCTAAAAGTTGTTTTGCTAAAACTGAACGTACAAGCGTTGTTCCTTGGAGGTTCCTGTAACAGTGCAGTACAACTACAGGAGAGAGACTTCTAGGAGAACTGAGAAAGGGAAGGATGATTCGGAAGCCACAGGTGTGGGAAACGCCTTGTCTGCTAACAGGGATTAGGTGGCCCCAGGGGGTTGGTTTGTTTGTGCTTGATAGCTGTATCCTGATGAGCTGAGAGAGGAAGCTGTGAACCCGAATTATCTGATTAACCTCATTAATCCCTGTGAATGGGGTAGATGGAACATTCTGGTAGGTAGAGACAAGCTGTTTGAGTTTTCTTCTCGACCGACGTTCTGATAGATGTTATACTGCCCTGGCAAAACCCCAAATGAACTGGAGAACTTGTCTCTCTTTCTTTTCTCATTGCTGCGGAAAGCAAGGAAAGGAGGGAGGGGCTTTGGTTCTCGGTTTGAGGGTACAGTTCACACCACAGGGAACCACTGGCTGCAGGAAGTGAGGTGGCTAGTGTGCCCAGTCAGGAAGCAGAAGGATCCATGCTAGTCCTCAACTTGATTTCTCCTTTTCTCCAATCTAGAATCCCTGTCCACTGAAGGGGGGGGGCTGGGAGTATTGACATTTAAACTGGGTCTTCTTTCTTCAGTTAAACCTTCCTAGAAATACTCTTCAGACAGACTCAGCTAGAGGTATGTTTCCATGGTGATGCTGAATCCAGTCAAGTTAACAATAAACACCAACTATTGTATAATCTATGATAATGTTCTCGTTCCCTTGGGATAATGGAGTAGTTACTGCTTCCTTATTTGAAGTGTATTGTTGTGGGTTGCCCTGGTGCTGCTTGTATTTTGATGCTGTTTCCTGAACAGGCACTGCTCCCAACAAGGAGCAGATCACTACTCAGGTGATTTCATGTGAACCTTCTCCCCATTCTAACTGGTCAAATAAAGGCTAGAGCCTGTGATTGGGCAGTGGAAGGGCAAGAGAGAGAGAGGAAGGAGAAAAGGTAAGGTGGGGGAGGGGAAGATGGAGGAAGAGGAGGTGGAAGATGGAGCAGAACCATGTGCCCTGGAGGAGCTGCAAGTAGCAAGGGATCTCATAGCCAGGGAATAGAGTGGTGTAGTGGCATATATGCCCAATCTAGGCGTATAGCTTATAAATATTTTAACTGAGTTGTGTGGTCTTTTTACAGGCATATTGGGGTTGGAAATTTACTGATACAAATCTTGCTGGTATTAAATATTAAGGCTGACTGGTGTTTTCCATTTGCACCGATTTAGGTGAGCAAGAAACTGTGGAGTGGTCATCAGTGGTCAGTGTATCAAGAAATAAATGCAGGCTGGAGAGATGGCTCAGTGGTTAAGAGCACCGATTGTTTTTCCAGAGGTCCTGAGTTCAATTCCCAGTAACCACATGGTGGCTCACAACCATCTGATGCCCTCTCCTGGTGTGTCTGAAGACAGCTCCAGTGTATTTATATGAATTAAACAAACAAACAAACAAATAAATATTTTTTAAAAAGAAATAAATGCATTTATGAAAAGCAGTAATAGATGTCTAAATAACTGACTGGAAACCTCAAGAGAGCAATTTACGTCTAAGTACGCGTTTAACTCATGACTGTTGTTAACCCTGACATTCTTCAGAAAAAGCAACCCCACCATTTTGAACCAAATTTAATTCACACTTTATTAAATATTAAATACTGACCAGTGGGTCCACAAAAGGTAGTTTAGTCTCCAGTTGTACTAAGTCTTAAAACCCCAGAGATTCTGAAGGGATGGTAGGAGTTTTGCTTATTCCTGGGCACCAGGTCCCTGTCACTAGCCATAGCTCCCCATAGATTTGTGGCCACCAAACCCCTCCACATGTACAGGAGTGACCTCTGGTCAAAAAAGCTCAAGACAGATCTGCATTTTAATGAGGTACCTTGAGGCCTAGAGGGCTTAGCCAATAAGCTTTCCTTCCTAGGCACTCCTCCCTGCAAAAGATATTTAACCTCAGGCCCACCTTGAGAAGTGGGGTATGGTTTTACACATCCAATTCCCGCATGACAATAAATGTCTTAAAACCATGCACTGCCTCTTTTCTTCTGGATCTGCCATGGGGAGCCATGGAGAAGGTCTTTGCCTATAGAGATGCTGTTTAATCACTCGTAGAAGGCCTCTCTGTGCTCCCAGCCATGATCAATCATTACGAAGCCCAAGTCTGCTGTTGTCAAGCCAAGGACTCTCTCCATGGAACCAGCTGGAGCTCCCCTTTTCCCCTCCGCCCCCAGTCAAATCCAGCCCTCAGGCCCCCTCTCCTTTCTCAGCTCTTCCATGGCATCCAGCTGCGCCTTAGTGTCCAAGAGCCTGAGAACCAGACAGCCCTGGTCTCGTTGCAGGCCCAGGGACCCCTGAGCCAGCTCTGGCTGTCCCTCACCTTAGACTGTGCTTCCCCACCCAGAGCAGTGTCCCCAGGGCTTCCCAACAGCCCAACACTCGCCCTGGGACAGGGGTAAGCATGGTCAACTCCTGGGTCCTGTCTCCGCGAGTGGGCAAGCCTGTGGCGGAGTGTCTGCGGGACCACCAATAACCCTGCACTGACCAAGAGACAGACTTTGTTCAGGAGCATTCCTCTGGAATTTCCCCACTGAAATGGTCTCAAGCTACATTGTTTGTGTGTTTGTGTGTATGCATGTTTAGAAGGCCACAGTACTTTCCCATAAGTCTTTGTTGTTTTCCAAGAACTACAATTCCCAGCAGCCCAGAAACTTTCCAGCATTCCAGAAAGTTGCCTGGTTCCTGGGCAGGCGGGGCTTATAGGTCAGTTTTGGGGATTTCCCTGCCACTATTGGATAATAGTTTTTGAACAAGTTTCTTAATAGTCTAAATCTTAGAGCCTGCCAAGTTAATATAATGCATATATTTAATGGTGCTATTGAGAATAATAAAGAAAATAAGGTACAGCTTAGTACTGCTTAGGATGTAGAAAACACTTCATAAGAAGTTCTAATGATTTATATCATTACCTTTTAGGTAAACTATTATTATTATATGAAGTTCCATCCAAGGACTCAATTCTACTGTCTACTTCATTGGTTTTCTGCCACATAATTATTTAATACAACCATCATAACTCCACTTTAAAAAATTAGGTATACTCAGTTATTTTGTCTCTTTTGACTCTCTTAAGAACTATCCACAACTTAGAGCCTCATTTACTCTTCCATGAGCTGAGCTGTGCTGTCCTTTCCTGTCTGTTTCTTTTACATACATGCTTAAATATATTTCAGCTAATTCAGTGGCCAAACTGTCTATTGTGAATTGCATCCCCTTTGTAAACCACTGGAAGCAAGTTTCAGTGGAACCACGTGAAAGTGTGTATTGTCTGGAAGACAGAGCTAATTTTAGCTCTGAGGTAGCACTGTGTTTCCCTCTTTGGAAAATTCCTTCACTTTTGATGAAAGCCAAAGCTTGAAGCTAGTGGCGACAGATTAGGTTCCCAACTGCTACGATGTTGGCAGTAAGGAAGCTATTGCTGATCTCGTAAATAGCTGCCTGAACTTCATGACAGCAGTGAGATAAGCCCACTCAGTGGCCTTGGCCCACAGAACACCTTTTCTAGAGAGCCTGGGAAAACTTGTGAAGTGGCAAAAATACAAACAGCATATGGTCTTTGTGGGAGCGTCGTCATACATAAACAATGTGCTGTGGGTGTGGTAATGAACATCAGGTGTATTTGCTCCTAAACTGAGGAATGAGGAATTTGGCTTTCATGTATACGCCTGGAATGTGTTTTTGAATTTCTGGTATTTAAAAAAAAATAATTTAAGGACTACGTTATGTTTTTACTCCTTATTTGGAAGCTATACTGGCCAGCATACGAAAATACTTAACTTAAGATCTTCAAAGGCATACTGTAGAGGTTTGGAAAGCATTTGGTTTGGCTTGAAGCAAGTTTGGCTAGCAAAGTGACAGGCACACAAGAAAGAACAACAGGTGAAAAAATGTGGTGTTTCTTTCATCTTTCAAAGGATTTTCTTGATGAATTGAAACAGCCATGAAAATAAGCACTGGCCTTGGTACCCAGTGGCCTAAAAAGGCTTAGAGTGGGCCAAATCAGACTCAGGCCAGTGCCTAATGAAAATCAGGCAGCAAGCCTAGGCCTAATTAAATATGTACTGCCTCCATCCCCCACCCCCACCCTAGTTGGCTCGATTTTTAACAACAACAAAAAAATCTGGTTTTGTGGTAGAGATATTTTTTCTTTGTGTTAGGCAGAGTTTGTAATGACTGTCAAAACAGACAGTGGCATTAGTAACTCATTAGAATGAGTCAAGACTGTTATTGGCTAAATAGATTTTTTTTTTTGAAGGCCCATTTCTCTTAAAAGCTACTTAAGAATTTAACTCATATATTTGTAGGCAAACGTAAATTACATATCTTTAAGTTGTCAATTGGGCATCGGAAATGCAATCGTCATTTTGCTTGGTAAACACGGCACATTTGATAGAAATGATGTTAGAAGTGGATTTTAAACCTGATGATTGAGCTGGAGCAGGTCCCCAAACTTAGTTAAAAAAGAGTCTCAGAGACCCATGAGTCATGAACTATTTTCTAACTAAGACCACAGGAGGGAAGTCTGTATAGGATCCCATAGAACTTTAAAGCATATCTGGACTATGGGAATCTGTCTTGAGAACGGGATGTTTTCTTCCATGTTTCAGTTCATAGAGTTGGTATGCTGAGGACCTGGGATTGGATCACGGAGTCCTTGGCCCTCAGTGGGGAACTTCTTTTGGACAGTACCTCCCACGAAGAAGTTACTGCTCATGCTATCAATTTGAATAGAAATAAACTTTTGTGCAACTCAGGGCGATAACAAACTTATTTATTGCAGCATCTTTATGAAGTCCTAGGGGGATGGTTGAGTTGTGATAAGCGGCGAGTCTGTTTTGTGTCGTTTCAAAGCCTTTGCACAAGGAATTGCTTTTGAAGTCAATGACCATGCCGGATTTAGAAACCGTTCTAGACGTCTGTGTTTGTGGAGCGGGGTGGATGAGACTCAGATTGGATTCGCAGACTTCCCAAAGCGACAACCATGTATTGAACACGAGAAATATAAAAGGAGGGCTCAGCCATCGAGTTCCATGATGGATCACCCCATCAAGAGGAATGTAAATATATAGCCACTGCCAAAGGGGAGTCACAGACAAGAACAAACCACATGCTTTCAAAAGAAGGCCTAGCCTCTGTTTTTCTTTTGAAATGCTTAATAAAAAGCTGCTCAGATTTTTTTCCTGTAGGTTTGTAGGTTCTGAAACGGGCAATAGGCAGGAACAGAAGCCCGTGTACTCGGTCTTCATTGGCTTTAATGGTTTTGGTTCTGAGCTTCGCAAACAAAATGTTCCTGCGAAGAGAAGTGCACGGACAGGGGATGCCCCATGCTTCCCTTCACCCAAGTGTCTGAAGATACACCCTGGTTTGTATCGGTCATACACCATTTTAGTGTGAGAGAAAACATGCCTCTTGAAAAGTTAAGGACTTGCAACTTAACTTATTGTGAGTCCGAGTACTGAGCTGCAAACGTCAATTTAGAATATATATATATATAATATATATATATTATATATATATATATCAGCCGGGCGTGGTGGCACACGCCTTTGATCCCAGCACTCGGGAGGCAGAGGCAGGTGGATGTCTGAGTTCGAGGCCAGACTGGTCTACAAAGTGAGTTTCAGGACAGCCAGGGTTGTACAGAGAAACCCTGTCTCGAAAAACAAAAAACAAAAAACAAAAAAAGACAAAACAAAACAAAACAAAATCTAATAAAAAAATTAATTAATTAAAACAAAACAAAACTACAATCCAATACTGGAAAACCTGTCGGGACACCATATTCATCATTTATCTCTTTACAGAGAGTCAACATATTTTTCTGTAAAGAGCCAGTGAACAAATAGTTTAGGTTTTGAGCCTTTATAGAGTGGATATAGCCGCAGATGGTAGGTAAACAAATGCCTTTGTCTGTGTTCCAATAAAACCTCACGAGTTCCAATTAATAAAAAGGAGGTAGGGCTGGAGAGAAGGCTCAGCCGTTAAGGGTGTATATGACTTTTGTTAGAGTTCAGTTCCCATGATCCATTTTAGGTGGCTGGCAAGGGCCTGTGACCCCAGCTCCAGGGAATCCAGTGCCCTCTTCTAGCACCCGTGGGTACTGCACTCATGTACACACACCCCATACTACATACACACAAATTAAAACACATAATTAAAAATTTAAAGACGCTGCCAGGCAGTGGTGACCCATGTCTTTAATCCCAGCAATTGGGAGGCAGAGGCAGGTGGATTTCTGAGTTTGAGGCCAGCCTGGTCTATGGAGTGAATTCCAGGACAGCCAGGGCTTCACAGAGAAACCCTGTCTTGAAAAACCAAAGAAGAAAGAAAGAAAGAAAGAAAGAAAGAAAGAAAGAAAGAAAGAAAGAAAGAAAGAAAGAAAGAAAGAAAGAGAGAAAGGGAGGGAGAAAGAAAGACAGACAGACAGCTTTATGTATTCATTCTACTTTAGCTTCGTGGGTTTTTTCCCAGCTCTTTAAAATCTAGGTATGATGGCCCATGCTTGCAGTCTCAGCATCAACTGCTGAGGCAGGATGATTGCCTGTTGGAGGCCAGCTCGGATTACATAATGAGACAATATCTCAAATCAGTGTGGGAGTGGAGGGGTGTAAAAGGCATATTTGGCTCTGGATCATATAAAATCATCTTGCGAGCTATATTTGGTCCAAGAGCTATAATGTGCTAAACGTGTTCAAAATATAAAATCCTGCTTACTTACACGTCTGGGAATTATTTTGAGAACAAATGTGTTTTTTCTAACTCATAATTGCTTTATAACTCTGGCTCTATAATTATTACTTATGAATTGATTGTTTGGGCCCTTTGGGGGCTGCAGTGTAACCCCCCCCCCCAACCTGAAGCTCGCTGAACCAGACCTCTTTGACTTTGTTGCCACTAAGGAGATTACCTAGGGTGGAGCCTGACTTCCTAGATCACTCTATTGTTCAGCCACTGTCGCTGCTGCTACCTGCTGGGAGTCAGCCTAGCTATTCCTGACACTACATCCTATCTTACACGTGGTCACCTGCAGCTGGGCTCCAAGGATGATTTGGCAGGAATGGGCTTCCCCCCTCCTTTATAAAGTGTGTCAGCCATTAAAAATTTGAGCCTTGATCAGAATCCTCTCGGTTCCATCTCTCTCTCTCTCTCTCTCTCTCTCTCTCTCTCTCTCTCTCTCTCTCTCTCTCTCTCTCTCTCTCTGTCTGCCTAGTTTCCCTCTCAGTGAGGGCCTGCCACTTAGAGTCTACCTGTCCTTGTGAGCCTCTGGACAGCTCGCAACACTGCAGTATGGGGGCTAGCTAGATGATGGGATTGCTGGTCAACCCTGTCTATGCTGTTGTCAATATGTCCTGATTTTGTTCACTAGTTAAATAAACGTATGCAGTATTCACTTTTTATGAAAGAACCTAGTGGGGAAACCCCCACTCAATTCCTGATTCGGAGCGTACCCAAGAATCACGAACAGACGGCCAATTTGATGTAAGAACACGAGGTAGTTGAATGACGGAGCTCCAGGCCAACACATATCTCCCGCAGGAGACAGAGGTGTTGACCACATGGTGGAGCCATAATGGTGGAGCTCCGGGTTGAAACATATCTCACGCAGGAGACAGTGGTTTCGACCATGAGACTTGGAAGCTAGGGATTTTTATAGAAAAGGGGTGGGGCTCGGGGAGGAATTGGCGCGGTTTCACATGATTGGTCCATTTAAACATCAACAGACTGTCAGAAGGGCGGGAGATAGGGAGGCACCAGGCCAGTCAGGACGACGTGTAACGACGGGCCTGCCCAGGCATGTCCTGCTATGTTTTCAGCCCCAGGTTTTAAAGCTCACAAACAACTCTTTGGGCTATTTGACATAAATTACATGAATCACATGTCTCAAGTTTTATTTCCTTTCATTCCCCTCTTCTTCTACTAAGTAATTGTAATCTTAGAATTTCAGAAATATATATCTTTATGTGGAGAATAGAAATCATAAGAACAAAAACAGAATAAGAAGGTATAGTAAACAGAACTAGGCAGCGACCCTTCTAGTGAGGCTTGAGGGTCTGGGCATGATGTAGGTGTACGTGGATCAGATCTCTGGCTGGAACTGGTGAGATGTCTTTTGTGGTACCTGGCTTGTTCGCTGTAGCCAATTGTGACCAGCCTTCTTTCGGCACCACCTGCAAGCCTTTTAACTTAGCACACAGATTATTATTACAACAACATGTAGGTTTAAACACATCATTTAAGACAGTGATGAACATGGGAGCCCCATAAAGGATCTTAAAAAGAGTAAGGCTGAATCAAAAGGGAGTATTTCTAGTTCTAAATAGGGCATGGAGAAGGAGCACCAAGTCTGCACCAGTCTCTTTTAGAATTTTATTTATCTTTTACCTGTCCTGAGCTTTGGAGCTTGTATGCACAATGTAACTTTTAATTAATCTCTAGTATCTTGGCCAGTCCCTGATTTACCTGGGCAACAAAGGCAGGTCCATTACCTCGGGAAGATTTCTTTTAGGATCTTCTTGGCTATCACATTGGTCGTCTCAGTCCTGGTAGGAAAAGCTTTTATCCATCTTGAAACGGTGTCTATAAACACTAAGTACTTGTTGCCATATCTAGCTGGCTTAATTTTTGTAAATTCTATCTCGTCATAGAACAGGCCTTGCAGCTTTTGACTATTTCTTCTGCCAAGTCAGAGAGTCCTGTAACATAGTAGTCAAAGGACCTAACCACACTTGGCCCCCAGGTGGGTCAAGCAATGTCCATAACTTGATAGTGCTCAGGGGTGTATCTAAAGCTGGTCTCATTGACATCATAATAATCTTTAGGCTCCTTGACTGCCAGGATCATTGCTCTTTGGGCCACATGTTTGGCGGTTAGATTTGCCATCTGATTTCCTTTAGCCACAGCATCTTAGGTCCTTCTCTGCAGATGTCAACAGCCTTCTTTGTATCAAAGTCACAAGTTTAGCTTTTTAGGCCGACGTCCCTTTAGGGAGCCTGCTGGCCTAGATTACTTGCTTTCTGTCTACCACCGTACTGTTGTCCCCTCCTTTTGCTTACCTTTAACCGAGAGGCTATTGCCATCAGTGTACCAGCTCGAACTTTCAGGCCAAGGCTGATCTGATCCTTTAGATCATTTTGAGTACCAGTTTCTTGTGTCAGAACGTCAGCGCAGTGATGAGTAGGTGAAGTCTTGGGCAGTAGGGTAGAGATTGAGGACAGCAGGTGGAGCGAAGGTCACTTGTTCAGTCAACAAAAAGCTCTGATGTGTCATAGGAGCGTTGGCCGTCATCCATCAGTCAGGGGGCTTTCAGAAACCATCATGCAGCCAGCCTGGCCTGAAAGGTCTTATGTGTGGTGATGGGAGATAGTGAGCACCTGAGAGGTTGGGGAACATCACCATGTGATCCCTGGGGCTTTGCTTCTAGTGGTAAGCAAAGGATGGAGACAACTGTGTGGTGTTTTAAATAAGAGTGGCCCACATAGGCATATAACTGAATGCTTGGTCACCAGAGGGTGGAACAATTTGAAAGGATTAGAAGGATATGAGGTGTGGCTTTGTTGGAGGAAGAGTGTCACTAGGGGGTGGGCTTTGAGGTTTCAGAATCTCCAGCCAGTTCTAGTTTCTCTCTCTCTCTCTCTCTCTCTCTCTCTCTCTCTCTCTCTCTCTCTCTCTCTCCTTGTCACTGTCTCTCTCAGCTACTTCTCCAGTACCACACCTGCCTGCTGCCATGCCACAATGATAAAGGACTAAGCCTCTGAAACTGCAAGCAAACCCTAATTAATTAAATGCTATATTTATAAGGTCAATTCTTATTAGAGTCATGGTCATGGTGTCTCTTCACGGCAATAGAACATTGACTGAGACACATTGTGTGGTTAATGAGTGGACCAAGCCAAGAATCACGGGCTTCTGCCCTTCTCTGCTGACAGGCAAAGAGTGGAGCAGTGATGCAAGTGGGCTCTGAGCTGAACTGTCTTTAACTCTGCTTCTGCCATTTACCTTTATGTCTCTTAGTTTCTCCACCTGTAGAGGGGAAATACAATGTCTCTCTTGATGAGTCATGCAGTCGGAATAGCATACATTACAATATGGAATGCACTTGGGACCAACACCTGGCACGTGGCATTGGATAATAAGCAATGACCATGGTGATAATTTCCTTTCTTTTTTTGTCCTTAAAGTAACACTACACTTGTAGACTTTTATTTAGAGGAGATTCCATTCCTCAGGCATGATAATTATGACAGTGTTTTTCCTTGTCTTTCTCATCCAATGCCACCTCTCCATTCTATTGCTTTGCATCCTTAGCTACCTAACTCATGCTGTCTTAATTTCCATTTGGACCTGGGACTTTCCTTCCCCTTACTACATTTTGCTATAAGCAAGTGGTCTCTTGGATCTAAACTGAGAAACACTTGATTCATATATAAGAGGGAAGCCTGCATCACTGGGCACTGCATAATATCATATAGCTGAGGTGTAGTTCAGCCCAGTTCTTGTTAGACATCTACAGGCTGCTCAAGGCAGGTTTACAGCAAGCTGCTCACTCTCATTCCTAAAGGGCTGAAGAGACAGAGTTTGCAATGTTCCAATAGGGCATCTCAGGGCCTGGAAGGATATTTTACATCCGAAGGACCATCAATAAATCCCTGTTCACAGCTCTATATTAGGGTTAGGTTCTCTTTCTTCTAGTTATGTTCTGGGCTATGAGAGAGAAAAAGCCTTATATGTCACTGTTCACTATTTCAAACCCAGCTTAATTTTGCTCTTTTCTAATGGGCCTGTTTACATTTTCTGGAGCAGGGAAGGAGGTTGGACAGTTGTGGAAGGAACCTTTTATTTGGCTAATTACTGACTTGGATTTGTTTATTTCTATTTTCTTGAACTATATGTGAGACTTTTTTTTTTTCTAGGACAAATGCACTGTGTAAATTGTAAACCAAGGCAGCTCTGAAGCAGTTTAGCATGCTTGCACATGGAAGGACATAGTGAAGATGGCGACCTACAGGTTAATGGGATTGAATGAGGTTAATATAAGGTCACCGGGTCGTGATCGTTTGGATGATTATAAATGCCAAATATCACCTCCACTCCCCCACAGCAAGTGCTTGGCCTATAAGAATGATGTCTACATTAAATACCTGCTTTTTCCTTTAAAAGATGCATGGGGCGAGAGGTTTCTTACTTGTTTCTCCCTCAGTATCTTGTGCATATGACTTGCTTTTATTGGCTTCAAAGGGTACTCTGTATATGTAAGAGATAGAGCGTAGAAGGGAAAGAGACCATGTCCCAGATGTATCTGTTTGAACTGAAACAATTCATCCAAATGGCAATTGGTGCTGTGTTAAAAGCCTCTGCTCCAAGCTCACACAGCGTTTACAGTTATTTAGTGGCAATGCCTCTTTGGAGTTCCTGTTGCGTGCAAAAGCTAAGCCAAGCCTCATATTTGAACAACAAGCACTCACATGACTGTGGCTGGGTTCATTTCAAAGGTGAAATGTCCGCATCTCTGTAGTATTTTTATTGTGTATTTTCTGCTACACAGTCACTGCTGCTCATGGTGATTCTATTCTTATTTTTCTAGGAGGAAAAGAAAGAAAAGTAGTATTTTAAGTGCTTATTATATTCCAGGTGTTATATAGCCATGATTTCATTTAATCCTCATGCTAACCCTTTTTTATATTGTGTAAACCTAAATGTTTATATCAAATTTTATTTTTTATTTTTTTACTGGTTATTTTATTTATTCACATGTTATCTTCTTCCCCAGTTTCCCCTTTACAAACCCACTCCTCTCCTCCTGCTTCTATGAGGGTGCTCACTCATCCACTTCCGCCTCACCACCCTAGCATTCTTCTATGCTGGGGCATCAAGCCTTCAAAGGACCAAGGGCCTCCTCTCTCATTGATGCCAGATTGTAGCCTCCCATAAGCCTGAAACAGGCTAAACCAGAACCTGACCTTGCTGCCACTAAGGAGATTATCTAGGGTGGAGCCTTCCTCCCTAGATCACTCTATTGTTCTGCCAATGCTGCTGTTCCTCTTCAAGAATCTGCTACCTGCTGAGAGCCCTCCCCCCCCCCCCCCAGCTATTCTGGAGATTACGCCCTATCCTTCACGTCATTACCTGCAGCTGGTTCCAGGCTCCAAGGATGAATTGGAGGGAATGGACTCCCCCCCTTTTATAAGGCGTGTTCCCCAACATTAAAATTTAAACCTTGATCAGAACCCTGTCTTGGTTCCATCTTCCTCTCGTTGCCTAGTTTCCCTCTTTTTCAGCACCAGCCTACTATTCAGGTGTACCCGCCCTTGTGAGCCGCTGGACTGTTTGCAACACCAGATAAGGCCATCCTCTGCTACATATGCATCTAGAGCCATGGGTCCCTCCATGTGTATTCTTTGGTTGGTGGTTTAGTCCCTGGGAGCTCTGGAAGGTCTGGATGGTTGATATGAAAGAAAATAAAACTTGAGACCTGTGATTCATGTAATCTATGTCAAATAGCCCAAAGAGTTGTTTGTGAGCTTTGAAACCTGGGGCTTAGAACATAGAAGAACAGGCCAGGACATGCCCGGCAGGCCCGTTGATAAGACATTCCTGAGGCTGCTTGGCCATGAAGATAAAGAGAATGACATGTCCAGACTGGCCCAGCGCCTCCCTATCTCCTGTCCTTCTGACCTAAGTTAAATGTTATCTGCATGTACAGTCTGCTGATGTTTAAATGGACCAATCATGTAAACCGTGCCAATTCCTCCTTGCTGATGTTTAAATGAACCAATCATGTGAAACTGCACCAAATCCTCCCCCAGCCCCAGCCCCTTTTCTATAAAAACCCTTAGCTTCCAAGCCTCGTGGTCAAATCCACTGTCTCCTGCATGAGATATGTTTCGACCTGGAGCTCCACCATTAAACTTACATCAAGACAGTCTGTTTGTTCGTGATTCTTGGGTGCACGCCAAATCAGGAGTTGAGTGGGGGTTTCCCCACTAGGTTCTTTCAGATATTGTTATTCTTCCAATGGTTGCAATCCCCTTCAGCTCCTTCAGTCCTTCCCCTAACTCCTCCATTGGGGTTGCTTAGTCCAATGGTTGGCTGTGAGCATCCACATCTGTATTTGTCAAGCTTTGACAGAGCCTCTTAGGGGACAGCTATATCAGGCTCCTATCAGCAAGCACTTCTTGGCATCAGCAATAGTGACTGGGTTTGGTGACTGCATATGGGATAAATCCCCAGGTGGGGCAGTCTCTGGATGGCCTTTCCTTCAGTCTCTGCTCCACTCTTAATCCCTGTATTTCCTTTAGACAGAAGCAATTCTGGATTAAAGTTTTTGATATGGGTGGGTTTCTCAACCAGGGACTGTGCAATGTAGTACTACTTAGCTACTAAAAGTAATGACTTTGAAAGACCCACAACGTGAGGACTCCCCCATGTTCTGACTCAGGAGAGGTGACACCCCAAATCACGCACGAGACACAGTCATGCTGCAAACTGCAAGAGGACTTTTATTCAAGAGCACTCTCGGGCCCACAGTCATACACCACACAGGGGTAGAGGACCATTGCACCCCTAGTAACTGGGTAAGGGGGTATTTAAAGGAAGAAACCACAACTCAAGGAGGTAGGGAGGGCGTTGTTGGAAAATACCAAAAATACCAGTTAAGAGTCACAAGGAAGTACAAAGTCACAAGAGTCACAAGGAATACCTGGTAATTGTGCGGGGTTATTTTTCAAGACAGTTTCTAAGAGCCCCTAACAATAGCACATTTGTGTAGCGGGTTCCAGCAATGGTCAGGGTGGGTCAGGGTGACTTTCTTTGAATGAACACTCCTTGAACACAGGAAGCTGGTGGGTAGAGGAATGTCACTATCTGTTTTATGATTAGCATACCTTGGAGCATTGAGTCATAGAGGTCACATTCTCAAGCCTGGGCCTAAAGGCCTAGAATTTTACTTTTATGTTATAATTTTTCAACTTCATGAAATTTGCAGGCAAATGGATGGAACTAGAAAATATCATTCTGAGTGAGGTAACCCAGTCACAAAAGAGCACACATGATATGTACTCACTGATAAGTGGCTATAAGCGTAAAAGCTTGGAATACTCAAGATACAATTCATAGACCACATGAAGCTCAAGAAGAAGGAAGACCAAAGTGTGGATGCTTCAGTCCTACTTAGAAGGGGGAACAAAATAATCACAGGAGGTAGAGGGTAGGAGGGACTTGGGAGGAAGAAAGGAGGGGTAGAGGAAAAACAGGGGGCAGGATCAGGTGTGGGAGGAGATGAGGGAGATGTACAGAAGGTCAGGAAATTGAACAGAGGTGTGTAGCAGTAGGGAATGGGGAACGGGGGTAGCAACCAGAAAGTCCCAGATGCCAGGAAAACAAGAGGCTCCCAGGACCCAAGAGGGATGACATTAGCTGAAATACCCAACAAAGGGAGAGAGAACCTGTAGAGATCATGCTAACTCTTAAATACACAATTATAGATATTATTATCTCCACATTACATTATTTTTTTTTAATACTGGAGATACTAATCTATGGCCTCCTGGAAGCTGGGCAAGCATGCTAGTCCTAAGCTAGACTCCAGCCCTATTTATATATTGTTGAAGATAAAACTAAGACTTGTGATTTAAATCATTTGTCTAAACGCATCATGGTAGGTTGTGGAGAAAAAGCATCTTTTTCAGTCATCTTCACAGCCTTTCTCCACTCACATGTGGTACTTGCTGACTATCCAGGAACAAGAGTTCACTTGGGGCATAAAAAAGTGTCCTCCAAGCAGATTTAATATATTTTGATCATAGAAAGAGACATATATGCTGATTTTCAGATTTTGATAAGTGACGATGTAATTTTCTTCTTTTCTTTTCTCTTCTCTTCTTTTCTTTTTTTATTTTTCTCTTTCTTTCTCTTTCTTTCTTTCTTTTCTTTCTTTCTTTTCTTTTTTTTTTTTTTTGTCAGAATCTTCTTTGAGTTCAGACAACTGGATCTACGAAAGAGACGATGAGGAGAACAGAATGAGAGTTGGTGTTCTAAAAGCTTCCTCATGCTTTTGGAAGGCTGGGACAGTTGTAAAAGGCACTTCTTCTGAAATAGGTTACCTGAAGACCATCCATCTTATTATGCCACACAGTGCCTCTCTTTTTTTTTTTTTTCTCAGCCTTGGTTTCTATTTTTATCAACAGATGGTGATGTGTTCTCTATGGTTCTGAGATGGTCACGTGATATGTAAATTGCTTTAGGATGGTGAAAGTATGTTCACATGGCAAAGTGAGTGTTGCAGACAGTCTTTCCTAATTGTTTCCCGTTGTAATCTAGTTTTCCTATGCTTCCCCATGCCCCCCCCCCCAAGCCTCCCCCCATTCAGAGGCAGGACATTGAGAGTTCTCCTGGAAAAGAGAGAGGAGTTAAGAAAGAGAAAGCTCTTCAAGATCTAGGTAGCAAGATGGCAGTGGCAAAAGGAAGGGAAGATGGTGTGGGGAGGAAGACTCGGGAGAGGAGGGGGGCAACAAAGGGAAAAGGGAGCAGGAGGACAGGAAAGCAATCCTGGTCTATCAGTTTCACAGATGTTGATGTCAAAAACTTCCAGAAAGGCTTTCAGAGGGATGGGACACCCCTCACCCTCCCAACCCAAGCACCACCCCTGAACCCCAGGGATCCCACCACCACCCCGATCCCCCAGAGAATGAAGGCCTATGAGAAATATTTTGAGATATGGCAGATTGGTGTGGGAAAAAGCATGTGTATGTCCCAAGATACCACTTTCTGTTGCTCAGGACTCGTGTATGGTGTGTATGGAAATCTAGACCTCCTCATTTTCAAAGGGGGGAAGGGGTGGGGATGTGAACGTTCTAAGAGCTGGAGATCCCAGAGTGACCCACTAACAAATTCCTGCTCACTAGACAGATGCCCATAAGAAAGGCAGCTAGCACTCACTGTTGGTGAGGAAGCTGGGGAACCCCTCTTGCATTGGTAGTGGAAGTCCAACCCCATACAGATGTTCTGAGAATTTTAACTGTTAGTCCTTCAAAAAGCCAGGTCATGCCCACTTATGTTCCCACAATCTCATACAATGATGCTTTCCCAGCTACCTGGGTATCCCTTAATTGGACAACCACCACAGCACCTAGGTTTTATAAGCATTGGAGTGGATGGCTCTAGGAGGGAAGGGAGTGGGAGTCAGGATGGAGCATTAAAGGAAAAGCAGTCCACTTAATAAAACATGATGCAGGGCTTGTGAAGTTGGGTGAGAGTAGACAGTGGGGTAAGAGATCTAATTCACCCAGCTCTGAGTCTTCTGTTAAAAGCAGACACGAGCAAGCTGTGTTTGTACGTCTGGGTCATGGCAAACGTGCAAGATGTTGAACGGTGGGACTGTTTCCAGAGTAGCCTCTTCCTGTAAGGGAGGCCTTGGGAGGAATGGTCAGCTTCTCAGTAAACTCTTCATCCACATGACATAGACAGACGATTTCAGGGTCAGAATGGAACTCAGTAAAATGCTGGCTATGTCGTTCTCTGATGCCTGGAAAGATGAAACATTTACCCCCTGAGATTAATTTTTCACTGACTGATCAAACTCAATGTACTGTTTATGTTCTCTGTAACAGGAATTTTAAAGCACATAAATTTTTAAGCAAGAGTCTGATATCCAAAAAGATACATTACTTTGATCTAAAGTAATTTGAAGTTCAACTGGGTGAAGTACTCCTACTCTTTAAGCTACTTATTTATAAAATATGGATCTAGTTAATCAGATTTATAGTATGAAGCTGGGAACGTTCTATGATGACTCATGATCACTAAGGTTCTGAAAAGACTTTCCTTCAGAGGCTTCACTACCTACTAGCCACATGCTTACCCATCACTGTTCTTTTCTGGATCAGTTTTCTCATCTGTAAAATGGTTGGACGAGTAGATATATGATGTCCTCTCAACTCTGCAAGTGCTGTGATTTCACAGCCACAAAGCACACACAAAACAGTAAATTCCACCAAACTGAAAGTTCTTCCCACAGTCTATCTGCATTGCTGCAAGCCAAGAGAAGCTGGCACACTCTAACTCCAGAGGTGTGGATGACTCAGTCTCTATTTGCACACAGTGTTTCTCTTGTGTCTCCCTGGCATTCTCTGAGCCAGACTTACTCATATTTTAGGTCCAGTGTACAAAGTGTCTCTAGTATTTCTGAGACTGAGATTTGAGCAGTAAATGGTATGCTGATACTGCAGATAGTCCTACATTTAGGATCCATGACTCTGAAAGGTTTCTTTAGGGACATCCAATACAAATAATATCTTGTCTGGTGTCTAAGGTGGTGTTGTTCTATGCTGCTGCTGTTGTTGATTATGATGATGTTGGTGATGATGATAATAACAATGATAATAATGATGATGATACAGTATATTCCTGGCACAGATAACATGCTGAGTGCTTTCCAAATAGTTGAGTCCTTATAGTGCCTGCAAAATAAGCACTAACATTATTTCCTTTTATACCGTAGGAAGACACAGGACATTAGATAACTTCTTTATTGTTACCCATCGAGAAAATGGAAGGGCTAATATTTGAACATAGGCTAGTTAGGTCAATTGTTCATGATTTTAGACATTATGTCTCTACTATCTTTCTAATAAATAATGAAGCTCCAGTTTATGTACATATTTGGATATTACGTTAGAGAATTATCTGTACTATATGTTTGGCACAGTGTTCCCACTATTTCAGTGATGAGGAACTCTTAAGAGAAAGATGATCAGAAAGGAACCCATTGACTTATTTCCCTTCTTCTGTTCCTGGATTTAACATTTCAATGAAAGTAGTTAGTATTTTTTGAGTCCCTCTGCACCAGTCTGGGTGTTTTGTGTATTAAGTTCTGATTGTTGTTTCCCTATATGGAGTATGCTTGGAGATTAGCTCACCTCACTAATGAAGAGTGCTCAGGTGTTCCGTATCTTTTGCTGGTCAGATACCTACTGAAAATCTCAAGAAAAACCATCTAACTGAGAATCTGTCTGCCCCTTGATGCTCAAGTCTAAGTGTACTAGCATTAGTGGACCTGGGTGAGGGAAAGTCTTTCTAAAATGTCTTTAACATCACATCAAACTCTAAGTCTTTGAGTCTGTTGTTTGTGTGAGTCAAGGTTCCCCACTTACTCCTGGACAGGCCATAGTCTTAAATTAAGCAGCTGGTTCTTTGTCATTTGTGGGCTTTGAACAAAAACACAAAATCTTATTAAGCAACCAAGAGAAATAATACACCAAACACTCGATTTTTATTTTCTCTACTGAAGCTATTTTAAATCCAGTATTATTATTTATATTTTTGGAGGATTTTCTTTCACTAGTGAGCATTGTTTGAGCATTTTATTTCTTTCTTCACACATATTTAAAAGGCATTCCGACTGTGTGGTAATATGCTACACATGAAATGTTCTGGAAGGCAGCAAAAGGAAATAGTGACTATCTATAAAACTGTGGTCTTTTGTATGGTTTTTTTATGCGTGTGAGTGGGGTGAAGACACCCACACATGCGTGTGGAAGACAGAAGTCAGCACCAGGAGGTCTTCCTATATTGTGTTTCACATTATTAGTGAGAGACAGGTTGTTTACTGAGGCAGGAGCTTATCATTAGTGTCAGACCAGTTGGCCCACGCACCCCAGGAGCTGTCTATTCTGTACCCCAGCAGTGTGCTATACAAGTCCATATTGCCACACCAGCTTTTATGCAGGTTTTGGGCATCTGGGCTCAGGTTTTCATGTTTGTGCAAACATTTTGCGCAAACATTTCCTTAGCCCCTGATGATTATTTTTATATAATATTTACAATTATTTTTAGAACTTCGAAGTGTCTTTTCATAAATATAAATATTTATATGTAGGTCAAAGGGTACTGTCCCATCTGCAGCTCTTGGATCAAGGCTAGTGGTCCAGGTCAGCAGTGTTAAATGGAGGAGCAGTTACCACACAGGTGACTGAGAGGGACATAGCTGGGACTCTAATGCTGGCTTTAGTGGGGTTAAATCCAGCCAGTGTGTACATTTCTTTTGTCTTTAATTTTGAGCTCCCCACCTCCATTTTCAGACAGTAAAGTACTATAAATTAGACATTTCTTTAACAAAAGAGTCTGATCTTAGGGTGAAGATTGTATTAAATCAGTTAAAATTTGCAGGGAAAAATTCAAATCTTTAAAAAAATATTCTTCTAAAAGATGATCATGAATTTCCAAGGCAAGAAAACATCCTTACCAAAAACAGGACGTGGGGTGAGAGAGGGGAGGGAGGGAGGGAAGGAGAGAGGGAGGGAGGGAGGAAGGGAGGGAGGGAGAGAGAGAGAGAGAGATAGAGATAGAGAGAGATGAGAAAGAAAAATGAGAGAGAAAGGTGAGAGAGAGAGATGAGAGAAGACAGAGAGACTGAGAGACTGAGGTAAGGACAGTTGTGACTAATTGCCTGGGAATGGCTCCTTAGCCCTGAGAAAGGGTGGAAAGGTGGGTGAGGAAGTGGGGGCCTGTGACCGAATGACCCCAATGTCTTGTTTATATTTCCTTATCACAAATCTTCCTGCTACAGTGGAGTGTTGGAAAAGTGGCTTTAGTCTGCCAGAGCAACTCTTGGCCTTGGTCCAAGCCTAACTTAAGTTTACCAGGAATGCATTCTTTACCATGTATAGTACTGGCCCCTTCTAATGAGGACCAGACACTGTAGCCAATTAGGAAAGAGAGCACACCCTAATGCTATCTGTCATGTAGAAGTACCCACGACTGTGGCTTTTTGTGGCAAAAGAAAAAAAAAAAAAATCCAGGGATCCTGTGTCAAAGCATTTTGAGGGACAGAAATCTTGAAAAGAGTCATCCAGTTTTTAGATTCTTAGGAGAAAGAAAATGTTTTAAAGCTTATTTTACTGGGGCAAAACCATAATCTATTTAAAATTATGTATGTGAATTATTTAAGACAACTAAGGGAGTTTGAGCAGGGCTCCAAGGGAAACTGTGATGAAGTTGGCTCTGGAGGAAGGCTGCACGGAGCAGTTTTAGGGGCGATAAGATAATGAATGGTTAAGATAAAAAGAGACAGTCTATGTAGGGGAAAGGTGAGGAGGTCACAAGGTCATAACACAGACTCTCACTGTGTACACAAATTCACAGGAGGTCTGCCATTGGCTTGGGAAAATATACACGATTCTGAAATACACTTTACAACATCGAGTGTTCTCCACTCTTTATTTATTCGGTGCTTATCTCTAAGCAGCTCCAGGAGTTTATTTAGAATTCAGATTAGTCTTAATAAAAGCCAAATTAGCTAGGAAGTACAACTGCTGTTTAGGAATGAGGAAGCTAGGATAGGAAAGGGTTGAGTCTTTCTCTGAAAATCACTTTGAAGAATGTCAAAACAGGAAGGAGGGAGCTAGTCTCTCCCATTCTCTGCCCTCACATCGTCACTAGGTCACTTCTGACACCAGGTGTGTGCTTTTCACATGCGAAGTCATTTCTCAACTCCACCTGGGTATCTCACAACTCAATTTAACTCCAACACTGACTGCAGGTAGCCCACAGCCCACAGGTGACAGGCTTATCCCACAGATTACCCCTAAGTCACTTGCCAGACAAATCCAGAATGTTAATCAGTGAACCACTAGGACCCTGGGACACTTCCCATGAGTCAAAACACTTGCTAGAATGGCTCACCCAAGCCAGCAAATTGTTTTACGAATGGCTACTCATTTTTCATGTAAAGATTCAACTCAGAAATGAGAGGATAGAAGAAATGCTTTAAGACAAGGTAAAGATGAAGGACCATGAAAACTCACATCCCTCTCTAGGCACGTGGCTCCCGAGTGTTCATACACTCAGAAACTCTCAAACCTTGTCCTTTGAGACTTTATGGTGATTAATATGTAGGCATGTCTGATGAACTCAACCTGTAGCTATTTTCTTCTCCTCTGAGTTGCTAATCACAAGGTTGATTTGATAGCAACTGGGCCCCTTCCTGAGGTTATCCAGGAGACCCATGCCATTTCAGCCTACAAGGGACTCTTTTGATTTCAGAGAGTCTATGGGTTTCAGAAACTATATGACAGGAGAAAGAAATATCATATGTACACACATAACACATCTACACATTGATGTCACCATATGCAATTTTCATATTGTATTTTATTTTAATATGTTTCAATTGAAATAGAATTACATCACTTTCCATCTTCCCTTTCCTTTCTCCAACCCCTCAAACAACTCCCATGTTCCCCTCCCCACTCTCAATAGTTTCTTTTTCTTTGGTTGATACTATTACATACATGCATAGACATATATTGCCCAAATATATGTAAAAATAAGCTGTTGAGTATATTTTTGTTGTTTGTGTGTATATGTATATGCTCAGGGCTGAGCACTATATAATTTTGATTACATCACTGTTTCACAGACCATGACCCAGATTTTCTTCTGCTTACCCATTGAGGAGGTTATGGGTGTCATGGCCGCCATCTGAAGTTAACACACTTTGAGGGCTAGAGATGGAGTCCAGGCTTGATTGCTTGTCTAGCATGCTTGGTGTTCTAGGTTAGACCCCTAGCACTGGGAGAAAAAGATGTTGACACTCCAGCTGAATGATAAAAGTCTATATTCTGAAAAATTATAATATCATTCAGTCTTTTGACTGGCTCTTCTCCATTTAACTTTTCTTTCCATGTTTCTCAAAGTGAATGGTATGACAATGGGAGTAAGTTGAAGAGTTGCCCCCAAACTAACTTAGTTAATGATAATAATGGAACCCTTTTCCTCGCTTGCCTTTGGTAGGTAATACAACCTGTGCCCCATTGTCTCTATTGACCGCTCAGACAGTATGACTTCTGATTGAAGTTAAAGCTTGTAATTGATTTTAGTACTTGTTTCCTTTATTAAAAAAAAAAAAGCTACTTTATTTCTATGTGTAGGAGTGTTTGCCTGCATGTTTGTAAGGGCACCATGTATGTGCAGTGCACACTGAGGTCAGAGGAGAGCACTGGATCCCTTGGAACTGGAGTTACAAATGGTTGTGAGCTGCTATGTGGGTGTTGGGAGCTGCACTTGGGTCTTCTGCAAGAGCAGTCAGAGCAGTCAGTGCTCTTAACCTCTGAGCCATCTCTCTAGCCCCAGTAGTGCCAGTTTCTGTATGACCTCATCATTAGATAAAAGGCCTGGTTAGAACATGCTTCTCTCCACACACATATCCTTATAAGACATGACTTCATACCACTGGGGAGATGAGATACATCACTTCTCTGCTGGCCCCCAGCTAAAATCCAGTTCTCTTGACACTTTCTGAAGATTGTTTAAATCCATGGCAAAATTGGTTTTTCCCAATTTTGAGTTAAAATAGTCAGTCATGAAAGGCAAGCACTAGAACCTGCCCCCAATTTAATTTTGAGATGCCATCAATAGCAAGTGAGCTTGCAAACCTTTAGCCAAAGTTGCTTTATTATAAATTTTGAGAACTTCTCCAAGATATACTTCTCAAGGATGTCCTTCCTGCATTTGCTAGGGTCCAAAGTAGTCAATATAGGAGAGCCTTGCAGAAGTCTAGGATGCAAGGTTCTCTCCCCCTCAGGAAGACCCAGTTCTAGTCTGCATGACCAGACAGATTGGATAGAGTCAAATCCAGGTAAAGCTCGCCTCCAGCAAGGAGGAAGTGATTAGTCCTAAAATGTTTCTGGATTCCAGAATTTCTGGAACTTTTTGGGGAGAAAGAAAATATTCAATCTCTTAAAGCCAATCTCTCTCACAGAAGAGATAAGAGGAAACACAGTAGCAGCATGGAGCTGTCTTGAATGGGTTGCTAGGGATGAGTCTAAGTGGGATTTCAAAGGCTTGGTTACTCTCAGATTCCAAGGATTCACTTCTTTTACTTCTCCTAAGTATAAAGGATGCTAATAAATTAATATATTGCTTCTCTGGAGTCATATTTGCATTTTAATGGGGGGCTTCCTGGTGAGAGTATCAACTCAAAGGAGGAAATCTTATAATGGGATTTTTTCAGCCACTTTGACATAGCAGTAGGGAAGAAATGTGTGTGTGTGTGTGTGTGTGTGTGGTATGAGTGTGGTGTGAATATGTGTGAATATGTGTGCGAGTGTGTGTGTAGTACAAATGTATGTGTTTGTGTATAGTGTGAATATGTGAGTGTGATTTGAGTGTGTCTCTGTGTGTGTGTGTGGTATGAATATGTGTGTGTGAGAGAGTGTGTGTAGTGGTGTGCATACATGTGTGTGGTGTGAATGTGCATTGTAGAAAGGCCCAATCAACAAATAAATAAGCAATTCTAATTTATGCCTATGATAAACTGCCAAAGTTACTTCTGGGTTCCCTTGACTGTGGATGCCACAAAGTTAGGTTAATCAGAAGGAATCTAGTCTGGTCCTTCTGTAGAACAGACTCAAATGTAGCTGTTATAAAACAAGGAAATGCTCAGTGTACTGCAGAATGTCATCTACATATGTATTACAGAACTATGCATGTCAGAATACATGGAGTGAAAAATACAAAGGGCAAAACACTGAACATGAAGTCCCACCACTGCATGTGAATGTATTTTCTAATCTAATGGTATGTTTAAGTTTTATTATGTAAGCTATAGTTGTGCACTTTGTATTCAGCAAAGATTTCTGTTCATAAATTTGTGTGAAAATCAATATTACCTTATTTTAGATAATAAAAAATAGAATCTAGCAAAAGGACTCAATTCCAATGGGGTCTGCCTGCCTACATCTGTACTTGGGTATGAGCTACAAGGATTATGTGTAAACCTCATCGTGGAAAATCATAGCCTCCTGGGAGGTCTCACCTTCAGAAGGGAGGAACTCAGAAGAGAAGGAAATTTCATCCCATTAAGCACCACACAGCAGGTTTTGGGAAGGGAAACGGGAAGGGAGATGACCATCCTGCTATCTCTGGAAGAGTCTGAAGAATAAAGAAAAGGGGGTTTGTTTATCACAGGCCCAAGTGTCCCATGACCTGTCACTGCCTGGCTCAGTGGCCTTGCTGCATCTTAGTCAGAAGCTTAACTACCCAGGGGGTTCCTGGCAGCCTTCTCTAAACTGGGCATCTTCAGGGCAGAGTTGCTCACTCCTTTCTTTCTTTCTTTCTTTCTTTCTTTCTTTCTTTCTTTCTTTCTTTCTTTCTTTTCTTCCTTCCTTCCTTCCTTCCTTCCTTCCTTCCTTCCTTCCTTCCTTCCTTCCTTCCTTCCTTCCTTCCCTTTCTTTCTTTCTTTCTTTCTTTCTTTCTTTCTTTCTTTCTTTCTTTCTTTCTTTTCTTTTCTTTCTTTCTTTTAGATATTTTCTTTATTTACATTTCAAATGTTATCCCCTTTTCTTGTTTCCCCTCTCAAAACCCCCTTCCCCTCACCCTGCTCACCAACCCACCCACTCCTGCTTCCTGGCCCTGGCCTTTCCCTACACTGGGGCATAAAGCCTTCACAGGCCCAAGGCCCTCTCCTTCCACTGATGACAGACAAGGCCATCTTCTGCTACATATGTAGCTAGAGCTATGAGTCCCTCCATGTGTACTCTTTGGTTGGTGGTTTAGTCCTAGGGAGCTCTGGGGGTACTGGTTCATATTGTTGCTCCTCCTGTGGGGCTGCAAACCCCTTCAGCTCCTTGGGTCCTTTCTCTAGTTCCTCCATTGGGGAGCCTTTGCTCAATACAATGGTTGGCTGGGAGCATTCACCTCTGTATTTGTCAGGCACTGTTAGAGACTCTCAGGAGACAGCTATATCAGGCTTCTGTCAGCAAGCAGTCATTGGCATCCACAATAGTGTCTGGGTTTGGTGACTGTATATGGGATGGATCCCCAAGTGGGGCAGTCTCTGGATGGCCTTTCTTTCAGTCTCTGCTCCACACTTTGTAACACCTTCGATGTGCATTTCGTTCCCCCTTCTAAGAAGGACCTAAGTATTCACACTTTGGTCTTCTGACCAAGCCTGCTCAGTCAGTCAACAGGTTCTCCAGCATGGGAGTGAGAATTAAAAAGAAAAAAGACAGTTAGACAACATTGTAGCGTGACCCTAGTTAATTCTGAGACTGAAGGCAAATTTTTATTTTCCAATCCACTTTTTATACCATTTTAATTACATGCAAGTATTTTGGGCAAGCAATACAATAAGGAACAAAGCAGCCGTAAGATAAGGAACTACTAACAAAGCAGCAGGATTTGTGATTACTCCTGATAGCTGTTAAAAAGGGCTTATCATAGTGACCAAAACACTTGAGCCCACTTCCTCATCCATGCTCAAAAATTTTGCCTGAGTCCTAGTTCCACCTTAAGACTAAAATTCCTGCCTTATCCTACTTCCCTAGCACAGCCTAAAGTTAGATTCCTGCCTTATCTTGTCCTAATGTCAGATTCCTGCCTGAGCTTACTTCCGTGTCCTAAGCCAATGTCAGATTCCTGTCTGAAGCCCACTTCTTTGTCCTTAGCCAAAGTCAGACTCCTGCCAAGCGGTATCCAAGAAGGATTTCCACAGTCTTCCTTCTTCTTGAGCTTCATGTGGTCTGTGAATTGTATCTTAGGTATTCTGAGCTTCTGGGCTAATATCTACTTGTCAGTGAGTGCATACCATGTGTGTTCTTTGTGATTGGGCTACCTCACTCAGGATGATATTTTCTAGTTCCATCCATTTGCCTAAGAATTTCATGAATTCATTGTTTTTAGTAGAGAGTTGGTCATTTCTATTACTGTCGTAGAATCTGGTTTGCAAACAACTTAAGCTAAGTAGTTTTGGAGAAGGCACATGATGAAAAGGTTTAAAGCATTAATTTACCATTTGCTCGTGTCTGTTAAAGATATATGTCCAAGTGTCATTGCATTTTGGCTCTGCCTTGGTTACTACACAGTCCAATCTGAACAGCCGACTTCATTTGCCAGTTACGAAAGTCAAATGTGAGCCCTTAAACTTTGTAATTTCATAGTTTTTATTTATAAAATGACACGTTTCTAGTTAAATTTAAAAAACCAATAGAAAACATAAGACATTAACATCTTGTTCATTTCATATATAATTATTACAAATGTGACACATTTCTTTCCCCTGTGAACTCTATGCATTGTTAACTTGCTCATTTTATAATGAACATATCATTTTCTGTATACTTAAAATGTGAATATTTTATTTATTCTACATCAGAAATATCTTCTTACCTTTACATTTTTTAAATTAAAAAATTTAAAATTTGAAATTGTGCTATTTATGGGTTTTACAAAATTTTATTACAATGCTGTAATATAATTTATTTAAACAAACCTTTTATAGTGATGGCTTCAATTTCCCTAGTCTGTCATGTGACTGTCTTTTACTGATGTACTCTGAAGTTTTAGGAGATGCTACTACAAACACAGGGCTTATCGTGGCAACTAATTTTATATATTTCATTATCGATGCCACCATACCTAGTTGCTTTCACCAATCTGTGGTCCTGATGCTTCTGTGAAGGTAACTTCTAGTTATGATCGGCATTTATATCAATCTTCTGTAAGTGAAAGAGTTAATTATGAATACTAATAATTGAAAGGCTTCTTAGAGAAATCCTAGGTTTTCTGGGAGAAGGAAATACATTTTAAGATTGTAACATAGAAATTCTGCATAAGCATACAGCTTCTCTGTATGGTTTATATATATCATCAACCTGACAATGGTGACATCCACTCTTATGTGAACTTCTGGTATGCAGCCTTGCCCTGCAGATTTCAGTCAGGATAGCCTCCACCATGTTTTGGGTAGTTTTAAAAAAACATATTGAAAAAGCATAACATAAACAACAACAACAACAAAAACTAGGCCTTTAGGCCCAGGCTTGAGAATATGACCTTTGTGACTCAATGCTCCAAGGCATGCTAATCATAAAACAGATAGCAGCATTCCTCCACCCACCCACTTCCTGGGTTCAGGGAGTGTTTGTTCAAAAAGGGTCATCCTGACCATTCATGGAACCCGCTATGCAAGTGTGCTGTTGTTAGAGGCTCATATAAACTGTCTTGAGAAATAACCTGCACAATTACCAGGTATTCCTTGTGACTCTTGTGACTTTGCACTTCCTCATGACTCTTAACTGGTATTTTTCAACAACGCCCTCTCCACCCACTTGAGTTGTGGTTTCTTCCTTTAAATATCCCCTTACCCAACTATTTGGGGGCCCACATGGTCCTCTAGCCCTGCGTGGTGAACTACTGTGGGCCCCAGAGTGCTCCTGGAATAAAAGTCCTTTTGCAGTTAGCATCAAGACTGTTTCTCATGAGTGATTTGGGGTGTCGCCTCTCCTGAGTCAGAAGGTGGGGGAGTCCTCATGTTGTGGGTGTTTCAATATCACCTGTTAGATCTATTTCCCTGCTAATTTTAGTTGGCACATAGATGAATCTGTCACATTGCTTAGAAATTATAGCTGAGTACCTTTCTCTATTACATCACTTAGACTGCTCCCAGGGAGCCTGATATAGATTTTCCTAAAGATTAACAGGAACATATTTGCTTACATTCAATTTTATATAGTATGCTTCCTATTCTCTGAAGGTGAGAGACACCCTTTTCTCATTTGCTCGGTAAGATGCATGGGGCTCCCCATTTTACCAAGCAGTACGTGGGTAGAATTAGAACCTTCGTTCTGATTTCAATTTGTCACTCCCCTTAAAAATTTCTCCTTTTCTTTTCTATCTGTGAGATTTCCAATTCTTTGTGGGAAACAACAAGCATAGGTACTCAGTTCTACGTCAGGGTGACTATTTCCTTGTCTCTGGATGAACAAAGATTAATTTTATCCTTTCCTTCTTCCTGGAGACCAGAAAAATTATCAAAACAATTCTGTTCTTTTTCCTCTTGTTCCTACCTGAGTATTCTATATCCTGTTATTGTAATGGCTTCCTATTTAGTTGTCTTTAGGAGGGACACCTTTCTACTTATATCTTGTGAAGGGTGATTGGGCCAGTTCTCAGGCAATTAAATTGGTTAGACCTTGTCAGTGGAAGAACCTAGAGACAAGAGAACAGAATATTGTCTGGGCATAACTAACCCAATTAACTTTATGTATTAGAAACTGGCTCAAGAATTTTCCCCAGGGAAAATTTAGCAAAGTCATTTTAGTGGGGAATTGTACCTATGGACTTCCACCAATGACTGCCCAAAGATTAGCACAATGACAATACCAATTGACATGCCAGCTTAGACGTGAGATATTCCCAATGTTCCCACTCCTACATGAAGAGCCACAGGAGTCGGAGATTGGTTGCATCTGGGAATGAACTCTCATATGGTCTAATCCCAATGGTCAGCCACAACACACGCACAGGAGTAAAGCTAAATGAACTCAGTAGGTTATATATACACATATGTACACACACACACACATGCTCACACACACACACACACACACACACACACACACACACACACACATTGGGCTATAAATAAGAAAATCTATTTGGAGGCTCTTGGTTATATTGTCATAGATGCATATACATATAATGATACATAATAATACAATAGTAAAGTAGGGGTCATGAATTTTGGATGGTGACCTGAAAGAGATTGGATGAGGAGAGGGAGAGGGTGACAGTGATGTAAAGTAGTGCTGATGCATGAAATTCTCAAAAAAGTTTTTAAAAGTCATTTCACTGTATTAAAATTCTCTGCATAAGATTTAGCTCAATGGTGGCCACTTGGAAATTTAGTCAGATTGATGTGGTATGTGAGTCTCCTCAAAGATGTGAAATTCATCGGCATACATGAATAACTCCAACACCCAGAACTACAAAATATCAGCCAACACCAGGTCCACATTTTGCTTCCAGTAAATGTATTTGCCTTATGGTTACATTAAAATTACATGGGAAATACAAATACACAAGGTAAAAGGCATGTGACAGACACACTTTACCTGTCCAGGAATATTTTATCCTTTGATGAGAACAGGATGTGGCAGCTTGATACATTTGGGATTCTAGAAGGCAAAGTGAGCCATGCAGCCTGAGAAGGAAGAGCGATCAGATAGTCATCTTCAGCGACTAATGAATGTGGTTAGCATGGTGCTCAGAAAGTAAAAATCTCTCATTTTCTTCTCCTGGGGCTACAAAGAGTAACAACATCTAATGTCTTTTGTAAAAATCCTTCCTGTATTTCTTGTTCATTCTTCCAAATGGCTAGTCTCCCAAAAGGCAAACATAATTTGAGTTCCAGAATTTGGATTTAGCCCTGGAGTTTCTCTAAACACCACTTGTCTGATGTTTCTTTAATATGGAGATTAAACGCAAACATGAAATTAGCTTCCTTGGAACATTGACTTTGAACTTAGCGTTCTTGCTACTGAGGAGATGGTCTTTTGAACTGATGCCTTGCCACATCGACAGTGTGTTCAGAGCTTGGATGTCTGCCAGCTTCACTTAGCACTTTTTCTTTATTTAGCTTGCTCAATATTATTGGCAGGTTGCTTCCACCAAGACCCATATGTTCTGAAGGGTTTTTGATAACTTCAAGTAGATTCGATATCTTTCATGGGAAGTTGTGCTTGCTGGGTAGAGAGACTGAAGTGCCAATTATCATAGCAGCAGCAGCAGCAACAGCAACAGCAGCGGTTGTGTTGCTTTTGTTTCATTGGATGGATAAAGAAATAAAATGTAGGTGTTATGATTGAGCTTTGAAGTAAAACATGACCAAATAACTTTAAATTAAATGGTGTGTTTTTTCTGACCTTGGAGGATATCTTGAGATATCATCAGTTTTCTCTAGTTTTATAATTTAAAGATCAGAACCTTCATACAGGGAGAATTTAGTCTTACTGTGACCATGGCTCTCTTTCTATGTTGGCAAATGTATGAAAGTAATGTGATCTATACCATCCTTTTTCTTACTTCTGGGATCTCAGGATAATTGGCAGAATAACTCTCTAGGTTAAACTAGTTCATATGGTTAATAGAATGTAAAGACAGAGATTAGGGATACCGGTTTGTTTTGGTAGGATCACATGTCCAGGAACCAAGAGTTACTTTCTGATCTGTTCTTCTCATTTTCATAATGTAGAAACAATTGTTTTAAGCCTGTGACTATTAGAAGCAGCACCAATTAGATGTAGAAATACTCCAATTTGAACGTTGCAAATTCATTGTATGATAATTTGACTGCCTTAAAGAAAAGCCTTATTGATTTGACAGTGGCTTTTGCACATTTTTGGAAGTTACATGTAGTATGGTTAGTCATCTTTTAAAGTATACACAGCGTGCAGTACGTAAGCATGATAAAGTAAGGAAGCAGCTCATGTTGTGTGTGCATTTTCCATTCCCAAAAGTGTTACATGTAAGTTTGGGAGGAACATAAGTATTATAGAGAATTATTAGGTAGGGAAAGATGTACAGCTATGAAGATAGGTGCAGTAGATGGAAAGTTGGGGACTCTAGAAAACTCCATAGGTCAGGAAGCTTAGAAGGAAAACAGGGTAACCACTGAGCAAGAACAGGTGGTTGCTCTATGGGAATTGTGAGCTTGGAATAGGTAAGTAGAATCATCAGTGCCCAGTTGTTTGTTTCAGTGGTTGCTATTTTAATGATCTCAGAGAAAATATCTTCAATTGGGAATATAATTTCTCTTACCATTTACTATTTCTCATAGACACCAGGAAGCATTAGTAAGAAAGGAACTTCATGAGTAATCTAATTTAAATTTTTTATAAGTTAAAATTTCCATGAGATTAAACTCACTTGCCCTTCATGGATCAGGTCTTATATACTTTATTTTAGAAACATTTTATATCACTTTATATCTGATTAAGTGCTTGATCAGTGAATCAGAATGTGCAAACTGTGGATTCATCAGGAGAAATGAAAGCAACTAACCCTCCTTGGTGAGGGTAGCGTTTTATGATTGTGAACGACCGACTCTCAAGATCAACTGTTCCGCCATCAACCACTGCTGGACATCTTGTAGGAAAAAGACCCCTCTGTACTGCTGACAGGAGTATAAATTAGTCCAGCCGCCATGCAAATCGGTATGGAATTACCATATGATCCCTCTACACCACTAGTGGGTATGTACCTGAAAGGCTCTAAGTTAGCATATCAGAAAGAATTGTATGTCCATCTTGACTATGGCACTAGTCATAGTACCCAAGGAGTAGACTAAGCATAGGTTCTCATAAACAAAAGAATCCAAAAAGAAAATGTGGTTCAAATTGGAGTTTTAGTCAGCCATAAATAAAATTCAAATCACATGATTTGCAGGACATGGGTGGAACTGAGATGATCATATTAAATAGAATAATCCAAATTCAGAAAAGTAAATACTGCATGTCATCTCCCATATGCAGAATGTGTGTGTGTGTGTGTGTGTGTGCGTGTGTGTGTGTGTGTAAACATAGGAGAGGGGCTATGGGGGCAGAATGGGGAAGGAACGGAGCGTAGTAGGGCATAGCATCTGTGAGCATCGCACATTGAAACAAATTATTTTTGAATGAGAAACAAAAACAGAAAAAAAAAAAAAGAGAAAACTATGCAGGTAATAAGGGCTTACTAGAAAGTGCTGGAATTAGTCAAGGACAAATGCATGCTCCCTCTCATATTATTGTGGTCGAATTTTCCCTGTCCAATTAATTTAAATATTAGTGCAGCAGGAGGCCTGTGATTGGACAGGGGAAGGGGAGGCAGAGCTAATAGTTGCAGAGATGGAGATGGGGGGGCAGGAGAGGAGAGGAAGCAATATGGAGGACAGACAGGACGATTCGGATTCAGAGTGGTTTAAATAGCCACAGGTAGCTATGATATATTATCATGTAGGGATAGAATACTTGGGGTAACTTATCTAATCTAGATGGGCAGCTTTTATCATTATCAATTGGCTGTGAAATTATTGTGTGAGCATCTTGTGAATTGAGAACTTACTGTTATATAAATCTGACTGGTTAATTATAAGCTTCAAGAGCTTTGATTTTACTGGGTTCTGGGTATTGCCATCTCTAACAGCAAAATGGGTGGTCATTGCATCGTGGTTGGCCTGGCAACCACCCACCGAGGGAACTGGGGAGCTCTGGGCCAGAGAATCTGAGAACACCCGGCTGGAGCCATGTGACCCACTGGTGCCTGGCATAGTGTGAGAACATGCCATTCTTTTTAATATTTCCCTGTAACATATTAGGATTTTTTTTTTAAAGAGGGAAACTATTTGGGAAGAAGAGGATCAGCAAAGGTGGGGGCAGGGGTGGGAAGTTGGAGAGAGGATAAGTCAACGGAGAGGCAAATATGACCAAAGTACATGATATTTAAATGTATGAAAAACCTCATAATGAGACCTATTCTTCTCTACAATTATTTTATACTAATATGATGTCTAAAAAGTTGAATTGTTAGTTTGCATCGAATTCTTTTTTTTTTTTTTTTTTTTTTTTTTTTTTGGTTTTTCGAGATAGGGTTTCTCTGTATAGCCCAGAGTTCCTGTCCTGGAACTCTGTACACCAGGCTGGCCTTGAACTCAGAAATCTGCCCGCCTCTGCCTCCTGAGTGCTGGGATTAAAGGTGTGCGCCACCACCGCCCGGCTGCATTGAACTCTTAACTGGGGTTAACACAGACTAAGTGTGGCAGGCATACTACCAACATTATTTTACATACTTGTTATAGGCTGCAGAGGATCTTGTAGAGTAGGTAAAGCTCCAGAGGCTATACATGGAGTGGGGATGGAGCCAGGTCATGACCAGGGAGGAGTCCACCACGTTCCATTCTGACAACCACCGTCATAGTGCATTCAGTCCACGATGTTCATGGCAGATATTTTCCAGAAATATGCTACTTTTCCTTTCAATGCACAGGTCAGCTGCTGATGTTAAAAGGAACCACACACGCCTCTCGTCTTCCTTGAGTACTTCTTGGCTATGCTGACAGGGCCATCTGTTTGTCTTTGGGTTCTTGAGAAAGCCTTGGTTTGAGAACTGATTGGAAGCTCTTGGACATTTTCTCAGCCTCTGCCTTCTGACCTTTTGCTATTTCTGAAAGAGGTGATAACATTAGAGGGCCATGAACTCTGGACAGAGGGATTCTAGAACCTTCTATCTCATATTCTTTTGCTTGTTGGCTTGCCGTCTTTCCTAAACTCTGGAAATTCCAGAATGATTCCAGATGAAGATGTGAGAAGGATGCTGGGATTTCACAGGAGAAATCTCTGCTCAAACCTTGAGGCATAGTATTCATACAGACTGTAAGGACTGTCTAGAAGGAAAGTAAACCAGAAAAAAATCATTTGACAGTTCTCCCAATTCCTGGAGACATACTCCCTACACTTTCCTTTTTATGAGGAGATATTTAAAAAAAAAAAAAAAGTTGTGGCAATATGGTTAGCGTAGGCTTAGAACTTTGGAGAAACCTTGAGCAACATGGGTGATTTTCACGGCCCAGTACCTTAGCTTAGCCTGAATAGAAGCATTCTGACAGTGGGAATCAGCAAGTCATGGGCATGTGGTCTCTCTCACCTCTTTTCATCTCCTCCCTGCCCCTTGCATTTCAAATTCTATCTATGAGTTTGTGCTGGAAAGATATGGACAAGCCAGATATGGGTCTCAGATATACTAATAACCTCCCTGATGTATCTTTATTAATACAGAGATAAAACAGGTTAGAAACAAAACAAGAGTTCCTATGCTAGCATGCTGGAGGACCCCGTTTTCATTTTAAAAACTGTACGAAGAACATTTGCTCAGGGACACGAGTGACCAGGCTGTATGAAGATACCCTGGACAAGGCTGTGATTGTCCTCACTGAGCTGGAGGTGTGGTGGAGGGCAGAGACTGTAATCAGGGCTTTATGCAGAAGGGTCAGCGCTGAAACCCACTGAATGAAAACGAAAAAAAGAAAAAAACGAAACAAAACAAAACAAACAAAAAACAAAGTCGCATTGCGCTAAAAGGCAAACATTTCTTTGGAGCAGCTCTCATTTGATCTGGATTTTGGGGGGTGGGGGGATTTGAACCCCGGATGATCTGAGAGGAGGAGAACCAGTTGTCATCAGAACGTCTGCTGACATGGCATAGCATTTGCTCTGCACACTGAGCAGTTCTGAAAACTCAGCACCCTGTTCGTAACCCAAGAAGGGTTCCTTAGGCCTTCCCTATGAGGCGAACGCTTTTGTCATTTTACATATGAGCACAATGAAGCACAGACAGGAGAAATGATTTTCCCAGAGCCATGTAGGGGAGCAGGGCTGGTCATGCTGGAACCAAAGCCCAGAGAATCCAGCTCCTGAATCTGTGCTATAAACCTTAGTTTAACAGCATGGAGAGGGAAAACTGCGTGGAGGCAGACAACAAGGAGATCGGAGTGACTTGAGAATAAACGCTGAAATGGGTGAACAGTAGGAAATACATTGCAAAATAGTTGGGGGCCATTTTACTAAAGGCTTTGAGAGAATGCGAGCATGAATTTCCTTTGGCAGATAAAAGGGGCCACTAAAGGCTTTTAAGCACTGTGGTCCGAGCTGGGCTGCAAAAGACTTGGTCTGAAATGCTGTCAAATGAGGGAGACAAGACAGGAGGAAGTTTGGGGCTGAGGGCGACAGTAATGAAGGTCATTGAGAAGGGGTGGAAGGTCATGAGCCTACAAGGGACCACCTAGAAAGTATGTTAACCTTTGACCTCTGAGAAGGGCAGTGTTCACAAAGGGTTAACTGAATGTGCCTGCTATGGAGATTTCTTGGGCATTAGCATTTTCTCCTTTTCTTCAGTTGTATCGGATGTCCTTGTGATAGGAGAAACAGTAGAGACATCAAAAGTACCTTTTAACTCCACAATTCTTTCTAAAATTCTTTAAACTTATAGGCTATACTGCTGATTTGCAGACTTCAAAGTACACAGAAGGATCAGGGTCAGATTGGAAAATTATTTCTTACAGTGTGATAAAATATGCATGCGATTCCCACGACCTGCTACGGAAATTATTTATGTGCTAATGTGACTTTGTTACATTAATTGCATAGTTTAATGTCCCCTCACCCCCACTCTAAGTCATTTTTTCCTCTGAAGGCCAAGTTAAATAAATTTTAGTTATTATTTATGCTGTATTTTACAGGTTTTATGGGTTGTTTATGGGTGAATGTCAAGACTTTTAAGAAATTATGGGTAAAAGAGAAATTGTGGTATGTTTCCACGGACAGTTACTTTTCCTGCAATCAGTATTTAAAGCTTGTTTACTTTTAACTACTTGATCAGAACACCATCTCAGTAGATTTTAGTCATAATTTTTATCAGAATTAACTCTTTCATCTTTAACATTTTCCCCAATGGATATATGTTCCTTTTGATATTTAGAAGGGAATAAACTAAGATAAAGGTATAATATAGAGGTGTCTCCCTGTAACTCACTAGGTTTTCCTGATTTATATGCTCATGAGATTCCTGTTAGCATCAGAGTCTCTTTGCTTCTGTGAACAAAACGTTTGTTCTTTGTGTGCATGTCTATGTGCAAGTGTGTGTGTGCTCATGGGTGCCCACAAGTGTGCCAGTGTGCATGCATATTTGTATCTGTGCACATGGTGGTCAGAGGTCAACCTCAGGGGTCTGTCTCATTATCAGGTGCCTTCTACCTTATTTTAAGTAGGTCCTTGGACTTTTTAAAAGGGATTTTAGGCAGTGAAGAAGGTGGGCTTTAGGTTTCCCTAGTGCTGCTCTGAATGGAAGGTTTGTATGTGAGTATTTGTGTGTGTTTGTGTGCATGTGTGCGTGTGCTTGTGTGTGTTTGTGTGTGTGTGTGTAAATCAGGAGGAAGTCTTTTTGAAGGAGATCTGACGATCAGTAGCCCTGAAGGGGGGCCTGAAGTTCTGTGTCTCCAGCTGTGGAGCATACTGTGAGAACATTATCTGGGTCCAAGTTCATGGACTTGCTGCTCATTAGCTCTGTCACCTTGGGCAAATCACTTCATAACCACTCAGTTCATTTTCCTCAGCTGCTCCATACCACAGGAAGATTTAGAGAATAGTGTCTGCAAAAAGCCTGGTCCTTGGAAGATGTTCATTCAAGCAAAACCAGGTGCTGCCATTTACTGTTGGCCATTCTAGGGAGACTGTCCTTCACCAGCCTGGAAATTCAAGATCGAGTCTCAATGACTATTTCTGACTTTGGAGCAAAGGTCTCTGACTGAAATTCTCTCTCTTCTATATATTACTGGGGAATGGCAGGCAGGTAATATCTACTCTTGATAGATTTTACTTGCAAACCCAGACATCTGTTAGAAATCTGAGAGATTTCCTTAAACTCTAGCCTGTGAGTCTATAACCATCCATAGCACACACTACTCTGTCTTTTAAAGTGTTGAGGCAGGATGAGGCACATTACCCTGTATTTGTTTCTTCTGCCAATAAATCAACTCAATTACATTTAATTTATAAGATCCTTATAATTTCTCTCCCTGCTCTGCATATGCTTGTTACTGTTTTGATGAAGAATTCTGGAGGTTTGTTGTGCTTGAAAATTGAAGCTATATAGACAACTATGAGGTATAAATAAAATTCAATTAAGATATTAGAGAAACCCCTTTGTAAAGGAAGAAAAAAATTGCCCCAGGCTGCTTTGCAAATGACCACATCTGCACCAATATGATAGCTTACAAAGCCATTCAAAATACTCTCTCAGTTATTTGGATAATTGTCTAGAGCTTGCCTCCAAATTCCAGTCTTAGAGAAGAGGCATCCCCAAACATTCACCAGCAAGCTTTGAAAATTATATTAAATTATTTAACACACCAAAGGTATCAAATGTAAGTGATATCACCAAAGGGGAAAGATCTTTATTAAGAAAATAAATTACAACATAAACAGGCATTTTGGAAAAACATCCCTCACTGTACAAGGTTTGCTAGCCATCAAAACTTTCATAGCTACATTAGCAGCTGTAGGGTACAAACACGACTTTGTTGTAAAGAATAAATAGAAATTTGAAAATGGGAGATAGGTGAGTTGTTTTTTTTTATTACTATGGAAATATTCCTGTCCATCTCCCAAAGGGTTTTGAAGTCTCTAGAAGCTTGGTTAAAAATGCAGCACCACAAAGGAGCGGTAAGGAGGCTGTCACACACTGCCTTTCACAGCAAAGATTTGTACTTTCTGTGGAAATACTTGGGACAAATAAATGTTCTATAGGGTGTGTGTGTGTGTGTGTGTGTGTGTACCACATGATGATTAGAAAGAAAACACTGATTAGAAAGAAAAATGGGAAGGTAGGGGAGATAGAAGATAGATGGAGAGAATGAATATCACCTACCATAACCAAGCTAATTAATACATCCAACACCTCATGTAGTCAATATTTCTGTGCATGTATGATGAGAATCTTGAAGGTCTACTCTGGGCAAATTTCAGGCATACTATAAATATGATCAACTACAGCCAACATGCTGAATAGTGCATCCATAGGCTATGTGCATCTTGTAGATAGAAGCTTGGACCTTTTGCTATATAGTATCTCATTTCTTCCCCCATTCTTCCTAGCCCCTAGACCTACCATTCTGTTTGCTGTTTCTGTGAGTTGGCATTGTTTTACTTTTCTCCCGACTCCACACCAGTGAGAGATCATACAGTTTTTATCCTTTTGTGTTCGATTTGCTTCACTTAGCATAACGTTTTCTAGGTTTATACATATTAAAATGGCAATGTTTCCTTCTATTTCTTATATCAACATGACAACCCAAATCTCTTCTTTATCCATTCAGCCATTGATGACATACCTAGAATATTGTGATGAATCTTTATGAGTTCAAGGCTAGCCTGGTCTACAAAGTAAGTACCAGAACAGCCAGGGCTCAAAAAACAAACAAAAACAATAACAAGCAACAGCAGTAACAACACAGAACACTGAAGGGCCCTGCAATGAACATGATGTAAAGGACTCTTCTTGAGTTGCTTCATTTCCTTTGGATAGCTAACCAGATGTGATATTGCTGAATCAAACTGTTGCCCTATCTCCTTCTTTGAGGAACCACTATACTGTTTCCACAATTCCTGTGCTGGTCTACACTGTGGCCAGCTGGGTATGAGTGTTCCATTCCTTCCACACCCTCAACAGCACTGGCTGTCTCTTCTTCTTCTTTTTGGTTATAGTTATCCCAACTGCTGGCATCTCACTGTGATTTGATTTGTGCTTTCCTGACTGAGTACCTTTTCAGACACCTTCTGATTATTTGCTTATTTCTAGAAGAACATAATCTTCTTATTTTTAACTGAGTCATTAGCTACTCAGCTCAGTTGTATGAGCTCCTGGAACATTTCAGATGTTGACTGCAGGACAGGTGTGTGAGCAGCAGGTGTTTCCTCCCATCCCACAGGTGGCCCGTTTTGTTGGGTGTTTGCTGTGCAGAAGCTATTGGACTTAGTCTTGCATGTTCAATTTGGTGTTGGTGGCCTGCACGTTTGGGCCATATCTACAAGTCAGCATCCACAGTAAAGTCAAGGAATTTCCCTCTCTTTGTTGTCTTCTAGAAATTTCATTGTTTCAAGTGTGATAGTTTAGTCTTCAATTCATTTCACGTTCATATTTTGTAGATGATGAAACAAAGGGTCAGTTTCATTCTTTTGGATGTGCATAGCCAGTTTTCTTCCTTTTTAAAAAAATTACTATTTTTATTTTTTATTAATTAGTTATTTTATTTATTTACATTTCAAATGTTATTGAGGAAGTTGTTTCTTTCCCATTGTATATATTTATGCATGCACACGCACGCACGCGCACACACACACACACTCACACTCACACACGAACAAGAGTTAGCCCAGGCTAAGAGCCCAGGCTGTCCTTGCACTCACAGTGGAGCCTAGGCTGTCTTCAAACTTGTGATAATCCTGCCTCAGCCTCTGGAGTACGAGGACTATAAACAGGTATATACCCAATTTCCAGCATGTACTCTTACTGCCCTTGTTAAATTGGCCATAAATGCTTGAGCTGTCTATTTGATTTTACAGAGAGACACATTAGACTGTGTTCTCTCTTTATGCCAGTACCCTGTTTTCTTACTATGATATACTTTGCAATGTAGTTTGAAATCAGGGTGTACAATGCCTCCTCAATGCTGTTTCTCTATAGCTTCATTCTTTTTCAAGACTATTCTCATTTTGTAGCATCCCTTGAGAGTCCATATGAACTTTACGGTTGGCTTTTCTGTTCCTGAAAATGTCTTTATGGGCATTTCCCCCTGTTTTTTAGATAAAGTCTCACTTTGTTGACAAGGCTGGTGTCAGAGTCACAGAGACCCCCCTGCCTGTGCTGAGACTAAGGCATGCCCTTCATGCTCAGCATGGCAGTGATTTTACTGCACTGATTACATATAGCACTGGGGCTGGCTGCCGAGGAACAAATCCAGGGCCTTGATGCATTAAATAATCTACCACTGAGTCGCACCTCGAACTTTACTGCTGATATTCTAGTATATAGCATTGAATAGCATGAAATGCGTTTTCATTCTCTTATATCTCCTTAATTTTTCACCATGTTTTATGGTTTTTATTGTGCAAACCTTTACTTCTTTGGCTAATAAAGTTTTTATGGTATTTTAAATTAAATTATTTTATATTTTTCTTGGTTTGTAGTTGGTTTACAAAAATATAACTGATTCTATGTGTTAATTTTGTATTTTGATACTTTGCTGACTTCATTATTGTAAATGGTTTGTTTGTCTTGTGTGTATGCCTGCATGTGTGCATTTGTGCATATGTATGTGCACATGTGTGTATGTAAGTGTTCCTACACAGAAGAAGGGATCTTCAGATAGGTGTTAACTCACTTAATTCTTTTAAGTTTGGATGCTGCCTCTCTCTTCTCTTTCCCTTCATTTCTTTCTTCCTCCAATTTCTTCCCCCTCCTCTGCTTACTGTCTCCTCTCTCTTTCTGTAACTGCTTTGGCTAGGACCTTCAGTACTGTACTAAGTAGCAATGGTGAGAGCAGACATCCTTGTTTTGCTCCTGATCTTGGAGAATAAGTTCTCAGCCTTTGCCCATTGTGTATCAATTTCTATATCGTGTTTGCTATCTTGAGACTCTATGACTGATCTATTCTTAGGTCACTGGATATTTTTAAATAAAAGGGGTTGTATTGTGTCAGATACTTTTTGTGTACCTATTGAGGCCATATGTTTTTCTTCTTTACTTTGTTATCAGATTATATTACACTGATTGATTTTCTTATATTGTACTACCTTGCATCCTAAGCATAAATCCCATTTAATATAGCATCTTTTTAACATATTGTTAAATTCATCTTACTAGTGGCTTGCTGACAGTTTTTACATTGATGCTCTTAGGGGATATTGGTCTGTGGGTTTCATTTGTTTCCATGTTTTAGCTTGGATATTCTGGCAATACTGGTGTCATAGAATGAGTCAGGTTTTTTTAGGAGTATGGCCTCTTGCAGGTCTACCATGATCCAGTGGATGGCCCAACACTCAGGAATATAAAGACAGTACAAGTTGAACTCAGTGGGTATTAGACGGAAGAGAATATGATATTGAGGGGGATAAGACAGATCTGGAAGAGTGATTGAATTTCCTTCCACCAAGCCCTACTTTTGGAGATCTCCACCTCCCTATGGCACCACAGAGTAGTGATTGCAACTTTAGCATATGGGTTTTTGATAGACATTTAAAATTCAAACATAATGAATAAATACCAGAAAAGGCAAATTCATGGAAAGAGAAAGAACTGTAGATTAGTGGCCAGGGCCTGGAGATGGAGATGAAAGTTAACTGCAAATGGACACAAGGGATCTCATTGTGGTTGTAAACTTTTCTAAAACTGGATTATTCTTTTAGCTGTACCACATGGCAAAAAAAATTCTTCTAATGTACATTTTATGATGTGCAGTTTAATACAGCTCAAAAGTCCATACTGGCATTGGATCAGTAAAAAGCCACACAATATAAGAGTATAAAAGTGACATGAAGAGAATGTATGTAAGCAGAAGGGGTGTGTGCATGTGCTCACACCTTATTGTTTGAATCCAAAGTTGTTCAAAAGTTATCCTGTCACTTCTGTTATGGAACCGATATTTGAGGCTTCATTTAATGGGCCACTTGAGCTGTCGGACTTGGAGAGCTCACCCTCTATTGAGTGTTTTCTTTTTGAGGCCTATGGAGAGCATAGACCTCAATGCATGTGTTCGGGAAGGAGCTTGCTTTCAGTAGGATGGTGTTACCCACACTTTCCGACCCCATGATTCTTCCAGTGGACACTCTCCTTTATAAAGTCATTTCCTTCACATCTGAAAATCTTTTTGCTCTCTAGTTCTTTAGCCCACTTACCTTAGTCATTGACACAGCAACTAGAGATAACTATTGAGTTTCTAGCTAGTTATGGGTAGGTTGAGCACTCCTGGCTTCCAGGGGTTAAACAGAGTAACCAGAAGAGAAAGGGGCATAAGAAAACAGCAGCAGGCTCTCTGTCTCTGAGACACTATGAGAATCTGTTACCCAAGATGGGGGCTTATCCTTCCCAGATCCCTTCCTCTTGCAATAGACCTAGTTATAGGATTTCCCATGCTCTACAGACATTCATGTTTCTGCTACTGTTACAGTGAACACCTCCGTCCTTCAGTAATAGTTGATGTTAACTGGGGCAGCATTAGGTTTATTTTACTGATATTATAAAATGATCTGGATAGGTAGTAAAGTGAGTTCTTTTTTTTTTTTTTTTTTTTTTTGGTTTTTCGAGACAGGGTTTCTCTGTGTAGTCGTGGCTGTCCTGGAACTCACTCTGTAGCCCAGGCTGACCTCGAACTCAGAAATCCGCCTGCCTCTGCCTCCCGAGTGCTGGGATTAAAGGCGTGCGCCACCACGCCCATCTCACTGGGCTGGTGAGATGGCTCAGTGGGTAAGAGCACCCAACTGCTCTTCCGAAGGTCCGAAGTTCAAATCCCAGCAACCACATGGTGGCTCACAACCACCCGTAATGAGATCTGATGCCCTCTTCTGGTGTGTAAAGTGAGTTCTAATGTTTGAGCTTTTTAATGAGATGCTGTATTCGCTCCCTGGAGGGAATCAATGGCCAGCAGGAAAGCCGAGAAATACAGCCACATTTACAATGGAAAGGAGAAGTGCTTCCTGTTGGCAAGCTACCTGGTACTTTCTTCAGACACTCCAGAAGAGGGCGCTAGATCTTGTTACAGATGGTTGTGAGCCACCATGTGGTTGCTGGGATTTGAACCTCGGACCTTCGGAAGAGCAGTCGGGTGCTCTTACCCACTGAGCCATCTCACCAGCCCCCTACCTGGTACTTTCAATCATGGTTTGATCTTGCTGTGTAGGCTGTGGGCTATGGGCTGTTTCCCTACTTCAGCCTCCCACAAGAGCAGCACAGACACAGAGAGAGCCATTGTGAGATGTGGAGCATTGTGTAGACTGACAGCAGACCATGGGGATGGGCCTTTACTTCCTGTTTTTATTGTTACTGTGTGTGTTGTATGTGTGTCTCTGGTTGAGTATGTATGGTATGTGTATGTATCATTGTACGTGTGTGTGTGTATGTGTGTGTGTGGTGTGTGGTGTGTCTTGGTGTGTGTGTATATGTGTGTAGCTGTGTGGTGTATGTTTGTGTGTGTGATGTGTCTGTGTGAATGTGTGTGTGATGTATGTGTCTGTCTGTATGTCTGTCTGTCTCTGTGTGTGTCTGTTTATGTGTGTGTGTGTGTGTGGTGTATGCACTCATGCCACAGAACACATATGAGAGTTGCCTTTCTCCCTTCACTAAACTGAGGTAATCAGGCTGAGAGGCAAGTATTGTTATTTCTAGGACATTTGTTGCTCCTCTACTTCTATTGTTCACTGTTGGGCTTCTCCCTAGAGCCTTTTCCACCACCAGCACCCTTATTTTGATGTACTCTGCTAAGTCACCCTACCTTTCATGGCTCTTGGGAGTTGGTAAATAAAAATACTCATTCCTTGGGCGAAGTTATTCAAAACCATGTTTTATTTCTCTACTTCTGGAGTTTTCCTGTAAGTTTTAAAACTTCAGGTAGTTGCTTTCCATGGTATCAAATTAAATAACACACCTTACACCCATGCCTTTGTTTTCCCTAAACCATACCCCAACAAAATCCATTTCTTCAGAACCCACATCTGGTAGCAGCCAAGTAGATACCCTCAAACCATCTTGGAGGGCAAAGTTGAATGCGGGGAAAAATAGGAGTTCAATATTCTCCAAAGAATTGCATTATGCTAGGTCCATACCATGGTAAGAAACTAAATTTAGCTACATCTGAATTAGATAATGTATTTTGTGGTCTTTTTAGATGTTCAACTGTTATTTAGAAGATATTTTTATAGGAACTCTGTTCCAAATTCCAAATAACTGACTTCTTAGTTAATCTAATACTCATGGTTTGCTGTCTGTATTATCTTATTAATGTTTTTGAAAAAAAATGTACTCCCCCCCAAGTTCTGTAATTATTACAGACTATGTACAAGACTAGAAACCACAGTCACATTGAAGCTGTTATAAACTAAAATGACTATTCTAAGAAACAGTTCCTAGATTAATGGTTGCAGAGAAACTCTGATTAGAATTTTCAGTTTGGATGTTTTACTTATTCATTCCATAGTCAGGATGGGTTCTTGCTACAGATCATGAACTAGCATAGGCTTGTGAGTATGAAAATAAGAGACAGAGTCCTCATTCCTGTGAGCATATGATCTGGTAGAAAACTTGGCAGACAGATAATTAAAATAAACATGGTAGAAGTCTTGAGACCAAGTGGCAGAAAAATCACAGATGATCTGAAGCTGAAAAAACCTGGTTTCCATAAGAGATGCTGTTGAATTCAGACTTAAATATTCAGTGAGCTTTGCAGACTGGGCAAGCTAAGCATGGGAAGTAACACATGCAGAACACAGAAGTGGGAAGAACATACTGCGAATTGCTTCCCAACATCTGTTTTCCCTTCTTCATTTTGGAACTCAGTTCTTCAAGTGGTAGCTGAGCACGTGCACACATGACTAGAAGCCACATTTCTCAGCCTGGTTTTTGAGTTTTGTTTTGAAACAGGGTCACTTTCTATAACTCAAACTTGTGTCCTCCTGCCTTAGTTTCTGGAGTGCTGGGATTAAGACTAGTCATGGCTTCTGAGATTTCTATAAAAGTAATATGGGCTCCAACACTTTCCTGGAATTTTGAAAGAATTATTAATGGATGTTCACTCTGACCCACAATTTCATGATTTTTGGTACATCATCTCATATCATGTGCTAAGCTAATTGGACTGTTTTCATACGAGGACCATTTGATATGTTTACCAGAGCATACAATTGCCTCTCCCAATGTGCCTATTCTGAGATAAATATTGCATAAAATTGAAGATTCTCAGTTATCATCAAAAGGCTAGTAAATTGATTAAGTAAGATCTATCTTAGGTAAGCAAGGAGAGTTCAACAACCCAAACCTATAAACACAAGCCACTCTTACATAGAGAGGAAGAAGAAGAAGAAGAAGAAGAAGAAGAAGAAGAAGAAGAAGAAGAAGAAGAAGAAGAAGGAAAGGAGAAGAAGAAAAAAGGAGGAGGAAAAAGAAGAGGAGGAGGAGGAGGAGAAGAAGAAGAAGAAGAAGAAGAACAACAACAACAACAACAACAACACGTGTAATCATCTTGTTAGATGTAGAAAAAGCTTTGGGTGAAATTCAACCTTCTTTCTCAACAAATTTGGTATAGAAGGAATGCATCCCTACACAAGGAAGACTTCATAAGACATACTCTCAGCTTATATCAAGCTTAATGTTTTTTAAAAAATGAATTTTCCCTCTAAGGTCAGGAAAAGAATAAATATACCCATTTTCACCACCCACATTCAGTACAAAACACAAAATGTTACTGTTGCCTCTAACATTAGCAGCAAACTATTAAAAAAAAAAAGAACAGAAACAGCTATCCACTTAGACAAGGATTAAACTGGACCCTTATACTACGTATGAACTACCCAAAGTATATTAAAGATTTAAACAAAAGACCTGACCTGAAACTGTGAAACCACTAGAGGAAAAAAAAAAAAAACAACCCATCATGGGCACCGACACCATTATCATCTTTGTCATGACTTTGGGGCTCGGACAGTAAAGAGCAGATAGAGAAGTGAGATTGCCTCATCCTGGAGGCCTTCTGGTCAGCAGTGGCTCTGAGCTCCAAATGAGCTCCTGCTTTAAAATAATAATTCAACTTCAAAATAGTTTCAGAAGAGGCTGAGGCATGAAATAAACACTTTAACCACTGGACTTGTTTATTGTGCTTCATCCTTATGCCTTGAATAGAGGGGCCCCATAAGCCATTGCCATATTGAAAACCACTGACTACAAAACAAAACCTGCCCTAGATTGAAGCCGGGAGAGTCAAGAGAAAGGTTAGAGAGGCTCCTTTGTACACATGGTGTGTGACGGCTCCTGAATGACTTTCCCAAGCGTTTTATGGTCTAAGTATACTTGGGATGCAGGGAGGCACTGAGAAAACCGAAACTGCTGAGAACGACCCTGCTTTCAACAAAGGGAGTTACTTTCATCTACACCATGTGAAGGGAGGGAAATGGAACATGAAGGTAGAAGACAGGAGTTGGAGCCTTGCCTTCCCTGCTAATTATCTGTGTGACCTTAGATAATCCATACAATCTCTGTAGAAATGTAGATAAAACAAAACCATCTGTCACATAGCTCTTATGAAGACACAACAAAGCTTTAGGAACCATAAATATGGTAGAGGTACTAATTATTAGAACTGTAATAGTAGAGTGAACGTCATTTCTTGGGGGGAACAAGCTGTGTTCCTGGGAGCTGACACCCCATGCTCAGTGCTTCAGTGTTTCTTTAGGAATGGAGCTGGGGATTTGTGATAGGACGTTCTCCAAGCCATGGCTAGCTTCATTTTTCTACACTGTGTCGCTTGGTGTTTAGGGAGTGATAGGTAAAGAGTTCATAGGAGACTAACAACAAGGATTCTTTGGATGGGTTGTGTCTTAGTCAGGGTTTCTATTCCTACACAAACATCATGACCAAGAAGCAAGTTGGGGAGGAAAGGGTTAATTTGGCTTACACTTCCATACTGCTGTTCATCACCAAAGGAAGTCAGGACTGGAATTCAAGCAGGTCAGGAAGCAGGAGCTGATGCAGAAGCCACAGAGGGATGTTCTTTACTGGCTTGCTTCCCCTGGCTTGTTCAGCCTGCTATCTTATAGAACCAAGACTTCCAGCCCAGGGATGGTCCCACCCACAAGGGGCCTTTCCCCCTTGATCACTAATTGAGAAAATGCCTTACAGTTGGAGCTCATGGAGGCATTTCCTCAACTGAAGCTCCTTTCTCTGTGATAACTCCAGCTGTGTCAAGTTGACATAAAATTAGCCAGTACAGGTTGAGATTCAGGCAAAGCATGATTTGGACCCTTGAGAAAAAATGTTGGGAGGCATAATTTTCTAGGACATGTAAACCTAGGCTAAGCTCATTGACCGGGTTGTCATCTTTCTCCAAATGAGCTCCTGCTTTAAAATAAAACTGTACTTCAAAGTAGTTTCAAAAAGGTTGAAACATGAAGTAAACACCTTAATACAAACCATGGAAAGCCACCCCACTGGCTTGGATGAAAAGTTTTCAGCTAGCTTCCTTCCTTGCTACATGAGCCACACATTGAAGAGCCCCCACGAAGTTGCCCTAACTTAAGTTTAGACTTGGAAACATTACAAGCTGTGCAGCCTGATCGGAATAGAAATGGAGTCACAGTGCATAAAGGGAGTCAGTGAAAACTGGGCTTTAGTATTTTAGAAGCCATTTCCTCTTCTGCACTAGGAATTTAAAAACAACACTGTTTGTGGGGGCGGGGGTGGGGGTGGGGGGCTGGGAGTGGGGAGGGGCATGGGAATTGGAAGCAGAACACAAACCCTGTGTCTATCATAAAGAATCACTCAGACAAATCTGGGGTGCCTCCCTGTCCTCTCTAAAGTCAAGGAATGAAAAGCAGCATAGGCACTCAAGTGAGCCTTTGAACTGTGGCAGTTTGGGCTAAGCTAGTGTGCCTTTAGGTGTTTTTGTGCTGAACCGTGATCTTGGAAGACGCCTGGAGCTCTTGGTTATGTCAAATCACTCCCACATCTTTGTATGTTTCTCATTATAAATCTCCCACATTTCCTTCTCCCCCACCCCATTGCTCACTTTCTTATTGTAAAACAATTAATTTATTTAATTTTACTTCCCCATCCCTAACCCTTCTCAGATGTACTCAGATCATAGCTACTGCCCAGAAACACTCGGGTGGAGAGGACAGACTCTCGATGCTGCTGAATGCTTGCTTTCCCTTTGATATGGTTAACAGGGCTGTTGGATTTGTAGGTGATCATGTACAGCTGAAGTCTGACCAAACACCAACATATAACATCAAATTGTGGGCTGTGAACACTCCTGTCGAGTGGACCCTCCACTGACATGATAGGAGCGTGTTCCCTGGGAAAGCACTCTGCTCATCCCAGATCTCTCCCAGTGATTAATTGCCTGTGCATCAGCCCTGTGCTTTGAACTCGAAAAGAGCATTGTAATTACAAAGTATATCATGGTGGGGATTTAGGTGAGGCTAATAATGATGGGATAGATAAGAACCTTGGTGAACGAACGGGACTTTAAGCATTCAATATCTCTATCTTTTCTTTTCAACACAGGGAAGCGGTGTTTGAACCCATGCAGGAATTCACTGAGCTTGCTTGCAAAGTGTCATGTTGCTGCCCCCCACCCCCCATTCAGCAGTTTCTAGTTTTTCACACAAGGCTCCCAGGGCTACATCTGTTTTACCAGTTCCCTGGCTGCCATTAACAATTGGAGAAAAGAATCTATAAAACAGTACAGTCTGTAGTTATCCTAGAATAGATTTATTTGCCCACACCTTAAACAGAGTCCCTTCTTTTGAATGCATTGTGCAATCGAATGCTTCTTCCCCCTCCTCTTGACTTCTAATCAATTTGGGGCCTAAGGCTGGTGTAATCCATTGCTGGCAGATATATTTAACGAGTCTGGCTTTGAGCACTCATAGCTGAGGGACTGCGGATTAGGTTTTATCTTATTTCACATCTTGATTAATAATCTAGGAGGAGGCTGCTGCATGCTAATGAAATTCAGCCTGCAGCTGGAAACATCCCAGAGCCAGAGAACAGCACAGACTGCCCAGTGTGAGGTGGGCAGGTGGGACGGCCTTGTGTGAGCTGACCCCTCTGCATTGCTCTGCAGAGGGCACTTCAAGGGGCCTAATCCTTTCCAGGCTTTGTCATACTGGATCTGAAGACCACAGCCTGCATGGCCGCCCATAGCTATGTGTTACTCACTGCTAGTTTATGCCAGCTTTGGGAAAATAATCGGAGACACAGGTTTTCTATATTAAGGACAGGGCTGACTGCTGGGAAGTGTTTGCTGCACAGGTTTCACTGTGTATCTGAGTGAAGATCCCTTGACCTATCATGGAGACGACAGAACTGCGGCTTCATTACAACCCAACTTTCCCTGACAAGAAGGACTTTCCTGTGATTAAGAAAGCTGGATAGCTACAATAGGGAGATCTTGGTTTGAGAGGTGGGATCTTTGCAAGGTGATAATGTCACATGAGCTAGAACTTGGTGAGGTAATGCCACAATCTGAAGAGTGGCTTTGTCATAAGCAGGGAGTGAGTTTCCCATAAAAGGACCAGTCTCTCTGTCTCTCTCTGTCTCTCTCTGTCTCTCTCTCTGTCTCTCTCTCTGTCTCTCTCTCTCCCCTTTTTCTTTTCTTCCTTCTTCCTTCTTGCCTTCTGCCATGGATGACACAGAAGGAAAGATCTGTCCAGATACCAGGACATGGATGGTGGACTTTCTCAGTGTGCAGAACTTTGAGAAATAAATGACTCTTTTTATAAGTATCCACTATGTGATATGCTGTCCTGTATTATGAAATAGACTCGGACAGTATTATAAATGCTTTTCTCATGACACGTGAATGAACCCAGCTGTCCTGAGTTGTAGGGCAGAGGCCTGAGCTAATATATATGATGGCTTATTTTTTCTCTATTTCTTTGCTGTTTTCCAGTGACAACTTTCAGAATAAATTGTAACAAATAAATTTTTGAGAGGGAAGGGAAATTAGAATTGGAAGAAAGGAAATTAGAATTGATATCAAAAATCGTTTTGCTCCATTTCTGCCTGAAGCAGAGATCACACCATGGGACAAAATTCTGCTAGCTCAAAGTGACTAGGATTGAAGTGAAAGTAACTGGGGTGTAGCCAGCCCTGGGTCCTCAGGCCCTCCTGCCCCCCTCGCGTGGGGTGTGGCCAGGCCCTGGTTCTGCTCCTCTCCTGTGACAGTTTGTGTTAGAACATCTAGATAAGGCAAAGAAATCTCTTCAGGACATGACTGTGACACCTATCTGATGGCATATGGTTTCTGAAGAATTCATCAGTCATAGGATCACAGATTTTGAATTTAGGAAAACAGAACTTTCGTATGTACCATGTGAAATAAAATAATCTTCTAGCAGTAAGAAAGTTGTTCTTATTAAAACTCGTCATAGGAACTGTTCTGAAAATGTCAGCAGTTCAGAAACGGTGGATGCACAAAGATCAGGAAAGACTCAGGGAAAGAATTCAATTCTTGCAAACTCCTTTGACGATTCAGACATTTCAAAGTCACTGCTAACCCCGAGTTGCTTGATTTGCGTGTAGAGAAGACTTCTATAACATCTGGAAAGACAGGGATCCAAGGAAAGTCCCTTTCCTAAGAAACAAGATGGCTGCAGCTCTCACATGGCAGCACACTGATTAGGCAAAATAACAGGAGGAAGGAGGACTTTCTTATCATAGTGGGTACTTGAGAGAGCACTGGGAGAGGGGTGGTTCAGGAAGGCACCGCCATCTTGGTTCCCAGGGAGCTTTCACTGTGTCTGAGAAGCTCACTAAGCCTTGCTACTTACTCCTCATAGGTTTACTGTGAGGAGAAGGTGATTTAAAGTTTTCATTTGTTCTGAGGATTATTTTTATGACTTGAAATGAATAGTGTAGAGAAGTATACATATATGTGGCTATTTCGAATATCTTTGGTTTAAATCCCATGCTTCAAAGGGCAGCAATGGGGCGTGGGATCTGACACCAAAGAGTGTGTCATAGACCTCAGGAAGTGTAAATTTTGATAATCCCTAGATCAGAAAAACATGTTTTTCTGACAAAAATAGATTTGACCTGTAAAATTTTGTTTTTTCTAATAAAATAATGGTAGTATGTAGACCTTCTTCTTTAAACCAATCTTTTGCTTGAATTCTGTGAGTTTTATGACTCTGAGCACATGTGGCTGATGCTGTGTGGCATACAAAGAAGAACGGAAAAGGTCCAGTTGTAATAAAAAGTAAAATAGTGGAGGGAAGCAAAGGAAAAGTAAAATCAAGTCGAGATCAAAGGTGGGGTAGAAATGTCAATGGAAAAATAGGAGCGTCCAAATCGTTGTGAATATTTTATAGAGAGCTTCCGTGTAAGCTTGATCACCCAAAGGACACACCACAGGGATCAGTGTCCAAAATGAACAACAGCTGCTGGATGTCAACACACAATGTCGCAGTGGGCAGAGAGCATCTGGGGTGAAACACTAAGTCTTCAGGTGGTCGCTGGTCCTTTGGGCAAATCTTTGATGAGGAATAAAATCTTTCCCATCCTTAGAGAATCACTAGCACAACCCAGTCGTTTCCTGGTGAGTGTACTTCACATTGAGTGTGTGAGGAAATTTAATTAGCTAATAGCCATTTACAGAACATCTTCTGGATGTAAGTCACTGTGCTTTGTCACAGAGCTTCCCCAGAAGTTAATAGCTGGAGATGACTCTGACTGACCAATGCCTTTGGCTCTGCTTGTGTGGGCAGCAATGATGGTGTTTTAGGATGAGATCTCCTCCAAGATGTCTTCTTTAGCTTCTCTATTTCTGAATTGTGTCTGCTGTGTTGCTCTGATGAGCCTTTGCTCCACGGTCCACAGTTTGCCCTCCCAGTATTTCTCATCTCCTGAAGCTTTATGTGCATAGTTTTCTTTACTCATTATTTGTCTTCCTTATGTGTGATAGATTCTAGAAAATTAGAGATGGTTTTGTTTTCTCTACCACATTATCCTCAATGCCAAGAATAGAACCTGGCACAGTGTGTGGCAGGCACTCAAAAATGTATCTAGTGGTATTCCAGACACAGTATTTAATTAAAGAACTCAAATAAAGAGGGCATATATAATTATGATAAGCAGAAAATGTAGAAGTCACAGAATAGAGAGGGAGACAGAGCACAATGCCCATGTTGTTCATGCTATCTTGATTGGTAGGTTGAGAAAACAGCACGTCTGGACAGTCTCTGCTCCAGCGGAGTGTGTCTGAGGAGCTTGCATGAAAGGTTGGGGCAGGCTGTGCCTGCAGGTGTGTCACGGCAACAAGCATCATTGAAGCCTGTTGCTTCCTTCTCTCCTCTCCGCAGCCTCTAAGCAAAGTGCTAAGGATTATTGTTCCAGTTTCAGAAACCTGGGCACTGATTAGTTTGCCAAAATTATCCCATTTACTTATTAAATATATATTATCTGATGCTGTTCAAATCCATGGTATTGCCCAAAGTAAATAATGCTGTAATTGTTTCTAAGTGGAATTTATTTTTGATGACTGACAAATTTTTAGCTGTGTTGTAGTTGGTGGAAGTTTGTGCTTACTGTTCTTAGAGGAGGGCAATGCGTATAGGTTTGTGATAGTATAGGAGTATGGTTATGCAGGTCAGAGGACAATTCTAGGATTAGTTCTCTCTTTTCACCTTTATGTGGGAAGTAAAAGGGGGTTGGGGAAAGAGGGGGAGGGAGGATAGCCCACATCGGGTCAGAGTTCCTCCTATGCTCTGTGCAGCTAGAAGCTTTCCACTGGGCCCCAGGTGGGCATCTAAGCAACTGACCCCACTCGACAGGGGGTGGACAAGGGGCAGTCACTGACCCAGGCCCCAGGGCGACACCCTGTAGCCTGGGGTTATAAGAGAGAGGGCTGAGGGAGAGAGGTTCCCAAGCAGGCAAGAGTAAGTGCATCAGGCCTTGACAGTCTATGGTTTTAGAACTTTATTGTAGAAAGGCAGGGGGAAAGAGAGAATGAGAGAGAGAGAGAGAGAGAGAGAGAGAGAGAGAGAGAGAGAGAGCATGGTGGAAAAAGTAGAGAGAGAGAAGAAAGGCTAGAGAGAAAGAGAGAGTAAGAGTGAGTAAGGGGAGTAAGAGCAAGAGAGCAAGGTGAGGCCTAGCAGCCCTTCTTATGGTGTGCTGTTATCTTTACTGTTGCTAGGTAACTGGGGAGGAGTTTAGCCTGAAGGTCAGAAGCTTGGGCCATTGCCTATGTGACTAAAAGCCAGACTTCTCCTGTTGGGGGCTGAGAGGGCGGTAACTTCGACAGGAGCCAGAGTTTCAGGAGACATGAGATAACTCCTCTGTCCCATGTAGGTGCATTATCACAACCGGGTCTCGGGGTTCCACACCTCAGCTTGACTGGAGACCAGACTGTCTGTGTATAGCCCAATGCCCAGACCTTTCCATGGATTTTCAGAATAACTCAGGTCATCAGACTTGTGAAGCAAGTATCTTTACTTCCTGAGCCTTCTCTTCAGTTCTTAGGCTTAAGTTCTTGATCCAAGCATTAAGTTTCTGGAAGGACATATGCCTTTAGCACTGGGCATTTTCTTTGGTACAGAACTATGTAGCTTTAGTTTTTTTCAAAGCCTACTTTAAATTATGGTTCTTAAATGCTTTAACTCTTCTAGCCCCCACCCACCAGAGGAAGTGGAAAAGAAAGGTTATTATGGTACCTGGGAAGTTAATCTGTTTAGAAATGGTTCCTTGGAGCAAGTCCCATCTTTGTCATCAGGAAATCAGCAGCTCAGTTCATAGGTCAGTAGTGGCAGCTTGATCTACTTGCAAACACCTCACGGATATACCAGTAGTCCAGTTCAATAGTGTCAGGATAGCAGCAGTGGTGCATGACTTAGCAGAGACAGCCAGGCCTCAGCTGAACGGTCATGAGTCAGCAGGAGAGATTCTAACCACCAGGAATGCCAGGAAAAGTTCTTGGCTGTGACTTTCTCAGCAAAGTGAAGGTCAGTGAAGATGCTAGGACCAAGGAGCATTGCAGAGCTAGCTCTACCACAAGGTTCTCTCACAGTCCATTAAGTCCTATTTGTCTCCCTCCAAACATCTCATGTCCTCCACTGGTCTTGCCTCAGCACATGAGTCTGACTTAACAAATCTCCATGAGAGTTTGTCTCAACTGACATTGCTCTGCCAATCAGCCTGAGTCCATGGAAGTGGCAAGAAGCCACAGCACACCACCAGAAGTTTTTGGTGGATGGAGTCCTGACAAATGGAGCTCAACTATGCAAATGTAAGACGGACCAATGCATTGGTTGTTAGCAAAGAATCCTTCATTACATGTCCTTTCCCATGCTTGCCTTAGCAAATTATCCTTTCACTTGTGTCTGTTCAGGAAAACATTCCTTCACATGTTTGCCCCATTAAAGCACCATCCAACACAATGAACTTCCCAAGGAAACCTTAAGTTTCCACTTCAGAGCTAGCCTATACTTTTCCTTAATACTAAATTTATTCCATTTGAATAAACATTCCTCAATTGGAATTCCGAATGTCATGGGGTAGTAAATGTATTTGTGTTGATCCTTTGAGATGGAGATATCTTTACCAGTTCAAGTGTTCAACATGCCTTAAATTAGATGCAGAAACCACTTTCTTCTATCTGGAGTAAACGTTCCTAAATGATTGAGATCAAGTTTGTCTTATGGCTGTAAAAAAAGTGATCACATAAACATATCAGAAGCAGTGAAAGTAGTGACAGAAGATACTGTCATAGTTTGGTGTAAGAACACTTCCAGTGGAGAGAGGTGTGAGCCTTGTGATAAAGAGGCAGGTGGCTAAAGCTGGAGCTGGGTGCTTATCCCTGGCCTCAGACCTCTAGAGTCCTGAGGAATCAGTCAGTTAATTAGCAGTTCTGAGTGAGCTCTAGGAAACAGGAAAGAAGGTGTCTCAAAGTCTCCTTCTCCAAAAAGTTTACAGTCTAGTGAGTTACAAGACATTTGGAAACAATTTGACATGATGCAGGCATGGGAAGACAGAGACTTACATCCTACCTATGAGAGTTGAGAAAAAAATGCTGACCTGTACCGTGTGGTCAGTGAGTACTTTCAGAGGAGAATGCAGGCTGGGCCTCCTGAGCAGGATTGTTCTTAGTAAAGTCAAAGGCTGAGTGTTGGAAAGTGGATAGAAGACCTGTGTCCATCAAAGATCAGTGGTTCACTGTGGCTGGAAGATGGGTCCCTGGGTAATGTGGGATGTTACAGAACGCAATGATAAGTAGTCAGTGACTACGTCACAGGTTGATTCACTGATCTCTTAAGTGTCTCTCAGTCCAATTGGGCTGGCAACCAGGACTAACCATCACGTTGAGTTCCGTTAGACAACGCAACTCACCAAGCAGATATTTGATAAATGCTCAGTGAGTGATGGCTTTTGTCATTCCTCCTCTTCCCACAAAACTTAGCCCACATTTTGTTGTAGGTATTTATGGAAATCTTTCTCATTGGCCAATGACTGTCACCTACTTGAGGGTAGCACTCTTTTTCTAAGTTTTTAAAAAACACTTCACACAAAATGTATTTATTGATCCATGAATCTGTTCTATACTGTTGGTTTAGAGTATAGCACTTTCTTGTCTAGAGAAAGCAAAACTTCATCCCATTTTTACTGCTTACACCATTAACCGAGGATTTTTAGTTGAGTATTAAGACATTTTCCCATTGCTATCTGTGGTGTCCTCGATTCTAAATATTTGGTTTGGAATGTTATTTGTTATTTCATTTTTGTGGTGGGAAACATAATCTTCTTCTGACTTAGTTTCTAGGAATGGTGGTAAATTTTTCCAGGAATGATGATAATTATGGACTATTTATGCCTTTTCTAAAACATTGATTAATATAACATATATATCCCATAATACATAATACACAATACATAATACAACATATAGCATGTAGCAGATAACAATATTAATATGTAACATGTAATATGTAATGTGTGAAATGTAATGTGTAATATATAATATTTAATATATAATAAATATATGTGATGATATACAATGTATATTATATATATTATCACAGGTCTTACAATTTCTTAGTTTTCCTGTCTATTTCCTGGACACTAAGACAAGAAAGGCTTACCATCCAATTGTCCACCCACATAATAACAGTGTGATCTAGTAACTATTTTTCAATTTAATGGTAATCATATCAGAGCCAAAGTCCTGTTTACAGCTAAGCTAATAAATAAAAATTTTCATTCACATCTAGTTACGAATGTCATGTCTTTGTTATAAGGAGCTGCACTCAAATGAGTTTTCAATGGAATTGGAGTTTGTTATTCAGGTTTCCAAACTATCCTCAGTTTCATTATAGTCACTAGAAATTCTAAGTAACTATTTCATTTTCTAATTATTTTTTTAAAAAATTCTCTCTTGTATTACATCCTGACTGCAGTTTCTCCTCCCTCCTTTCAATCTTGCCCCCTCATTTCCTCTCTCCCTCTTTCTCTCCCTTTCCCTCTCTCTCCCCCTCTTTCTCTCTCTCTCACTCTTCTTTTTCTCTCTCTGTCACTCTCCCTCTCTCCCTATTTCTCTCACTCTCCCTCCATCCCCCTCTCTCTTTCTTTCCCTCTACCCCTTTTCCCTTTCTCTTCTGAAGACCCACTCCCCTGCACCTCCCCTCAGAAACAAGCAGGCCTTCCAGGGACATCAAACAAACATGGCTTAACAAGCTACAATAAGACCAGGTATATCTATCACACCAGGGCTGGACTAGGCGGCAACCCAGTAGGAGGGGAAGGTCCCACAAGCAGGCAAAAGAGTCAGAGACAGCCCCTACTCCAGTGTTAGGAGTTCCACAAGAACACCAAGTTACTTACCCATAACATATATGCAGAGGACCTAGGTCAGACATGGACAGGCTCTGTGATCTCTGTGAGGCCCCAAAGAGTCCTGGTGAGCTGATTTTGTGGGTCATGCTCTTATGGTGTCCCTGACCTCTCTGATTCCTTAAGTATACAGTATCAGACATCAATATTTTCACTGATAATTCACAACAGATTTCATTGCCAATCACAACATGTATTTAAATGATATAAGAAATACAATATGTGTTGGGTTAAGGAGAAATGATTCTTGGTTGAATGATTATAACAGGATTCAACACCCCACAGCACAAGTTTATGAGGAACGCATTTGGGAACATAAATGAGAGGTGTGTGAAGGCAGAAACTAACAAGGGAACACCAACACCCCCATTTTGTGCTTCAGAGGAGCCTAACAGTATGGAGACAGGGTCAGTGTGAGGAACCAGGAGCCATGGAGTAAACTAGACTTGGGTGGGGATAGGGAGAACCTGTGTTATGTCATGGGCAGAGCAGTAGGCAATATCTCTTTTGGCCAGTCATCTGCCAGGCCAATGTACAGAGCCATATGTGAGAGCACTGATGTAGTTCCTCCAAGCCGTACAGGAACAGACATCAGTTGCCTGATGGGAGGAAGAAAGAAGATACAAGATGGCATTGGGGTGGGTTTGCAGGGCAGCAATCCAGGTTAGGCAGGTGCTCTGTCCAGACAGGTCCAGAATCCTGGCTTATCTTCTCATTATTTCTGCCTCAGTTTCTCCCTCTGTGCCCACTGTCAGTTTTAATTTTTCCCATCATCCATCCCTTCTCTAATCTTTAGTCTTTCCTACATGTTTTTTCCACTTCTCGTTTTGCCTGCTGTGTTTAAGATTTTAGGTCACTACTGCCTACGGCAAGAGTTAAGTCTATAACTGGTTGTCACCTTATGTTTGGCCAGCTTTGTCTAAGGTCTTCAGCACTGGTTCCTTTCTGACTGGGGACACACTCTTTGCCATCAGGTAGATGTTCATGTATAGTATCAGGGACTCATTCTGAGCTGTTTTCCTATGTTAACTAACACCACACTAACATTTCTCATGATGGCCTCAGTCCTCTACGACTTGAATCTTAAATGTGTCCCACAAGCTCATATTTCAAATTTGTGGTGCTCTTTTAAAGGTCATGGGGCCCTTTGAAAGTGGACCTAACTGGAAGAAGTAGATAACTAAAAGTATCCTTAGACGGTTACACCAGCCCAGGTTCCAGGATCACTCTCTGCCTCCTGGTTGGCCAGGATACAAGGTATTTCTCCTATGTGCTGTGTCTCTGTGAACAACTCCATCGCTTCCCAGCTATGGTGGACTGCATTCCCTTTGAAACTGTAATGCTTATTCTTCCTTTGTTTCAGTTGAATATTCATCACAATGACACCAAAAGGAACTGATACAATCGCAGTCTTGGCTTTTAGTGTTCATTACAGCCCCCAGTCCTGTCAACGTCTGTGATACTCTCTTAGACTCTGCCTACTGCTTCCTTCTGCTTCACTAGCTGAATCGTTCTTGCTGTTCTCCAATTGCAGTACAATAAATGCGACTGTAGACAGGACCTGCTTCATACACCTCAGAGCAGGGATGTTCTGACCTTGGAACATTTGGCAAAGTCTGCAGATGTTTCTGATCATTGCAACTGGATCAGGGGAAGGGATGCTAGCTTCAAACAGTATAACTCAAGTGTCTATGAAAACTCTTAAGGCACACAAGTCAGTTTCCACCCCAAAGAAAACATCCAGCCCGAGATGCTAACATTGCTGAGACTGAGAAACTCTCACTCAGAGGCATTTGTCTTAGATTGCATCTTAGGCAAATAAAAAATAGTAAGATTAAATAAAATGAAAATGATTTCTAATCAATTAGGAAGAACACCAAAGGAATCTGAAGACTGAAAATAGCAAACGAACATGCTTTAAGAGCACAAAGAATTGTACTAATTTTTACTTACAATATTTTACTTAATAGATTTCCATGGGCCCCCTCAATAGCTCTGTGGGTTTCATAGTAGTGATATTTTGAATAACAAGGAAAGGAGGTATAGATAATATGATGACTCTTTTAGAGACACCATCCAAACAAAGCTTTGTAGATTTTTACCACCCTGAAAAAACAGCTGCTTCCCTGCACCCTGAGAAAACTACACAGGACAATTCACACAGCTTAACTGGAGCTCTAATGGCAGAAAATAAGGGCAGGAACCAAAGCCGCTGTCACAAAGAAATAACTCTCTCCATTCTCTATTTGGTATTTAAAAATAGGAGAGAAAGTGCATGGCTTGAATCTGAGATAATGCTCGACTCTTTGTGAAGGCTCTCCCAGAGTGTCGCCTTCGAAACAAATTGGCCCTCGCCTACAAAGGTTTCTTTTTTGTATTCTTGAAAACTCATTTTTAATGGCTTGTGTGGCATCAGTTATGCTCCTGAGCTCTCTGCAAGTCACCACACGCAAGTCAGAAATGAATCTCACCAGAGAGGAAAGTGCCTGAACATTAATAGGTTTTAATCTGAGGTAAGCAAACCCATTAAGCTGCCACCATGTGCTTTTAAAAATCTAAATGTCATGAAATTTTCATCTGTTTTCCCTCGACTGCAAATCAGTGTGGGTCCAGAGACAGCCAAGGAAGGATCAGAAAGGGAAATCTCAAGTGCACACAGCTGCCCAGGAGCACACCTTGAGGAGTTTACAAGCACCATCCAGGCAAAACCAAGTAATAATTGATGGGGCCCAGGGGAACCTGGCGGCTGTGGCAAGCAAACGTGTGAAAAGCCAGTGCAGCCGACTTTGTCTTGCCCTGTATTTGATCACATCTTCATATATGGGGTGAAGAAGGGGCTGCTGAAGCTGAAATTCTCTGTTAGATGGTCTCACAGGGTTCACTGAAGCACAGTGGCAGTGAATGCGCTGCCTGCTTCTTGCAGTGATCATAGATTTCCCAGACTCAGCTGCTAAACCCCTGAGAGTGCGGTTTGCACAAAGCATCAGCAGCTTTTGAGGCAAAACAAATCACTTCTCAACTAGGGAGACTGTGTGTATATGGGAGTCTAGGCTTTGTCAGTATTTTCTTCCTTTCATAGGTAGATAACAGTAACATATGCATCTAGACTCAGGGACTCCTCCTTAGGGCTTTGGGCCAAGGCTACGGGTCCCATTTTCAAGTGTCTTGTAGATAGTTGCTTGTGGTTGATTGCTCCAGTTAACTGCTGAGAACATCCTGACCCCTGAGATAAGCTCTCTTCTCTCTCACCGAAGATAGAGTATGTTCTAGTCTTACTGCAACTGACCCACAAAAGCAAGTTATGCAAGTTCTAAGTCCCAGGAAAGCAAAACTTAAAAGTTAGAGATATTTTCAAATTTGTATTGAGACATCGTTGCAGAGCTTGCTATGTGCAAGGCATGACTCCAAAGACTTCGTGACTTTAATACTCCTAGGTCCTCACGAAGGAGGTCCTCGAATTACACCTGATTCAAGTGAGCCAGCAGAGGCATGGGGAGCTAAGTCATTTGCCCATGGCCACACAGCTCATGGGAGACATAAGTACAATTTGAACCCAGGCAGCCTATCTGTGGAGACTTTGTGTGCCCCCACTGCTATGCTACCTTCCTTCCTGAAGCAAGCAGAGTTAAGTCCACCTAATACTGAAATGGAGAGGTCGTAGCACTCTCCAGTTTCATTTTTCATTATCAAAGGCTATGAGTAATTTGCAGCTACCCACAGAGAAATCACAATGGACTAGACAGATTTTACTTTGACTCAAGTGTCCTCTATGACTCCTTGCAATCTCTCCTGACATTTAGCAACCGCTGTATTATTCTTGTCACTACCCATAGTTTGTGAAAGTTGAAGCTACTGGTGAGTCTTGCATATAGTGCCAAGTTCTGCTTCCCTGGGTCATGTATGATAGACTTGGGACCATCAACAGTTATTCTAAAAGACAGATCTTCATTTTGTGGCTTGGGAAATCAGATCAAATGGAAAGAGAAGGAGTCAGAGGTCTAGGAGAAGTCTCAGAGTTTCACATACTTATGAATCTCTCAGTGATCTTGTTGACATGTAGATTATCTATTGATACATATTGGTCATAGGGGCTGCAGGAGATAGAAAACTCACCAAGATGCTACGCCTTCATTTTCTGAAAACTCAGTGGAGTTTGGCCTTCTTGGAAAAGACTCATACCTAGTTAGCTCACTCCAGTTACTTTATTCAAACCTTATACAAAGTTAATTGGGGCTGGGAAAAGTTCCAAATACCAATGTTATCTTGCCTTTGCTGCCAGTGAGAGCATACACCCCATTCAAATCTCAGTCCCTTTGGCCATGGTCAGCCATAATCAAAAGTAAGAACTCCAGGTTTGTCAGAAGTGTCTTAGGACCAAGGTTGGTACAGCTGCACACTCTCATGTAGCAACAAGTGCAGACTTTCCAGAGAGACATTTCTGTAAGATTCAAACAGTCTCAAAAGAATTCTCAGCATCAACTGATTGGCCTAAACATAGCAAAGGCTTTGCTAAAACCTTTACCTCAAAGCCAGACACAAAGGCTTTCCGTTACAGCCAGACACAGAGGCTTTACTTTGCACGTCACTACAGTTCCCACTTACAGGTCTAGGGTGGGGCTGGAAGGCCCGTTTTTCTGACTTTGAAGAGTTGCTGAGACAAATATCATATTTTGTTATTGTTTCATACTTTAAAAGATTATTTTTAATTTCATGCATGTATATAATGTGTTTTGATCAAATCTATCCCCATCCCCTTCCCTTCCATTTTTCTCACACTCCCTACCTCTTTTCTCCCCCAACTTCATGAACTGTTTTTGTTACTCATTGAGTCCACTTTCTGTGACCAGTGTCTTTCAGGGGTATAGGGCAGTCTACTGGAACATGGGTAGTCTATCAGTGGCTGCATCTGAAGCAAACTTGTTCTCCCATTTCTCAACAGTTATAGATTGTCATAGTTCTCAGCTATGACAAGGCTGAGAACTCTGTGAGCCCATTCAGCATTCATTTGTGCATAATAATAGCTTCTGTGAGTTCATGTGTGTAGTGTCTTTGTCATGACTAGAAAACACTTTTCCATAGTAGTGCTCTCCTACCTCTAACCCTTGCCCCACTCTTTCTATAGTCCCTTATTATCCTCACTTTGCCCAACCATGAGTATCTAAAATCATCATCTATGCAAACAAAGCTTCTCTGATGAAGATTGAGAGCTGCATTATTCTGGGGCTATAATTATAAGTTTGTATGATGTAATTTAATATTATTTCCATTTAGCTGAATAGTGGTGAGCAGTTCTCTCCTATGGCCTATGGCCTATATATATGGCCATGGGTTTTTGGGCCAATTAATAGTACTGGACCATGTTGTTTTTGTTACCCCCAGTACATTTGTAACACTCTTGCACCTGTGGGCATCTCATACCATATCATTGTCCACATTTTGAATACAAAGATTTATTGGAATTTGATGATAACATCATCATAACTAGGAAATCTTTGAGAAATTCAGTCTTCAATTTTACTCCAGGACTATCTAACCAGGGTCTACATTATAACAAAATGTCCAGGTGATTTAATGTGCACTACAATTATTTTTGAATTCTTCAAACCATGAAGATACATGTATACAACTAAACACACTAGAAATGATCTGGTTATATTGGGAAGAAATGTAGAATCAATACAAAATCCTTACTAGAAGTATTATTCAAGTCTTTCAATTATTTATTTTATTTGCATCACTTCAATTAATGAAAAGGTCCTTGAAATGTTCCCATTCTTAGCTTATTTGAAATCTTGTACAGTATTTTCCTTTCAGAAGAACTATTCGTTTTTCCTTTAGGGTCTGATATAAACCAAAACATTGAAACAGCTAGAATTTGGAAAAAAGCCAGGAGTCTTTCACACTGGCTTCTCCAACTCTAGATGGCAGAGTTCTGTGATGTTAGTCACCTGTAGAATAAAGTGTGGTGCTCTCATCTAGACTGTGTAATACTACCACCTTGACCTCTCAGAGAGTTTTTGAAACTCTTGCCCAACTCTGACCCTTCCTGTGTTAGTGTTTAGACTATTATGGAAGACAAAGGAATGTGGTTCTAACTTTTCCCCTCAACACAACTGGGTGCTTCTCTAGCTCATAGAAATTTTAGAATGGGGTGTAGGAGAGTGTACTCAGGCTTGCTGAAGTGCCAATGGACAGAAGCATAGGGAATGATAATTTATTTCAGGAGGGGAGGGAGATGTCAGGAGACAAGATTATACTAAATTTTTACACCTCTCATGATTCATCTTCACATTGACTCACCTACAATCCCACAAACATATACATCAGGACCAGTGTAAGAATTTTAAGATGGTAATTACAGCTTTGAGAAGTTAGTGTAGGCCCTTTCTGAGGATGGGGCACTAGTCACGGGCCCCTGAAGCCAGACTTGACTCTGAAAGCTGGAATCTTTGTGTTTGGGGAATTTATTCAGAGTTTAGCAGGTTTGGTCTGTCTAAACCTAAATCATGTGGATGATATTTATAGAGTCTAAAAAAGTACATCTCCAGTTCTGGGCTTACATCAGCATCAGGGAACGAGACCTTATTGGGAGCAGAATTTCTAGGTGTGGAATCTAGAAGTCTGTGATCCTAAGCACTCCCACTGGATTCTTGATCTCTACATTTTTGTGGTGCTGAGACTTCCCTTGCCCCTTTTCTAGAGGGTCTAAAGTGTTCTGTGTTTGAGAGTCAAGTGATGGAATAGTTGTAAGCTTTTTGTTGAATTAGAGTAGCTTTATACAAATGTTTCCTGTGGAAACACACCTCAGTGACAAAGACAGACTCAAAATAAAAGGGTGCAAAAAAAAAATCCAAGCAAATGGTCTCAAGAAACAAGTTAGACTAGCCATTCTAATATCCAATAAAATAGATTTTCAACTAAAAGTTATCAGAAAAAGATGAGGAAAGACACTTCATAATCATAAAAGGAAAAATCTACCAAGATGAACTCTCAATTCTGAACATCTATACCCCAAATGCAAGGGCACCAACATTGAACCTCACACAATAATGGTGGGGGACTTCAACACCCCACTCTCACTAATGAACAGATCATGGAAACAGAAATTAAGCAGAGACACAGTGAAACTAACAGAAGTTATGAACCAAATGGATTGAACAAATATCTACAGAACATTTCACCCTAAAACAAAATAATATAACTTCTTCTCAACACCTCATGGTACCTTCTTCAAAACTGACCATATAATCAGACACAAAAGAAGCTTCAACAGATATATAAACAGTGAATTAATCCCTTGTATTTTATTGGACCACTATTGACTAAGGCTAGTATTCAATAACAACAAAAAACAACAGAAAGCCCACATACATATGGAAGTTGAACAACTCTCTAGTCAATGATAACTTGGTTAGCAAAGAAATAAAAAAAGAAACTAAAGACTTTTAGAATTTAATAAAATGAAGGCACAGCATACTCAAACTTATGGGACACAATGAAAGCTGTCCTAAGAGGAAAACTCATAGCTCTGAGTGCCTCTAAAAAGAAACTGGAGAAAGCAGACACTAGCAGCTTAACAGCATGTCTGAAAGCTCTAGAAAAAAAAAAGAAGCAAATACATCCAATAGGAGTAGAGGGCAGGATATCAAACTCAGGGCTAAAATCAACCAAGTAGAAAAAAAAAAAAGAGGACTATACAAAGAATCAAAAAACTAGGAGCTGGTTCTTTGAGAAAATCAACAAGATAGATAAATCATTAGCCAATATAACTAGAAGGCATAGAGATACTAACCAAATTAACAAAATCAGAAATGAAAAGGGAGACATAGTAGGGTGGTGGTGGTGCATGCCTTTAATCCCAGCACTTGGGAGACAGAAGCAGGCAGATCTCTGAGTTCAAGGCCAACCTGGTCTACAGAGTGAGTTCCAGGACAACCAGGGCCACACAGAGAAACCCTGTCTCAAAAAACAATACAATACAAAACAAAACAAAAGAAAACAAAACAAGAAAGAAAAGGGAGACATAACAACAGAAAAGGAGAAAATTTAAAAAAATCATCAGCTCTTACTATAAAAGCCTATACTCAACAAAACTGTAAAATCTATATGAAATGGATGATTTTCTAGATAGATTCTAAGTACCAATCAGGATCATCTAAACCATCTAAACAGTTCCATATCCCCTACGGAAATAGAAGTAGTCATTAGAAGTCTCCCAACCAAAAGAAACCTAAGGCCAGATGGTTTTAGTGCAGAATTCTATCAGATCTTCAAAGAAGACCTAACACTAATACTCTTCAAACTAATTCACAAAATAGAAGGAACACTACCCAACTCATTCTATGAAGCCACAGTTACACTGATACCTAAGCTACACAAAGACCCAACAATGAATGAGAACTTCAGACTAATTTCCCTTATAAATATCAATGCAAAAATACTCAATAAAATTCTTGAAAACTGAATCCAAGAATAGAATAAAACCATCATTCACCATGATCAAGTAGACCAGGAATGCAGGATGGTTCAATATGCAAAAATTCATCAATGTAATACACTATATAAATAATCTCAAAAAAAAAAACCCCACCACAACACAGGGTCACCTTATTAGATGCTGAAAAAGCCTTTGACAAAATATAACAACCCTTCATGCTAAAAAGTATTGGAGAGATGAGGAAGACAAGGCCCATACCTAAATATAACAAAAGCAATATACAGCAAGTCAATAGCAAACATCAAACTAAATGGAGAGAAATTTGAAGTTATCCCACTAATCAGGGACAAGACAAGGCTGCCCACTCTTCCCATTTCTATTCAATGTAGTACTTGAAGTTCTAGCTAAAGCAAGTAGCCAACAAAAAGCCCTCATTTGAGGAATGGGGCCACTTATCCACATCAAAATTATTAATCCAGAATTCCTCCTGTCAAAAGGAAATATAGGAACATAGAGTAGAGCAGAGATGGAAGGAAAGGTCATCCAGAGACTGACCCACCTAGGGATCCATCCCATCTGCAGATACCAAAACCAGACACTATTTCTGATGCCAAGAAGTACTTGCTGACAGGAGCCTGGTATGGCTGTTCCTTGAGAGGTTCTACCAGCATCTGACCAATACATATGGTGATGCATGCAGCCAACCATCAGTCTGAGCATGGGCAGCCCAGTACCCCAATGGAGGAGTTAGGGGAAGGACAGAAAGAGCTGAAGGGGATTGCAACTCCATAGGAAGAACAACAATATCAACTAACTGTACTCCCTCGGAGCTTCCAGGGACTAAGCCACCAACCAAAGAGTATACATGGAGCGACCGATGGCTCTCTCTCTCTCTCTCTCTCTCTCTCTCTATATATATATATATATATATATATATATATATACACACACACACACACACAAACACATATACATATATCATATATGTGTATGATATATATCACATATCATATATATATATATATAGTAGAGGGTGGCCTTACCTGACAACAATGGGAGGGGAAGCCCTAGCTCCTGTGGAGGCTTAATGCCCCCGTATAGAGGGATGCTAGATTTTGGTGAGGTGGGAGTAGGTGAGTGGGTGGAGGAGCAAAAGGGAAGAGGGAGAGGGAAGATGGGATGGGGGATTTTGGAGGGCTAAGAGGGAAGGGGGATATCATTTGAAATGTAAACAAATAAAATGATTAATAAAAATGTTTCCTATGAATTATAAGTTGTTCTTTTAGAATTTCTAACAACTGTTACGAGGTGATATTGACATTGAATTATGGGCCAAGTGATGGCTTGTATATGCTCGGCCCAGGGAGTGGCACTATTAGATGTGGCACTGCTGGAGTAGGTGTGTCACTATGGGTGTGGGCTATAAGACCCTCACCCTAGCTGCCTGGAAGTCAGTCTTCCACTACCGGCCTTCAGATGAAGATGTAAAACTCCCAGTTCCTCCTGCACTGTGCCTGCCTGTCTTGATAATAATGGATTGAATGTCTGAACCTGTGAGCCAGCCCAATTAAATTTTGTCCTTTATAAGACTTTCCTGGTCATGGTGTCTGTTCACAGCAGTAAAACCCTAAGACAGGTCACATAGGTATTTACTACTTATATCTATTTTTCTTTTAGTGAGAATAAAATCTTTTCATAGTAGAGTTGTGCTTGGTGATGTTGCGGCCGGCCAGCGGCTCACATGTCTGGGTTCTAGTCTGGAAAGGCATCTTGGAATCTGGAAGAGAAGAGGGGGCTAGGCAGATGAGAGAAAGAACGAAGGTAAGACAAACCAGGTTCTGATCAAAGTTCGATTTTACTATTCTGACACTATGTTATGAAGCAGGGAAAGGGGCCCTTTCGCGCCAAATCATCCTGGAGTAAAGTTGCAGGTGACCATGTGTTTGACTCCGGAAATGCAAGGCAGCAGGTAGTGGCAGTGGGAGTGGCAGAACAATAGAGGGGCAAGCTCTGCCCCATGCTCTCTAACACTGAAACCTGAGCAAACAGGTTTCAGGCTGGGGAGTTTACATCTCCTCCCTGTTAATATAAAAAAGAAAAGGCTGGGTTGAGGCATAAAATTTATTCATGCCCTATAGTTCTGCCTGAATTCTAAGGGCCTAATGAAGAAACCTGTCTCAGTGGGATTTCCTAACTTTTCTTATGGTAAACCGTATCTGGATAAGACTGTCCTTTCTGTCCTAGTAAACATCTAACAGACTAGCCCTGAGCTGTAGGCTCCTTCTTTTATAATGCTAATTAGTACTGAATAGGTAACTTTCTTGCTGAAATTTGCTGAATACCAAGTAGTCAGCTGAATGGTCCTTCTAGGGCGTTGGGACACTGGTGAGGACTGACTGTACAAATATGAAAGGCACTTTATTATGATAACACTGAAGGAGAGTACGTGGATTTTTCTCTGCATTCTTGGATGACAGGCAGGGAACAGAAAGGAGGGGGAGATGACCGGCTCTGTAGTACAGGGCCAATTGGCTTTTTAGGGTGGGAGGCTGTGAAGGCCTTGCCCTTCTAAAGGTATGGTCTCCAACCTCTCTCCCCCCTATTAATTAAGCTTAATAAGGCCACGCTTAACTGAGGTGATCAAATGATTTTCTCATCCTTAGATGAGTGGGATTTAACCACGGCTGGGGGGATATTGACCCGATTCCTCCCGTGGGTGCTGTCACGACCCACACTTGTGGCTCTTGGTATCTTTTGGGGAGGGGAGGCAGAGCCTTAGAAGCATATTCTTGGTTGTAACTGGAACTAGATATTAACCTCCATCCAAACCGGGTGTATCTCACAGGAAACCCAGAAATGGTCAAGCTGGACCTTCCCCTGCAGTAAATCTCTGCACCCAAGCTGGTACCCATACTGTATTTGTATGATTATGAATCAGTATGCACAGTTCTGAGTACTGTGCAGCTCCTAAAGGAGAATTGTCAACCTCAGATTTAGCAAGGCTTCAATAAGAATTATGTTACTAGTAACACCACAATTTGTGGCTCTAGGCTATATTAGGAGCTGGAGGTCACCTTCCTCATCTCTGTTATTTCCACAGCCTGAGGAACTAAGGGGACCTTGCAATAACAGCAAGGGTGGAAAACCAGAGACCAGTTAAGGGACTAAGCCCGTCTATCAGAATAAAAACTAATCTCTTCTAATATATGAAATTTCTGCCTTTCTAGCCCTTGCAGCAAATCTAAATTTTAAATCAGACCGAAAACCACAATATGTGCTGGAATGTCTTTAGAATGAAAATAGCAGCTGCCACCTGCATGCTCTTGGGGGCGGGGATGTATGCCTGCTGTAGTCAGGCTGAAGGTGTTGATTGATCTGCTTGAAAACGAGATCCAGACAATGAAAAAGTAACAATGCAAAGCTTCTTTTGAGGAAGTCCAGGTACTTTATTCAGTTGCAAATTAGCAAGGCTCAAGCTCAGTCTCCTTGTGGGGGAGCTGGTTTTTAGAATTAGTAAAAAGACCAGAGATTTTCTGTAAGTGGGGGTTGTGTTCAGAATTAACTTTGTTAGGTAATTAAGAATTTTAGTTATTTACAATAGGAACCTCTAATATTAGACTAAATATTAGACCAGTCTAAGATTGAGTTAGAATAACTGGTCACACTGAAGAAAAGAGAAAAATAATTATGACTCTACTAAATGAGTAATCTTATTAAGTCAGAATATACAGTCTCTGATGTACTATTGCCATAATGTTAAAAGGCTTGAAGCTAGTCTAAACTGGAAAAATGGCAAGCAAGGATGGATCTAAAACATGAATCCAATTTAGTATCCTAGTCATTTTAATCAGGGCACTGAGTCAACTTACCTGTCAGCTGGTCACAAGAATTAACCATCATGCTTCTGCAGCGTTCTGTGGAGAGAACCTGTTTTTCTCTTCCCTAATAAGGTAGCTGTTTAGGATCAATCTATAAGCCAATAAGTAGATCCTTTTTTTTTTTTTAAAGATTTATTTATTTATTATATGTAACTACACTGTAGCTGTCCTCAGATACTCCAGAAGAGGGCATCAGATTTCGTTACAGATGGTTGTGAGCCACCATGTCTTTGCTGGGATTTGAACTCGGGACCTTCGGAAGAGCAGTTGGCACTCTTAACCACTGAACCATCTTGCCAACCCAAGTAGATCCTTTTAAGATGCTATAAAGCATTTATTAAATTCTTTGACATCTAAGTTTTAAAATTTGAAAATAAAGGTCTGATTTAAATAGTGTGCATGGGAATGCACTAAATAGTATGTATGGGGATATAATTTCCCCCTTCTTTATCTTTTAAGAAGTTAAAGTTTTAAAGTTTTACAATGTCTAATCCTTCGACTTAATATCTTGTTGACAAAACATTTTAAATACTTGACTGTAAAGGGGCAGTGACTAATTGCACTATCAATCGTTTTTCTTAAGGAGCGGTTGTAACTAGAAAGCTTGAAAGGTTATTAAGAGTCACATGTGCATAATTTATTTATTTATTAACTAGAAATAAGAGTATTTATTTGCAGCAATTAAGTAAAAGTCCTCAAGAATTAACACTATTATGTGGAAACAAGTAGTAACTGAGGGCACTAAAAGGAAAGAATTATACTTGCACAATTTTCAAGAATACTAAAATATTATTTTAAACAATAACTGTTATGAATATACAATGAACGAGGTTATATATCCAATCTACCTTATATGTATGACCTATAGACTGTCTGAGATATAAATCTAGCCTGGCATTGTTTTAAAATGGACAGGCAATTAGAACAATTTAATAAATGTCTAAAGACTGCCTTCTTAAGAGGACAGCATTTTTTCTATGAGTTGTATATGCATAAGCAATTGCAAATTTGAGAATTAATAGTATCTGAGAGACGAACAATCTTAAGCAATTGTGAGCTTTGAGATATAACATTGACTATTAATATACAAATTAAGGTTTGATTGTTCAGCATTATAAAACACCATCTATAGCACACAACTAGATTATTTGTGCTGAAACAGGGGGAAACTTAAGAGAATAAGCATGTGACCTAATTTACATGTACTTACATCTTATATAGGGGTTGTTATTAAACACAATAATTGGGATGTATGCATGCATGAATTTATAGAAGATATAAAAGCGTGCATAAAAACAATTTTAACTCATCCTTGGGATATTGATTATTAATCTATTTAAATGATGGTATGTAATAGGTCAATTATTAATATTTGGTAATAACCAAATAAATTGCCGTATAGAACAAGGAACATACACTAGTCAGATTTTTTAGACACAATTTTTGTTATAGGTTTTAAAAAAATATACGAATATACTCTACAATTCTTTATTAGTTCCACAGTTGAAACTGTGTCTTGAGGTGAAAAGCACTTCGACCTTGGCCGTTTGCCCTTGGCCTTTCTCTCAGGCAGAAGAGGCTGAAGGCAGCCCAATTTATTGTAGGTCAGAAAACTTACTCCAGGTCTTAGTGAAAACAATATGGCTACTCTGGTTGGGACACGTGGAGGCTCATGTGGCAAAGGTGAACTCGGCCCTCTCCTGAGTTACACGCCTTATGGCAGTCTTTTGCACCACTATAGCTCTGGGAAACTGTGTGTCTTAAGGCCCTACCCCACAGCAGCCAACAGCTAGCTGGGTCCACGTGGGCCAACGATTGGCTGGGAGGATGAGAAAAATGACTTTACAATAATGTTTTCTCTTGCCAAAGAATTGTTTTGGCACAGCTAATATTTAATTACCAATGATTATAATTAATAACAATTGTAAAGCTTTCTTTATTTTCTGCAAAACCTTTTGTAGTAAACTAAAACCCTAAGTAATAAAAAGATATTGTCTCTGAATCTTTTGGGTGAGAGCAAGATTTTAAAGTAAACTTCCCTTGAGAAGCATTAGCTAATAAAACATTCCACTTAGGAAACAATATACATTGAAAGATTAAAACTCTTGACTTCTTGTATAGAAGCAGAAATGATAAAAAAAATTTTACATAATGTGATCAATATTTAGCCATACTAGAGGCAAAATATTTTAGTTATTACAAACTCACTAGAAGCAAAACCTTTACAATCATTAAGATGCAAAGGAGAGAGAAAAAAGAAACAAACCTTCAGATCTATAATAACTATATAAAAGGTAGGCAAACTAGATTGTAATGCCTTGATAAGTTTTACGGTCTGATTGACTCTTTATAAACTATGAATTTGAACTTCATTAAAACAGCATCTGGCTAGATCTGTAAAGAATTATTAAGTTTCTTTTGCAACATTAACTTTGGGAAAGTAAAACCCAATTTCAAAACAATTTATTACTTATAGAATTAATATTAGAAGCATTACTATCATATTACGAAATTTGGCCGCCAATTAATATCTACGAATACATGTAAGCTTTAATGCTTTATTAAAGAGACATTGTTTTAAATCTAATCTTTAATTCTACTTTTTAGAATAAGAATCACATTAATTATTATCTCAACTAGAAATACCTTAGAGACCTAGCTTCTTGGCTTGCCTTATGCCATATGTTGGAAGGACTCTAAACTTGAGTTATCAATTTTAAGGCTAACCATCTGGTACCAATGTAGCAATTATTATTCTTAACCAACAACTTATGAGCCGATTGTGAAAACACATAGAACACATTACCAATAAAAAACAAAAAAACAAAAAACAAATGAAGCAGTTACATTTAGACCAATCAGAGAACATTAATTTTTCTAGCTACAATCATAGAATAAAAAGCACTTTATCATTTGCCAAACACATTAATCACTATTGCAGAGAACCCTCCAGGAAAAAACCATTTATCAGCTTTTTTACCCTGAAACTGTTCCTGTAATGAACAATTTTTCCAGCAGGGGCCCTCCTGCTGTTTGCCTGTTTCCTGGTTGAAGCGTGTAGCCGTTCTTGTCTTTGCAGATAAAGTTTTTTAGCCATCTTTATTATCCAACATAAAACATAGAACATTCATTCATATAGACTCGACATGAACATACATGAAATTGAACAAGTAAACAGATTGGCGCACCAGACATTAGACAAAGACACAAAAGGGGCAGAGTACTTCTGCTGTAAAGCCCAGAGAGAACAAAGCATGGCACCCCTGAAATTTCTCTCTGCTTTTTGGGACATTTTCCTCCTGCATGATGCAGTTTTTAACTGTGGCCATCTGCCTGATTATTAATTTCCTTTTAATAAACCCTTTCTTTTCTCATGCCTAAAAATGTAGCTTCTGGGAGCTACGGCTAACTGCCTGTTAAGTTCCTAGTCCCTGATAAACCTCATTGCTGAACCTAAATGAATTAGTGCTCAGGTTTAATGCTGTTTCAACATAGATCATACCGACCTTCTCCAGTACGAATTTCCTTTAATTATTTTCTTCTTTCATGGAGCTCCAAACCAGCAGTGCTTCTTCCAAATGTCCTCTGCCATTTCTCAGCCCCATGTTGGGCACCAGCTCTGTTGCAGTTGGCTAGTGGCTCACATGTCTGGGTTCTAGTCTGGAAAGGCATCTTGTAATCTGGAAGAGAAGAGGGGGGTAGACGAATGAGAGAAAGAATGAAGATAAGACAAACCAGGTTCTGATCAAAGCTTGATTTTACTATTCTGACACTGGGTTATGAAGCAGGGGAAGGGGCCCTTTCGCCAAATCATCCTGGAGTAAAGTTGCAGGTGACCATGTGTTTGACTCCGGAAAAGCAAGGCGGCAGGTAGTGGCAGTGGGAGTGGCAGAACGATAGAGGGGCAAGCTTTGCCCCGATGCTCTCTAACACTGAAACCTGACCAAACAGGTTTCAGGCTGGGGAGTTTACATGGTGACATGGTGCTTTCTATAATGTTAGTACATGAGAGACTGAGGTAGGAGACTTGCCATGATTCTGAGGCCAGCATGGGCTACATATGTAACAAGTACTAACTAGACCAGCTATGGGCACCTTTCTAGATCTAAACACCAAATCCAAACTCAAACAAAACCAGCAACACACACACACACATACACAGGAATTCTCAGATTCCTCAACCCCCCTAAACATTAAGTGTGTGCTCCCAATAGCTGTTAAATGTTACTAGGGGAACTGTAGCATTGTGTGGTCCATGGATGAAGAAAATTCCTAGCATGGTTCAAATCCTAGTTCTCTTTCTAACTAGTAGTGAATCCTTAGAGACATTATTTACTCTCTCTTGAGATTAAATTAATATGTACTTCATTGCTCTTTTTCTTTCTTTCTTTTTTTTTGTGAGGTTTTATTGAGCTTATGATTTGGGCATCCTTACCATTGAGCCATAATCAGTATTTAAGAGAATGGTAGGTTGCATACTTATGTCATTAAAAAGGAGAGCTTTATATATTTGTGGATTGGATTGCCACTAATAATTACCTATCATAAATGGAAACACTGTATTTCCTAAAAGGTTCATGAAATACACACACACACACACACACACAAACACAGAGTCACATACATACAGAAACACAGATATGCACATGCAGCCACATGCAGGCACATGCAGACAGAGCACACACACACAGACACACACACAGACACAATACTCACATAGAGTCATAGACACAGATACACAGACACAGACACATATACACACGGACACACATATGCACACATAGAGACATAGATACCTAGACACAGATACATGAACACAGGCAAACACACAGACATACACATAGATCCATACATACACAGACACACACACACACACACACACACACACACACACACACACACACACACACAGAGTCATAGGCACAGATACACAGGCACATACAGTTACACACACACACACACACACACAGAAAAACAGACACACAGACACAGATATACACATATAGATTCTCACACATGCACACATAGACACATACACAGCATATGCACACACAATCACACCCCTAGTAAAAATTATTTCTTGGAGCAATGTGAAGAGTCTATTCAACAGGGCTAGAATTTCATTAAATCCTTCAATGCTGGGTGACAGAGGCTTTCATCACCTTTAAGTGATAGAAGACACAGGAGTAATGGGAGCAACTTTATCTTCTGTATTATTATTTTGACGTGTTCAGGAGTAGGAGAGTTGAGTAAGAAGTACTGCTCTTGTTAGGGACCCAAGTTTGGTTCCTAGCACCCACATCATATGGCTCAGAAATACATGTAATTCCAATTCCAGAAGATAAGATGCACTCTTATGCCTCCTTTGACACCAAGTATGCCAATGGTGTAAAACAGTTTTAGTTTAGGGCAGTTTTATATTTATAGGAAAATTATAACAATGGTATTATAAAAGGGCCTACTTTATGTATATTTTATACATTTTAATTTAAATTAACCTAATTTCAGTGTGAAACAAATTCTATGGCGTTTTCTCCTCTTATCGGGTTCTCAGGCTTTTCACCTGGTCCTCTGGGGGCTTCAGTTCGGGGCTGGAAGTTCACTTCTTTCCATGATGAGCTTTGGTGCTGAGCATACAGTATGAGAATTTTATGGGCTTTTCTCCTCTTAGCTCCCAGATACTTTTAAAATCAATGATTTGAAAAATAAAAAGGACTCTTTTCAGTAAATATTTGTGAGGTAGATCCATTTTCCTCTGCATTCTGAGCTGAGCAAAGTCTGACTCTAAGCCTACTGACTAGAGGATGATGCTGTATTGATTTTCTGCCTGCTACTTGCTCCATCATTGCATCCCTTGTAGGAAGAATAGAATTACCCTTGCTCAGATACGTGGGTCTCTCTCTCTCTCTCTCTCTCTCTCTCTCTCTCTCTCTCTCTTTCTCTCTCTCTGAGTGTGTGTGTGTGTGTGTGTGTGTGTGTGTGTGTGAACCCCAACTGCAGGCTACTTGTATTCATGTTATTGAATAATACATGAAGATCAAGGTCTGTTTGGCTCTGAATACAAGCTAACTTGAGTGTGAGTTAAATATCAAGACAACAAGCTTTCCCTGCAAGCATGGTCTGCTTTTCCATTAGTGAAGAACCAACTAAACAAAAGCAACAGAAAAATAACCCTTAGTAGTAAAAGACTAGTCTGTTTAGAGACTTGGGTCCCTGGTGGTTTGTGTCTGGATGCCATTAGTGCTGTGGAACTTTGATGCTAAGGGCTGAGCACATGTACACCCAGCTCTCCCTGGTATCGATTTCCTTCACACTGATGCAGTGTCGGCCTCTTGGCATTTCTCTACTGCTGCTAGCAGCTCAGCTCTAGCCCCAAAGGGCTTTATTTAACGAAACCTAGGGCTTAGACTGTGAGAAGCTTGCCCCAGGAACTGAAGTTGTAGACATCCCAATGGAGAAAATAAGTCACGGGAGCCACCAAGGGATGAGATGATGATGCAGAACCTGAACCACAGCATTTGTTTTAAAGAGACAGGGACAGCAGTCTGCCAATGACTGTGGAGAGTTAACAGGAGCTGAAAGACAAACTCTTTATGTGAAATACGTACAGAAGTCGTACTGGGAGAGGAACCAGGAAGAGGAGGGGGCTGTACATTATAACTCTGGAGAAATCTGTCTGGCTATGTGTTAGAACTGGGTACAGACATCAGGGCCTTAGGGAAGAGTAAATGGAAAACTGTCTTTAAAACACCATTTTATTTTAGAGCAGTTTTATATTTACAGGAAACTCATGAAGATAGTAGAGAGAACTCCCATGTGCCCTGTACACTGTTTCTTCCCATGGCAACTTTTTGTATGTAACACTTGTTCCTCTTAATATCCTATGTTGACAAAGTATTTGTGGTGGCTTGAGTGGAAAATGCCCCCCTTAGGCTAGGGGATTTGAACACTTACTTCCTACTTGGTGGCACTGTTTGGGGGAGGTGTAGGAGGTGTGATGTAGCTGGAGAAGATACATCACTGGGGCAGGCTTTGAGATTTTTCTAACCATATCCTAATTCCAATTTTCTCTCCCTACTTTGTCCTTGTGGTAAAGCCTGTGATCTCTTAGCTCTCTGCCCCTTCTGTCATGCCTGCCTGTCCCGTGCCTTCTTGCCATGTTGGATTCTTATTCTCTAGAATGGTAAGTCAAAATAAACTCTCTTCCTTAAGTTGGTTTTGGCCATGTTTTTTGTTACAAAGAAAAGTAATTAAAACCTTAATAGGAACTACAACCCCAAACTCTATTTAGATTTCCTTATTTTCCACCTGTATGACACTTGGGTTATTATCCTCAGGTCTCAGGGAACCCAAAGGCCACTTCTGAAGCAAACACTTAAGAATCTTTATTATGAGTTCCAGAGCAAGGACTCTCACCATTATCTTCAACGAGGGTCAGAGGTGAGCGTTTCTAGTCTAGGGCTGCAGGGTATTTGTTGTGGTTACAGCAAGCTTGTGTCAGCAAGGTAATATTTATAAACTGCATTCCCTTTGTAATCTGCAGGAACCAAACATGGGGACAAAACCACCTGACAAGCAGGATGGCTAGGCTATCTATTTCTGTAGGATGTCTTAGGTTATCTCTGTGTCCTGTTGCCGACGGACTTGCTGTTGCTAGGAGGAGAGTTGTCACAGGCTATCTGTTCTCTGTGCACTCTCAGAAATGGAGGGGGTTGGGATTTATAAAGCATCTTGTCACCTTGCCTGGGACAATTTTCCAAATATTCCTTGTTTTTGATGAGCTTGAAAACATTGAAAGAACTGGCCAAGGCCTGGGTCAAATGCTCTTCAACTAGAGGAGCAGGGTTCATTTCCTGCTTTTCTCATGACTAGATTGGGGTTATGTGTTGCCGTGGGGGAAGGTTGTGCAGCTCAAGTGAACAGATAAATATGCCAAATGGTGATTTTGACAGGAGAAAACCCTGATGGGACTGATAAAAAAATTGTACTAGAGACAAGTAAAGGTTGGGTGACTATGAAACATATTTGATCCTTTTTCTAGTTGCAAACTGCCCCAAGCAGTTTACACTGTATCCACCTACAAAAGAACTGACCCCTGGACACATGGACACTTTGAAACTGGGAATCTGAATAGCCTCACCAAGCTTATCTACTCAGAATGAATCATGAAGTAGGAGAGATCCAGGAGTTCTCCTACGAGCTGTGCTTGCTTTGTGGTGCCTTTCTGCAAGTCTGGACTTCAGGGTGACATTCAGGCCCTCACCGAGCCAGCAAAATATTGATTTGTATAAAATCAGTACAGAAATCAAGATAATTGTAACTGACTAAGCCTGTGTTGTGTAAAGTCTTCACCTCAGTGTCAAGGAGTCGTGCAGTTTGAACGAGCATTATAACTTCTGGTCTTCTTGCCTCAAATGTTGTTTCTATAGCAAGGTCAGCCAGTGCTGAGCATAGGAAGCTCCACCCTCAGTCCTCAGAGTGGCTGGAGTGATGATGAGCACAGGGCTGGGGGAGGCGTGTCCTGTGTTGGAGTGCAGAGCTCTTTGGGTTGTAAGATTGCTTTGAGATGGTGGGGAAAGGACCTAAAAGGAAGAATGTTAGATTGTTGGGGTTTCCAGACAAAGTGTCACTGCACAGGGCCTTAAACAAAAGAAGGCTACTTCCTCAGAGTGTGGAGGCCCTAACTCTATCAAGGATTAGCAGGGCTTGTTTCTTTTGAGGTCTCTCTCTTGGCCATGTTGATGGACATTCTTTCACTGAGACCTCATATCCTCTTATCTTTGCTGTCTATGTCTTAATTAATCTCTGCTGATACCAGTCATAGTGGATTAGGTCCCTAACGACCTCAATTAACCTTAATGACCTTAGGCTTTGCATCCAAATTTGGCCTAGTTCTAAAAATATTGGTGGTTTGGGGTTCAATAAGCAATTTTGTGGGGACACAGCTCCACCCATAGAAGGACAATGATTTGATACAATGGGTGCATCCTTCCCTCTAGACTTAATTCTAGGAGCTGAAGACAACAGATGTTTGGAGCAGACTTTTGGCTAGTCTGTGTGAGGGGATTATAACAAGGAGGAAAGTGAGAGAGGAGGCACTTCTCGTGGGGAGCAAATGTGCTGTGTAACATGGTTTTCACAGGAGCCCATTGCCAGGAGACACCTGTGGGGTTTGCTCCGCTCTTCTGCCATCGTCCTCCTCAGCAGTCAGAAGGCCGATTTCCCCGTGATTTTTCACCTCATTTTCTGTGCGTCTGCCATATATGGATACTTTAAGTCCTGAATTAAAATAATACCTCAGCCAGAGTGCTGATTTACTAATGTATATTTAGAAGCACAATCACAGAGCACACTGGATACTCCAGGGCCTTGGCTGGCATGTGCTACCCTGTAGGTTTGCAGCCAGCATGTGCCCATAAGCAGGAGGCTACATTATCATCAGAGGACAGCTTGGTGTGCGTGGATTGACTCTAGAATGGGGTTCTCTGGTTTGGTGACCCTGTGCTTTTTATTCTAGGCCAAGCAGTGCTGAGCAACATGGAGACAGAACCCCGACTTTCTCTTTTTCCCTTCATCTCTTCCCCATCCAGCTCCACCAGCCCTGCTCTCAAGAGCATTTTTCAGTTTCCCCAGGGCAGAAGGGGACACTCCTCTTCCTCCTCCCCTGTAGCATTTTATTGGGATTTTGTATTCTGTGCTGGGTAACTTAATTTCTTCAGCAATGCTTTCTGTGAACTTAGATACTGGAGTGAACTCTTCTTTATCATGTACAAGAAGACCTAAGCGCCAGTGTTCATGAATTACAAGGCCGGCTATTGGAAGAAATTTCATATGTGCTTGCTTTTGCTTTTGCTTTGGGTTTAAGACACTTTCTAGGAAATAATTCATAAATTATAACCTTGGACCAATACCTGTGAGGTGAGCTAGGCAGTTCGGTATGTTTCAGAACGCTTGCTCAGAAGTCAAAGCTCTGTCAAGGCTCTTTTTCTTTATTTTTCCAACACTTTAAAAAAACTATCTTGAAGTTTATTCAATGTTTAAATATTTGTGAAGTATTTTCAGTTATCATAACATTTCTGTACACTGTGTATTTGTGGAAATTATTGAGAGCGTCTAAAGTCAGGCATGTGCACAAACAAACCACACATCAAAAATAGTTTTCTTTCTTTTTTTTAGATCTCAATTTTTAATTGGATATTTTATTTATTTACATTTCAAACATTATCCCCCCTTTTGGTTTTCCCCCCAGAAGTCCCCTATCCCATTCCCCCCATCCTCCTGCTTTTATGAGGGTGCTCCTTCACCCACCCACCCACTCCCGTCTCCCTGCCATTGCATTCCCATACACTGGGGCATTGAGCCTTTACTGGACCAAGGGCCTCTTTTCCCATTGATGCCCAAAAAGGCAATCCTCTGCTACATATGTGGCTGGAGCCATGGGTCCCTCCATGTGTACTCCTTGGTTGGGGGTTTAGACCCTGGGAGCTCCAGTTGGTTGATACTGTTGTTCTTTCTTCCTTTGGGGTTGCAAACCCCTTCAACCCCTTTGGTCCTTTCTCTAACTCCTCCACTGGAGTCCCCATGATCAGTTCTATCAATATCATCAGCACCAAGGCACTGCATTGTGGCAGAAAAGATCTTCACCAGACATTGTTGAAGATATTTTTCAAAAAGTGGTTGTTTGTGCAATGTGCTTTGAACATATTCACCTCCCTCCTCCCACTCCACCCAGATCCCCTCCATTCCTACCTAACTTCATCTCCCATTTCCTTCCCCATCAAGTCCATTTTACTGTTTGTATATTCTTGGATGTGTGGCCAGCAGTTCACTGAAGCATAGAGGACACACCAGGGGCAATACTCTCCAGAAAATCGACCCTTTCTCTCCCAGCAGCTATCTGTTGCTTATAGCTGTTCACCAAGGGTTGGGATCTCATTCCCAGCATCCATCTCTGGTGGGATTTGGTCTGACTCAAGCTTGCACACAGGTCTTGTGCATGCTGCTCCAGGCACTGTATTCATATGTACAGCTGCCCTGCTGTATCCAGATGACACTGTTTCCATGGAGTCATCCACCACCTCTGACCCCTACACTCTCTTTGCTCCATCTTCCACAATGAGTCCTGGGCTTTGGAAGGAGCAGGTGTGATAAAGATGCCCTACTTAGGGCTGAGCATTCCACAGACTTATTCTCAGCACCTGGGCCAGTGCTGGCTCCCAGGGTCAATTTGCAGTTAAATGCACCTTTCACCAACCTGTTTGTCTTTGAGTTTGTCTTCTCTCCTGTTTGCCCTCCTCTTCTCTACTGCAGGCATCTGCACTCTCTGCATAAGGCCCTCTCTTCCAGCTTTAATCTACTTTTCTCCCTCCTTTAGCAACTCATTCTTCCCTAAGTATGTGGTGCTTTCTTTTTGAAGAGCCCTACTCAGTCTCATCTTCCTGTGGAAAATTCTATACTTCAAAATCTTCCTTCTTCTGAGCACCTATTTCCTCCTCACAGATCTCCCTAGCAATGTCCACATTAAAATCTCACTCTCTTGGGAATTGTGTATAAAAACGAAAACAATGTGATTAATAACTTTTCAGACACATGCTTGTTTGAGTGAGCTCCTTACGGCATCATGTTTGAAAGCTGACTATTTCTGGTGCTCCCCCTTCTCATAAACACACTCAAGAAGCTGTGTTAACTTTGTATCTGGCAAAGTTTTCTCATTCTTAGGAAGCTATTTCAAGGAACACGTTTTGTATCTTGCAGTTCAGAATATCCCCGGACTGAGTTCCCATGATGCTCTGTCACTAGTCATTGTAGCCTTTGGGAAGACAGTGCTTCACAGATGAGTCTTTAGCTCCTGGGCCTAGAGACCCAATCTGAAGAACCTTCTCCTATCTTATAATTAAATACATTCTGCAGCTTGCAGATTCACAAGTGACCTGACAGTGAGTTAAGGAGGTTTATCAGCATTTGTGCACCTGTTGCATTCACACTAAAAGTTCACATTAAAACTCCCCATGCATCTGGGCGATGGTGGCACATGCCTTTAATCCCAGCACTTGGGAGGCAGAGGCCGGCAGATTTCTGAGTTCAAGGCCAGCCTGGTCTACAAAGTGAGTTCCACGACAGCCAGGGCAATACAGAGAAACCCTGTCTCGAAAAAACAACAAAAACAAAACAAAACAAAAAAACAAAACAAAAAACCTCCCCATGCTTGTGAGAACAAGGAGGGATGACCGTAGGTGTAGAAAAGGACACGACTAGATGCGGGCTTCAGGCTCATCTTTGGGAAGATGCGCTCATCTGTCCAGCTGTGCCATGTCCAGCTGTGCAAACAGCAATGCCAAGTGAGCTGCAGTTAGCTGAACTAATATGTAGGCTGAGGACAGAGGCTGGGCTGAAGAGAAATGATGTGAATGCCAAATATACTGGAAGGCGCCGAATGCTGCACAGAGGGGAACAGGGCTCCAGAGAGACAGAAGGGATTTTGCTTGAATCTCATGAAATGAGACCGTGCTTCCGGGGCCTTTGAGAAAGAGTTCTTTCACCAGTGACTTTTTGCCTTTTGAGGCCAGGGTTTTCTAGGATGAAAAACAATACAAAACATCAATCTCTCCAAGAGCTCCACAGGGAAACAACAAGGGTTGCCACAGTTACCATTATCCTTTCAAGAAACCTGCACACCCGGAAACAGTGTAAACGTGTTTGTGTCTTTGCCCAGAGCAGGTAGGTGGAGAGGGCTGGGTGGGAGACAAGAGCCCTGAGCTGGTGTTAGGGGTTGCAGTCATGAGAATCCCGGGCCAAAGGAAGCAGAACTCAGGTTCTAGAAGCTGGGGAAATAAAAAAAAAAATGGTCTGGGGGAATATGTACCATGATAAAAAGCTAGCACCAGACACTAGTTCTGGTCAGAGTCCGCTCCGTCTGGTTGATATAAGGAAATGCTTCTCAGCTGGAGTCAGCAAGCCCCGAGTATCTGCACACCAGTCTCCAATCTTCGTGGTACTTCCAGACCAAGGGAAGAATACCAGAAAAATTTGAAATTTTACTTTGTAAAGTGTAGCCTCCCCCAGCCTGAAGCGGGCTGGTACAGACCTTGTAGCCACTGAGGTGGGGCCACCTGTGCTGCAGCTTTCTGACTTGGCTGGCTTCTTTTGAAGTGTCAACTGCCCTGAAATTCTGCTACCTGCTGAGAGGCTGAACCTGTCTTCCTGATACATTCCTGAATAAGCAACCAGCCTGGCAACCAGGGCCTTCCCCCTTATAAGCACAGTCTCTTAGTAAACTCGCGGGCCTTGATCAGAGAAAAATTTGTCTTGACTTCATCATTCTTTTCTCGATGTCTAGTCTCTCTTTCAGCCCAAGCCTGCCTTCCAGGAATACCTGGTTCACGTAGGCCGCGGGCCAGCTTACGCCTACAACAGTAAAGTATTTGTTGATTTCTCTACTAGTCTTGGGAATTGAATGTTACCCATGGTTCAGGACTGTCATGGATTAGAACTCCATGAGAGACAACATGGAACATTCCTCTTCCACATGTCAGATATTCACCCAGGGAAAAAAGTTTAAGAGCTAGGGATGGTAGCACATGTCTGTCATCTTAGCACCCCAGGAAATGGAGGCAGGAGAATGGCTAGCTTCAGACTAGCATGGTCTGCATATTGAGACTTTTGTCTCTTAAAAAATTTGGAAAATTTGCACTACCATACTCAGATGTGATCTTAGAAATAACTGAAAGTTTGCTACAGGCCGTATTTATACATTTCCTTCTGTTAGTCATGTTTCATGAAACATACACTACCTTTTTTTTTCTTCCAAATATATGAGACGAGTTAAAACTATCTTTTAAGGAAGCTTGCTTTGGGACTAGTGAGACAGTTTAGTAGTAAAAGCGCTTGCATTCAAGTAAGAGGACTAAGTTTGGATCCTGAGCATCCATATACATGCTGAGTGTGTAGCCTTCTGTAATTACAGTCTTTGAGATTTCAACACTGTGGATCCCCAGAGCTGGCTAGTGAGACTAGCCATGTCTGTGAGCTCTGGGTTTGATTGGGTGACCCTGCAACAAAGCATAAACGTGGAAGAGAGATTGAAGAAAAGTCTCTGTGCTGACCCTGACCTCCATATGCCACATCTGCATATACTTACACACATGAGAATACAAACACTTGAAAAGAAAATGTTTATTCCTGCAGGGTATGAGCATATGACAGGGACAGAATAAAAGATACAATTCCATGTTCAAAATAATCATGATATTTTTTAGTAATATAGGGAAATAGCTTTGCATTAAAAGCATGTTTTGAAGAAAACATGTTTGGTATGTATAGGTAAACGCTAAACTCCTTTAAATTCTTGGACTAGTGAGATAGTAGTGGACATACAAGTTCTATCCATGGAATCCACATAAAGAAGGTAAGGGAAAAACCAATCCCACAAATTTGTCTACTGGCTTCCCCCTGTGCACAATGGCATGTGCTCCCCACCCCCACAAGTAAGTAAATACATTTAAAAAGAATCTTAATATCTTTTCTAGCTATACATCTGATAGAAGATTCATATCTAGAAAAATACAAAGAACTATAGAAACTAAATAGAAGTGAAACAACCCAACCAGTAAATGTGTTAATGAAATCTGTATATTGTTATTAAAAGATGAAATGTCCATGTCCAATACATGTAAAAAATGGGCAGCATCATTAACCATCGCAAGAATGCAAATTAAATCTACACTAAGGACTGACAGGTCAATAGTTACCTTACCTTGCAAGCACAAAGAACAATATTCAATACCCAGAAAAAAAGTTGAATGTATTGGACTCACTTGCAATCCCAGTGCTGAGAAGAAAGACACAGGCAGATCTCTGGGGCTCTCTGACAAGCCAGCCTAGCCTACTAGGTGAGTTCCAGGCCATTAAGAGATGTTGCCTAAAAGAAGACATCTATTCGAGGGTTATCCTATGGCTTCTACATGCACAAGAGCACACAGCAACATACACAAGCACAGGCACAGGCACAGGCACAGGCACAGGCACAGGCACAGGCACAGGCACAGGCACAGGCACCATGCGTTTATGATGTGTTCATTTAACTCTCCCTAACATTCCTATACTGAAGTTCCATTTCATCCCAGTCATAATGTCTGTCATTAAGAACATGAATAAATGTGGAGAAAAGAGAGCCCCATACCATGCTGGAAAGAAGTGAACTAGTCTAGCTCTATGGAAACCAGACTCTTTAAAAATTAAACCCAGAGCTGTATACCCCAACTCTCCAACTCCTATGTATCTACCAAAGGATTCCCAGTGAGCCTGCCAGAGACTTGCAGAGGGGTCCTATTGCAGCACTAGTCACCGTTACAAAGTTTTGGAACTAGCCAAGATGTCTGGTGCTATAGATCACAGTGGAAAATTTTTAGTTATTAGAGAAGACTGGAGTTATGTCATGTACAGGAAAATGGACTTAACTGGGGAGAAGTATACTGAGTGAATTACATCTGTCTCAGAAAGACAAACTGTATATTTTCTGTCATTTATGCATTCCAGATTTTATATAAATGCATAAAATGATGGAGCTAAGATAGGGAAACAGAGACTAACAGGACTGGGGAGATCTGAGAAGTGAAGACAGCAGGTTGGAGAACACTCTCCAAGTATATTAAATATGTACATAAAAGTAACTGTGTGCATAAAAAATACAAAACCTACTTTAAAAGCTTTAGTTACTTCTTTTCCACCCTGTTTCAATCTAATACAATATTCAACATGGTAATTATTCAGTTGCTGGCTTGGTTAGTATAAACATGGAACATACATACTTAACAGAATATAAATAATTCTTAAACATTCTCTATATGTCTGTGTACTCCAGAAATCACAGCGGACAGAACTCCGGATTTATTGGCATGGTGGTCAATAAGTTACTGAAGTTAATCTTCATTTAATGAATCACTAGCAAGGGAGATACACAGATGACAAGTATTCAATTTTCAGAAATCTCTTTCCCAATCTGTCTCTCTTCTTTCTGTCTTCCTAATTATTGATTTAATATGTGAGCCCCTCCTCCAAACCCTTTAGCCAGCACCCTTGAGAGTTCAGTCCTTTAGAGATGTTCTCATTAGAGTCAATAATTCACCATGGCATATTATATAGTGCCCTGAATATCTATAAAGCTGTTCTTTCATGTTGTACATCCTGGGGTGCTCAAATAATTAATTTGACTAGCTTTACAGAACAATACTGTCTATTGTGAATGGTAAAAATGTACTATGCACAGAGGCAAATGTGCACACAAGGCTGGGAGGACAGGCTCTGTAGGGAGCATCCCTGGAGTTTTTAGTGTTGGAGTCAGGTAGTCTGGTCTTGGCTTTCTGTAGAGCTATAAAGTGTATTTGTGATGTGAAAACAATCAATGATCAATTGATTGAAATACTTTCTTTGGGTGTTTTCTTCTCGTTAAGGGTAAAAAATTCTTTAAAGCAGTTTACTTGGTGGCATTCAAAACCTTTCTTTGATATAAAGCATTCCCAAGATACAGTACAGAGGTACAGGAAACTGTACCATCTGTTCCTTACATCAATTCTGGGCCGTGAGGTTTTAAATAGATATTTGTATGAAAGTAAAATACTTCTAGTTAGTTTATATAAAAGAAACCATTTGCTAATGGCCAATTTGGCTAACGAAAAAACAAAAAAATACGAGTACATTAACATTTTAGTTATTGCTAAATAACAATGCAGACTCAAAGTTAGATTGAATCACAGGAGTAGCAATGTAGATAAATAACACAATGATTTTAAACAAAACAAGAACCTTTAAACTTGTATACCATGATTAAGAGCAAGTGGTCCAGATTCAAGTCCACCTTCTGTAAGAATCTGAGAAAGAGGCCTTGCATCAACCCTGCCTTGGTTTCCAGGCCTGTCAAATGGAGGCTAGCTCCTTCCAGTTGGAATGTTCTGTATTTCTTTCTATGAGCATGGCTTAGCTTCCAATTAAAGAACCAGTCATCACCTGAAGCAGAAAGCAAGAAAGAAGAAGAAAGATGGAGAAGGAGGGAAGAAGGAAGGGAATGAAGAGAAAAAATGGGAGAGATGGAGGGAAGGAAGGATGTGGGGGGAATAAAACTGGAGACACAGTAGCTATAGATTCTATAGATTTAGCCTCACATGTAAGTGGGAGGAAAAAGTGATGCCATCCAGGAAGCTAAGGTCTCTGGAAAGTACCAAAGGATCTCTGCATTATCGTATGGGGATCTGTCCTCCTGGGCACTTGAGCCATCTTTGGAGGCACCTGGAAAATCTGAGGCTGCACTTTCTTTTCTAGAGGACTAAGTGCCACCTCAACCAGATTGAAGAGCTTTTTCCCCTCCTGATGCTCATTATGGAATAATGACTTTTTAAATTAATGATAAAATAATAAGAGATTATAAACATTTTTGCACAATTGTGTTCTAGTTTTCCACTATTTCCTGCTGTGGTTAATATAAATAATGTATTTTGTAAACTGACCCAGTCCCATGTTTAATATCAAATCATAGGCAAAGAAACACATTTTTCTTGCACATTATACTGTGCTTGTCACTGAAAGTCCTTTGTCTCTAGACATCTATTTCTGAGTGCTAATCCTAAGAACCCAATTGGTACAATTTTTAGACTTAATAAAATTCTGTTCCCACTGGCTTCCATTGCTGTTCTGTGTAAAGTTCCCCACTGAGTATTTGATGATATACTCCTTGGGGGACCCAAGTTTCTGTGAGTGTGCTGGAGATCCACATGCCTTGTCAGAGGGAGGAAGGTGATTTCCTCTGATAACACTCCCCTGGCACCCGAGGAACTTACCTGAGCCCTTTCTTTGGTTGTTCTGTTCTGCTGGCACGGGACCAGAGCTCTGGGGAACAAAGGCTTATGAGAACACTTTACTCCCTCTTGGGAAAAGTGAACATGACTCAATGTCAGGAAGGGGAATTTTTCATATAGATAAATGAGAGGAACATCCACCCACCCTTCTTAATGGTTAAAACACATTTAACGGTCCTTCTGTGCTCTGTTTTCTCGGGAGCTTGAATTATTCCAGAAAACTCTGATTTCTTGAAACAAGACCAGGCCCAGATTTTTAAAAAATGAAAATAGACTGTTGTCCATTTCCCTGAAGATAAACAGGGTGAGGGGGACTAAAAAGAGGGGGCAAATCCAGTGGGAGACAGATTGGAGCATGTGAGGGTAGTTTCTGGGAAAAAAAAATGGTTCAAGAGTGGACAAACTGAACTCTTGCAGTTGAGGAGCAGAGGGAGGAATGGCGATAACTAAATTGGTCAGATAAGGTAACTGATTGCTCAATAGAGACACATCTATTGTATAGAACCTTGCCTCTAAACCATCACATAGACCATACATCCTGCCTGGAATGTGATGGGTGATGGCGAAAGTTGGTCCAATCCTTGTTGACCTTTGTCACATGTGCCTTTGCTCGATCCTAACAGCTCTGGAGAGGGTGGGGATTGTTCGATTTTATGTTGGAAAAAGAACCCTGCCTCAGATTTATTTCTCAATACTGTTACAGATGCTCAATAAATATTCATGAATTGTCAAAGATAGGTATTTATTGATTCTAGTCCAATAATTTTTATAGACTCCCAGGAAAGGCTCTGGGCATCATATCAGAGGAAATATCTGTCTTTCCTTATGTTCTCTGTAATAAAGACAAGTTTTTGATAATCAAAGCACAGAAAATTATATTTGTCCCCACATTTCCCCAATCTGTAGCTAACCTGTTAGTGAAAGATGAGCAATGTTTCATGATGTACGGTGTCAAGAGCCGCCAGTAGCCATTCACCACATTTCTATTCCTTAACAACTCAGGTAATATAACTGGATTGACGTTTGACTTTGTTGCTGTCTTATTTCACTTGACACAATGTCTTTGTGGTTCACACAATGTGAGCATGTGTCAGAACCTTCCTTCTATTTAAGGCTGAATATTTCACTGTGTGTGTATGTGTTTTCCTGCTTACCTTCATCCATGAATGTGAGTTTTGAGGAACACATGGATTTGGTTTATAGAATCCCCCAAAAGATTTTCATGTTTTCATCTCTAGAAACTATGAATATTGTGTGTGTGCATGCCTGTGCAAGATAAATCTCATTAGTAACCAGTCTGCATGCCTTACTTCAAATAGAGCCATTATGTATCTGATAATCTTAGGTAATATAACTAGGATTTTAGAAAATTCTGTTGGCATTTCCTCTAGGCTCTGCCCAATAGTTACCTGGCTTGCTATAAAAGGGGCTGTTTGTCCCTTCCTCTCTCTGCCTGTCTTCTCTGTCTGACTCTGTTCTCTCCCTTATCCCTTTCTCCCTCTCCTATTCCCCTCCTCCCTCTCTCCATGTGTCCCTGGTTGGCCTCTCCCCCCCCCCAGTCTCTCTTTTTCTCTCTCTCTCTCCTCCCCCCAGTCTTTCTCTGACTCTACTTCCTTCTCAACTCCCCCTCCCATGCCCTAAATAAACTCTATTCTATACTATACCTGGTGGTACAGCGAGGGGGGCGGGGAGTGCCTCCGCATGGGCCTGCAGAGACTCCCCTCACCATGCCCAGCTCTACAAACCTATCCTGGTCTTTTTTTTTTTTTTTTTAATAAAACAAAACAAAACAAAAAACAAAAAACAAACACACATACAACAAATTCCATCTCATTTAACTAACACTAATTTCTTTTTTTCAAAATGAATGTTTAGAGAACTGTTCCACTTCTAGAGAGTTGGTAATTCTGACATATTAAACATTACTAGGTTTAAAATTCTTTTATTTTTCCTTGAAGAGAGAGTTGTGAATAGGTGGCGAGTTGCATAAAATCCTGTGCTCTTGAACCCTCTGAGTGGACACATTTTTAGATTATTTTAAGAATGAGCATGCCATGAATATGCAAAGCAAGGGGCTTTCGAGTGTAATGAGGGTTTTCAATCGAAATGGAGTCTCCAGAGTTTCAGGAACCAGTAGGTACTTTCCCAAATGGACATAGTTGCCAAGGAGTTGATGGTGGGACAAATAGTTTCCTCGGTGTCCTCAGGAGGACAGAAGGGAAGTAGGGGTGATGCAATGCTTCTTTGGAAAGATTGTAACAGCTGCAGACTCCTGTCAGCAAGGGAGGCTCTAATTCAGCTGCCTGAAGGCACTTAACTACATGGACTCTTTGTTTCATCCCACTGACACCTGTCTCTGTCTCTCTCTATCTCTCTGTCTCTGAATGTCTCTGTCTCTGTGTCTCTGTCTCTCTCTCTCTCTCTGGTTTGTTTGTACAGACCTTAGTTGTGTACAGTTTTTTATTTCTTTTTTCTTTTTAATTGGATATTTTATTTATTTAAATTTCAAAATGTTATCCCCCTTCCCCGTTTCCCCTCTGCAAATACCCTATCCCATCCCCCACTTTACCTTGTTTCTATGGGGGTGCTCCCCCCACCCCCATCTACCCACTCCTGCCTCACCCCCTAGCATTCCTCTACACTGGAGCATCAAGTCTTCACAGGACCAAGGACTTCTCCTTCCATTGATGCCAGATAAAGCCCCTTCAGCTCCTTCAGTCCTTCTCCTAACTCCTCCATTGGGGTCCCTGTGCTCAGTCTGATGGTTGGCTGCGAGCATCTGCATCTGTATTGGTCACAATCTGGCAAAGCATCTCAGGAGACAGCTATATCAGGCTCCTGTCAGCAAGTACTTCTTGGCATCAGCAATAGTGTCTGTGTTTGGTGTCTGCATGTGAAATGGATCCCCAGGTGGGGCAGTCTCTGGATGGCCTTTCCTTCAGTCCGGGTTTCACTCTTTATTCCTGTATTTCCTTTAGACAGAAGCAATTCTGGGTTAAAATTTTTGAGATGGGTGGGTGGCCCCATCCCTCAACTGGAGGGGGCGATTCCTAACCTCTGGATGTGTTCTCCACAGGTTCTCTGTCCCCTTTGTGAGGTATTTCAGCCAATGTCATCCCCGTGGGGTCCTGGAAAGCTCTTGTTGTCCTGATATCTGGGACTTTCTGGTTGCTACCCCCAGTTTCCCATCTCCCATGTGTACTGTATGGCTTTAAGAATCTGCTGATATAGTATGCATTGCTTTTCTTCCCTTTTCAAAGCAAAAAAGCTCCAGGGAGAGTTCTTTCTACCCCAATTTTTGAAATTTGGTCTCAGATCATCTCCTGGAATAGTATCTGGGTTTCAATATGCTATCTTGTGAAAGAAAATTAAATTCAAGGTCCATGACTCATGTGGCTTATGCCAGTTAGTTAAGAGGGCTTTTGGGCCTAGGGCAAAGAACAAAGGCTGTAAAGTCATCCCAGGAACTGACTAGCCAAGAGATAAGAGAGGCATGCAAGGACAATCTCTGGACAAGCCCAGTTGAGTAATGGGCCACCTGGTCTGGTCTCCTTCTGATATGGTTTGAGTTTAACCAGATGCTCTGCCAACAAAGATAAACACCCTCCCTTTAGAGTTACTGTCCTGACCCGCACATACTGCTTGCTGATGTTTAAACTGTCCAATTGTGTGTTACTGTGCCAATTTCCCCTATCCCCCCCCTCTTTTCCTATATAACCCCTAACTTTTGAGCCTCAGGGTCGACTCCTTTGTCTCCTGCGTGAGATACGTGTTGGTTCAGAGCTCCGCCATTAAACTGCCTCGTGTGCTTGCATCAAGATGGTCTCTCATGATTCCTTGGGTGCACGCCATCTCGGGATTTGAGTGGGGGTCTCCCCACTTTCACTTTCACTTGCAGCTTCAAACAGATATTATAAACAATTTTGACTGCAATAATAAATTTGAAAGTTTACAATAAATAATTTAGTTAATTTATGAGATGGTTCAGAAGAGATACAGTAGACATTTTTCTTTAATATAACAAGGCTGTAGCAGAGGGCTCAGGGCATCTGTATAGCTCCCCATTTGGAATACTATTAATTAAGTCTATTAAGCACTAGAATGGACTAAGGAGGCTCAGCTAGTCTTTATAGAGCACAGAGGTACAAAATTTCCTGAAGATATTGGGGTGATTTCTTCTCAAAGCATGTGAATTTTCCCCTCTCTTGGAAGTTTAAATAAAACTACCATTTAAAGCTGATTTTGGAGCAGTGGATGCCAGTCACTTAAAATGGCGATGAGTATGTTTTATATTGTTTTAGGATACAATCACATATAGCCCAGGTTGGCTTTGAACTTGCTATGTAGCTGAGGATAACCTTGAACTTCTCTGATTCTTCTGTTGCAAACTCTTGAGTGCTAAGTTTGTAGGAGTGTGTGTACTGGCTGGTTTTGTGTCAAATTGACACAGGCTGGAGTTACCACAGAGAAAGGAGCTTCAGTTGGGAAAATGCCTCCACGAGATCCAGATGTAAGGCATTTTCTCAATTAGTGATCAAGGAGGGAGGGCACATTGTGGGTGGTACCATCTCTGGGCTGGTAGTCTTGGGTTCTATAAGAGAGCAGGCTGAGCAAGCCAGGGGAAGCAAGCCAGTAAAGAGCATTCCTCATGGCCTCTGTGTCAGCTCCTGCTCCCTGACCTGCTTGAGTTCCAGTCCTGACTTCTTTCAGGGATGAAGAGCAATGTGGAAATGTAAGCTGAATAAACCCTTTCCTCCCCACCTGCTTCTTGGTCATGATATTTGTGCAGGAATAGAAACCCTGACTAAAACAGTGTGCTATGCTGGGATTAACCAGGCTTCATACATGCTCAGCAAGCACCCTAGTAACTCAGTTACATGTCTAGCCTCAAATCCATCATCTTTGAAGTTTAAAATGTCTTGAGTAACTTTAGATTTTAGTAAGTTTAGCTTTTAGTAAACACACATCTGTTGGGCAGTTACTCAGAAAAATGTATTTACCTTCCATAAGAGACATCGCCTAAAGAGGGACATGGGTAATTATATGGATATTTAAAAATTGTATGGGGCCCTCACCAAGTTCTAAACCCCAAGTCACCTGGATGATCCTTACTAACTTCAGCAGGTATCTTCGCAAAACAAACAAAATGGAAAAAACAAATAATAAAAACTCTTGTACATGGTAAGGAGACTTGTAGGGAAATGGGGCGTTATTAGGGGAGGGAGGGAAGAATGACAATAATCAGAATACATTTTATATCTGTATGAAATTATCAAGAAACTAACTCAATAACACTTAAAGATTATCTGCTTGCAATTCATTAGTTCACTTATTTCCTTGTTCATTCAATATTGTAGACATTAGAAGTAAAACAAAATCCAGGCCTGATTCTTCTTATGAGCTTAAAATTAATGTGTCTCTCCCTATGTGTATGTACATGTGTGTGTGTGTGCTCAGTGCTGTCTTTGTTGAAGTATGAAATGTGAAAGAGGAAGATGAATGAACTGGCTTGGTATGAGCCAAAGACAGATCTCAGTGGGTCTTGAAGAAGAGACACTTCAGGCACTCACATGCCAGTGTGACTTTGAATGGTTTTAAGTCAGAGAATGACTTTATCTGATTTGTAATTTACAGAACAAAGGAAGGAAGTCTCAGTAAACTAACCTTGAATGGGGGGTAATGACACTAAGATATCCTGGAGCAAAAGAAATGTAAATAGACATGCCTTGTAAAATTGGCAGGTTGTTGATGGCTGATCAGATATAGCAGGTAAGGGCTTAAATTGGGGTTGCTAGGTTTAGTGATTGGAAGGACAATGTATATGTCAGATATAGCAGGTATAAGACTCTGGCAAGCCTTAGCTTACTGGGGCACCCCCTGAGTAAACCACACAGAACTGGGAATGCTAAAAGCAAGAGGACATTATTGTTCCAATGTGTTGGGGTTGTCCTATCCCTGAAGGAGATATGGTGGCCTCCCCCTAACCCCCACAGCCTGTTTGATCAGTCCTTATATATTTTTTCAGAGCAGCAGCCATCAGGCACAATGCGATTGGCAGAAGAGTGTGACTTTTAAACTGATTGGTCTTGAGAGAATGAGGGGGCAGAGTCTGTCCTGCGGAATGTGTTTACATTCTCTAGGCTTCCCTAGGCTGGTGGAATTTTCCAAAAGGTTCTGAACTGACCTCTTCACAGCTAAGGCTTAAATTGGAGTTTCTAGGTTTAGTGGTTAGAAGGAGAATGTGTATCTGGGATGTGTGCACGAGGGGTGCAGAAGATGGTGGGTTCAGCACTGTGGAGGAATTGTTCTTGACACTAAAGTGCCAAAAGACAGCTAGTCACTAAATATCTAATATCTGCAAAGAATCCTATTCTTTCAGACACCTCACTCACACACTATGGATAAGAACTTTAAATCTCATTTATAGATTAAACAGTGATGTATCCAAAGACTTCACGTGTAAAGCATCATTATATACATATATACTGTGTGACATGAATGTCTATGTGATATAAGGAAGCTAAAGAAAGCTTATATGAACACACACATACACACACATGATTCAACAGTATTAATACTAATTTATATGACTATTAAAATAATATATATTAGTTAACTTTTATTGTTGTGATAAGAACATAAGCAAAAGCTAAGACATGAAGGATATATTTTGGTATGTGGTTCCAGAAGAAGCGAGCCCATCATCATGGGGAAGGTATGGCTTGCAATGTGACAGGAATAGAAAGCTTGTTAATCATATTTTCACGTACACACAGGAAGCTGAGAGAGAAGACAGGAAGGGAAGTGAAGCCATAAAGCTCAAAACCCCCACCCCCAGTGATGTCTTTGCTCCAGCAATGCTCTTCCTCCTAAAGGTCCAATAACCTCCCCACACAGTACCACCAACTAGGCACTAGTGTTCAAATACATGAGTGTAGGTTTCATGCAAATCATAAGAGATAGGGAAATACCAGAAAGGGTTGGAAGAGAAAAGATGCAATTCTGAGGAGAGTCTTATAGCAAGGATGCTATATAGCTACCATGCTGATATATTGCATAGGGACATTGCATATAGCAAAAATTGAGTACTTGGTATGGAAGCATGTAGGTATCAGTTCCCTTCAGATGTGTTATAACAAGTAAGGAAGAGTAAATAATAACAGAAGGTGCCTTGCATCCTTCAGATTTGTACGCATTTTAGGAACATAGATACTTAACATTCTCATCTGAGATTAAAATCTCGTTCCTTTCAGGTGCTCAGCATTGGCTCTTTGACAACTTCCATTATTTTAAGGAACCAAACAATCCTGGGTATAGAATCTGATCAGATGACAACTATACAGAAAAAAAAAAAATCACCTAGAGTTGACAGTCCAGCTCTCTGGGCAAGAAAATCTTATAAAATAATTTCAGAGCTTAGCAGCAATTTATAAACACTGACGCAAGGCTACCAAACTTGCAACAAGTTCCTGAGCTCTACTTCTCTGAGTTGTCTGATCCAAAAGTGAGTGACGCCCTTCCTAACCATCCCTTACACCCTTGGCAGCTGTCACTGGCTAGATAGACTTGACCAAAATCTCCCTGCGATTGGATATCTCAGCATCATCAAGACATCTGAAAGCTTAACAATGATGTTTTATTTTATACACAATTGGTAGCTTATCAATTTTGGAATGACTGGTAATATAAATCAGAACTTAGGCAATGTTGTCTTGTCAGTTTTAAGTCCCAGTCCCCCATAGGTCTGTTTCCACCATGCAGTCTTGATGGAGATACTTAAGGTCAAAGTGGGAAAAAAGTTGTCTCTGAGGGATAAGCCCACCTTCCTCCTTCCAACCACTGCATTGAATTAGACAAACTCACTGGTTTTATAGTTAAGTAATTTTGGACATCAGCACTTTAGTCTGGTTCAACTGAACAGTACTGGCATCTCTGCAGACTACACTTCCCTTACAACTTTGGGTTAAGCTTTTCTACTGCTTCCTTTCAGAGCCCCTCTGATGATGTAGAAGCCATTCTTTTATATTATTATTAAATATTTTTATTAGATATTTTTTCATTTACATTTCAAATGCTATCCCCTTTCCTAGTTTCCTCTCCGAAAATCCCCTATACCCTCTCCCTCCCCCCTGCTCCTCGACCCATCCACTCCTGCTTCCTGGCCCTGGCATTCCCCTATACTGGGGCATATAATCTTTGCAAGACCAAGGGCCTCTCCTCCCATTGATGGCTGACTAGGCCATCCCCTATTACATATGCAGCTAGAGACACGAGGTACTGTCTGGGGGTACTGGTTAGTTCATATTGTTGCTCCATGTATAGGATTACAGACCCCTTCAGCTCCTTGGGTACTTTCTCTAGATCCTCCATTGGGGGTCCTGTGTTCCATCCAATAGATGACTGTGAGCATCCACTTCTGTATTTGCCAGGCACTGAGAAGCCATTCTTTCAGAAAGTCCTTACCATTGACTTAACTTTCCCTTGAATCAATTAAAGCCATTTAGTTGTCTCTTCCAGAAGGATCATTGAAAACGACAGGCCATCACTGCTTATGTCAGTCCCCTCCCTCATCATCCTGAGGACTGGAATGAAGTGTCCAATCAGGCTCCATTATTCAGATAAATGCTTTTTCTCCTACAGGGGTCTGTTTCCTTTCAATGCTGTTGGCAAGGGGAGAGGAGGGAAATGAATCCCAAGGAGCGCTGGATCTTCCCAGGACTCAAAGCAAAGAGTTGAAATAAAGTAAAATGTTTCCAGTGCTCTGCAAATCTTCCTTTGGTATAGGCTCTGGAAAGGGGCATGTGTGTGTGCATCTGTGTACATATGTGTTTAGCTGTATGTGTATATCTGTGTATGTGCATATACTCAAGTGTGGGACAATGGAGATGTATATATATATATATATATATATACATATATATATGCACATGTGCACATGTTTGTGTATGTGTGTGAATGTGTGTATACATGTGTGTGTATGTTTGTGTCTGTGTATGTGCATGTACTCAAGTATGAAACAATAGGAATGTAGAAGAATACAGTACCAAAGAAGAACTCAGCACACATATCTTTGAAAATCATTCTATTCTATGAGTGGAATAGGAAAAAGACCCCCACATATATGTACACATGCACACTCACACATATACATACACACAGATACACAGTTGAAATGTGTAATCCTCTATTTACAGTGAGCCCTTGCCTATGAGAAAACATTTATTTATTTTCCCACACAATACAGAGGTTTTCAGTCAGGGCCTAGAACCAGCCAGTGAATTCCTACTGAACACAACTTCCCGGAGAAACTCTTGAACTTGCCCAGCAGAAAATGTATACAAAATGTCCAAAGAAGCTTCCTTTGTAATAGTAAAACAAAAATCAAAATAAATCCACATTTTCATGAAAAGCCGATTGAATAAGATGTATTGTCTCGTTACAGAAGATACTGTACAGCAGGAAAATTGATCAAAATATTTAATTACCACATGGATAAGTCTCAGAGGGGTAATGAGGATAATAAAAAGCCAATAGAATACACAGGAAGACTTCATTCATGTGCAATTAAAAGTCAGATGACCCCCAAGTTGAACAGGTAAACTGAAACTTAAGTCAATTGTTATCAGTATGGAGTTCAGGGCAGCAATTATATCTCAGAGGCATGTAGACTAATGTGAAAGGAATTAGTGTTCCATTTGCTTAAGGAATACATGGTGTTTCTTAATGTTATTTCAAACATTTATACCTAATATTCTTTTCAATGCACAATACATTTTTAAAATCAATTTTAAAAAGCATACAGGGATCAAATAATATGCCATTACATTTTTTAGAGTTTATGACTATTTTATAAGCTCTCTGATTTTTAAAATATTAAATACAATGAGATTGTATTAAAACACACACACACATACACACACGAGAGAGAGAGAGAGAGAGAGAGAGAGAGAGAGAGAGAGAGAGAGAGAGAGAGAGAGAGAGAGAGAGAGAGAGAGAGAGATTCTGTCTATATCCAGACCTGGTGCAGTGGAGTGAAAGCTGGTAAAACCACTTTGGAAATTGGTCTGGCAGTTCCTGAGAAAATTGGAAATAGTTCTACCTAAGGACCCAGCTATACCACTCCTGGGCATATACCCAAAGAAATGGAACAGAGACTGAAGGAAGGGCCAACCGGGGACTGACCCCACCTCCCACCCACCTCCCCCCAGGGGTCCATCATGTCTGCAGACACCAAACACAACACTGTTTCAATGGTCAGGAGGTGCTTGCTGACAGGAATCTAATGTGGTTTTTTGGGGAGGTCAAGCCAGCAACTGACCAATTCACATGAGAATGTTTAGAGTCAACCATCAGACTGAGATCAGGGAACCTGTTGGGGGAGCTGGCAGAAGGACTGGAGGAACTGGGCTGGCGAAGGGACTGCAACCCCATTGGAAGAGCAACATAGGCCTGATCACCCAGTTCTACCAAAGTCTAGACCACCAACCAAGGAGTGTACCTGGAGGGATCCATGGCACCAGATATATGTGCAGCAGAGGATGACCTTGCCTGATAGCAACAGGAGGGGAGGTCCTTGGTCCTGGGGAGGTTTGATGCCCTAGCACAGGGGGATGCTGGAGCGGTGGGGCAAAAGAGTGTGGGTGGGTAGGGAAGCACTTTCATACAGGCAAAGGGGAGGGGGGGAGTGCAGATGTAGGATGGGGGGTTGGTGAAGGGGTCACCAAGAAGTGGGTACATTTGAGATGTAAAATAATGGAATGATTAATAAAAAGCAAAAAGAAGTCTATTATATTTAATATATGCTCCTGCTTTAGTAGTAAAATTATAAATGGTAATTTGTTTCTATAATAATCCATTAGATTATTTTCCTTATATTTCACATTAAATTATCTAGTTGTGATATTCATAAATGATATTGCTATGAATTGTATTTGTGCAGTGCTTGAAAGATTTTGTAACTGTCATGATGGCTTTGAAAAAGTTACAGCTTATCTTTTTACATTACAGCCTACATAATGGTTAAATGATTCATAAAATCTGTGCTCTAGAAGAAATGAAATTGGTTATGGACAATTGGTTGCTATTTGGAAAAGTTCCTCCTTTTTAAAATGGCCTTACTGATTCTGCAAAGAAAAGTTGGTGAATTGTATTGAATTCCTTCAATAAAAATCTGTTAGTTTTTTTGAAAAAAAGAAAAAGAAAACACACACACACACACAAACACAATATTTATTCTTAAACTGCCTTCACTAACTCAGTGCAACCGGTAAGTCCCATCTTTTCCTTTCTGCCCAGCCATTGGCCATTGGCATCTCTCTTATCAAAAACCAACTGGAGTCAAGGAACTTCAGCGTCAGTAAACACACATCAATGCATCAGAACCATCCCCCTACATCTCACCTTTTCTGCCAATTTAAAAAAAAAAAACACTCTTCTCTCAGACATATATTGAGCAGAAACATAACAATATGTAAATTATGAAGTATGATATACAATTAACATCTTGTCCATCATATTTGTCAATTAGATAAAAGTACTCTACCATCATTCCTAACTTAAAGAGTTATAGTTCTGGGCTGGAGAGATGGCTCAGTTGTTAAGAGCACTGACTGTTCTTCCAGAGGTCCTGAGTTCAAATCCCAGCAACCACATGGTGGCTCACAACCATCTGTAATGGGATCCAGTGCCGTCTTCTGGTGTGTCTAAAGACAGTGACACAGTGTATTTACATACATAAAATAAATAAATCTTTTTTTAAAAGTTATGTAATTCTATCTGTGAATTATGTTTAGATTTTTGTCTGAAAACCATCCTTTCTATTCTATATCGTATCTCTCAATTTTAAACAACTGAAGTTTGCTTATGGGGCTATAATTAGTCGCCAACCCTGTCAGAAATCTGAGAATGAATTAAATATTATCTGCGTATATAGGAAGCACCAAACATAGTTTCTCAAACTTAAATAAATTGTAGAGACAGCTGACTGCCTGGATTGACCCTACTTTCTTAAACACTGGAGCATCTGTCTTCAGCCTTCTGCCCCAGGATCATCTTATCAGAATTATGAAGGACTGTTTAGCCTGTCTTGGCAGAGCTATCAGTCGGCTATTCTTCTAGTGTGTCCATTTTGAACAGTATTTTATCTGCAGATGAAATAGATAATTTCTGCACTGTGGCTACCTTGCCACAATAAGCAACCTTGCCTAGAGGTAAAGATGCTCAATTCTTCTTTGATGAAGAAAGGGGAAACTGTCCAGAGAAGACATGTCTCATTGTCAAATGATTCTTAATAATGAAACAACATTTAATGCCACATTCTGTGGATTTCTTATGTTTTTGAAGACTATCTATCTATGTAAAGTATCTTGGACTGTTAAACATTAGCTACTCTTAGCCATTTCCATTTGAGTAGTATTGAAAACACTTTATTATAATTAAATCAGAATCTAATATAACCTAAGTTTACTATCTAGCCCTTAACTTGTGCCACTTAATCACACTAGACAGTTTGTAACAGGAGTTATCAGAAGGACTGGGTCTAAGCCTTGTATTCTTAAATAAGTTGTATAGTCACAATGCCTATCTTAGAGTAATAATATTAACTTCAAATTTTGTATCAAAATAGAAATTTATACCAATGAAAAACTTAAATCTGTATCAATATAAATTCTGTACTTGCTGGGGTTCAGCCTTGACATAGTATTGGAGTTTTCAATTGGAAGCAGGGATATCTGGAAGGCGCATAATAAATATACACAGACTACTTTTTTGGATACAATCTGACAGGCAATTTTTCAAGGCTTAAAGTTTCTCTCTCTTCTCTCTCATTCTCTGCTCTCTTTCTTTCTCTCTTGCTCATTCACTCGCAGCTTGAGGCTGCACACACTCTGCCTTTTCCTGCGCACTCTGCTTTTCTTGAACCCCTATACTCATACACACCTCTGTGGATTCTCCTTTCACTCACACACACTCTGCATACACACCTCATATTCTCTCTTCACTCACCCTTCATGTTCTTTTCATGTTCTCGCTTTCTCTCTCACTCTTCATTCGCTCTCCACTTTAACTTTGACTAATACACCATCCAACTCATAATCACACTCACTTTGATAATTAATACATTTCAAAGCAAATAAAGCAATCCAAACTAATATTAACTGATGAGACAGTGCCTCTGCTGCCCCCTGCCCTGCCCTTCATGAGATCAAGGCCTAAATTATTTATATACTGTAAACTTAAATTCCCTTCTGCTTACTGTAGAAGCCTAGTTCCAGGCTTCTTCTTTATATAATTCTCAAGGCCTAAATTTCTATTGTTTGAGATAGGCTAGGCTTCCTAGCCCTGCCTTTGATTCAATTTTTTAAGATCGAATGCCTCACTATTTCAATTTCCCTGTATATTAGCTTAATTAAATTCCATATACGTCCCTGCATTCCCTCCTAACTTCTCTCTTCTGAAGAGCTTAATATCTCCTCATGTTCAAATGTTAAAGAACATTTAAACAATTGCAATTATACTCCCTACTATCCTTAAAAACTGTTAATTTAAAATTTAATAATCTATCTTTTGCTATTTTGCTGGCTGGAGATGGGCAGCTTTATTGTTTGTTTCTTATTGCCTTCCACCTAGCATTCAAGGAACCAGCCAGCCTGGCCACACAGCAGGATTTCCCAGCGTCTTGGCTTAAGCTCTCTCTGGTGGTAGCTGTGTTCCTTTGCACTGGAACCATGTGACTTGGCTCTGCTCACTGAGAAACCAGTTCGCCCCTCCTCTTAGACATATGTCATTTGTGTGTGTATATATATACCACCCGAGAACTCCTAAATTAACAGTGGATTCTCGCCTTCCATGTGACATGCCATCTGGCAGGTTAGCAGGGTCCCTGCCCCCAGTGGGTTCTGATTGGAAAATAAAGTTGCCTTTAGCCAATAGTTGGGCATTGAGACAGAGACAGGACTTCATGATTCACAGGCAAGGAGACAGAGAATTTAGGATTGTTATGCTGGGAAAGTACTAAGATCCATGCTTGAGAGCTGCAGAAGAGAGAGCATACCAACCAGGGAAGAGCGGCTTCAGTGGACACTCCCCCTGCCCCCATTTGAGTATAGGGTAGAGACAGTGGAATATAGATTTTAGTAAGTAATAACTCAGGAGTGTTGGAGGGGATGAGTTAGCAACATAGAAGTTTGGGAGTGGCCACGCCACTGAACTGTTTAAGGCATATTAAATATAAGGCTGCTTGTGTGTGTGTCTTTTGTTTGGGAATCTGGAACATTGGGTCAGGCAGTGAAGAATTCACTTACCTGGGCCAGGTGATTTGAGTAGCATTAACCACCCAATGCAACACCCACACACCCACACAACCCTTTCCCCTTGCCCCCACAAATGCTGAAGTATAAATATTGTTTTTATGTACTAATGTCTTATTTAGGAAGCATTCATTTGAGAATACTTGGTTTCTGGTATTTGGGAAAGAAAGAAATCCTTAATTTTCTAAGGAAAATCTGACAAAGACTTTGTAGCCTGTTCATAAAAAACCTGATTACAGCTGTCAGGTGTGCACTTCTGAATGCGTGTGAAGTCCTTCTGAAAGTCCACACTGAACCTGTCACATCTGCACTCCAAAGCCAGTGGTGGGATCACTTTGCCCGTTTTGTGGTACAAGGATGGACTACATTTCTGTGAACTTGTGTGACCTGAAATAAAGGAACCTCAATTCTTTCTCCCTTTCGTGGATCTTTCTCATTCTTTCCTTGGCCCCTTGTGCTTTGCATTACATTACTCTTACTGGTGTGTCAAATACAGTTTCTGCTTCTGAGTCTCTCTCTGGGACCTGTCCTCTAGTGCTAAAGATCTCATTGAAACTGCAGGCTCTGCACATTTGAGAGTTGTTATGGTCGGACGAGGTCCGGGAGGGTGGTGGAGTCAGATGGAGGGGACTGACAATGAGGGGCTTAGGTCGCGTATTCTTCTTTGATGCTAGGGCCATACAGCAATGTAGGGTAACAGATATCCCTGGTGCATCTGTGCCAGCTTACTGTAGGCCTAAATATGACCAATGCATCAGCTCATCCTAAAATATCACTTTCCTTACTTTGTCTTCTTTACAAAATGAAAGAAAAGATGTTGAGTCTGCAAAGGACCAATATGCTTTCTCCCACTTAAACAATTATTTATTTTTAATTATCTCTCTCTCTCTCTCTCTCTCTCTCTCTCTCTCTCTCTCTCTCTCTGTGTGTGTGTGTGTGGGTGTGTGTGTATGTGTGCTTGTGTGCATGTGTGTACATACACTTGTGCATGCCATAGCACATGAATGGAGCTCAGGGAACAATATCTGGGAGTTTGTTGTCTCTCTTTCCGTGTGTGGGTCTTGTGTCAGATTCTATGTGGGATCTGACTGAGGTTGTCAGGTTTCACAGCAAGTGCCTTTCCCCATTTATCCATCATACCAGTTCCAAGGACTAAATTCTTATTCACCAATGTCTCTTCTCAATTTCTTTCCCTCCCTTACCTGCTCACTTCTCTTTCTTTTGCTTCATTCTTCCAGTTCCCTTTTTTTAGGTTGACAGAGTATTTGGTTTGTTATTTTAAGTGTGTGCTACTACACTTTGTTCTCAGCTGTTCCCCTATCACCCTCTCTCATGGTACCCCTTCCCCTCCACTTCACTGTTTTTCTTCCCATAGTTAGTCCCTCCTTCTGCATCTCTTATATGCAATGTATTACTATTCCAGTTCCACTCTTCTTTAGAATCTCTTCTTCCCCTCTCATGATCCTCTTTCTAGTTTCATGATCTGTGAACACATTTGTAGACACACACACTCACACACACACACACCACTCATATAATTTTAAGTTCTGCACAGGAAAGATAACATGCAATAACATTCTTTCTGAGTCTGGCATATTTTGTTTAATATAGTGATTTCTCGTTGTGTCCATTTTCTGTATATGTCATAATTTCATTTTTCTTTATGGAAGAATAAAAATACATTATGTGCATATGGCTTGTTTTCTTTATCCATTCCTTGGTTGATGGACATCTAGAGTAATTCCAGCTCTTAGTTATTGTGACTAGAGTAGTAATAAACATGAACGTAGTGTCTCTGTGGTCTGTTGACTTAGTGTCCTTCACAATTAAGGATGATATAGCTGAGGCACACGGTGGCAGATCAGCGTTTGAGAAACTTCCATAGTGATTTCCCAAGTGACTAAAAAACTTACATTCTCCCAGCAGAAAATAAATGTATGGTTCCTTCATGTGTTTGCAAGCATTTGTTGCTAGTTTTTCTTTATAATAAGGCTGGGGAGATGTGGAATTTCAACACAGGTTTAATTGACCTTTTGCGTTTCTTCCTTTGAGAATTGTATGTTCAGGTCACTAGCTCACATACTTTTTGGGCAATTTGGTTTTCTGATGTTAATTTTTGCTGTTTCCTTATTACACCCTCTACATTAAACCACTGTCTTTTGTGCAGGTGACAGGGACAACCCTTAGTGTCCATTTTTCAGACTGTCCCTTACTCTGGTGATGTTTCCTTTGCTGTGTAGAAGCTTCTTAATTTCACACAATCACATTTGTCAGGTTCGAGGATTATTTTCTATGCTATTGGAGTCTTGCTCTTAAAGTCCCTGGCTTTGTCTATGACTCGAGGTGTTTTACCTGTGTTTTTCTTTAGCAGTTTCAAAGTGTCAGGTCTCACACAAAGGTCTTTGATCTATTTTGAATTGATTTTTTTGCAGTCGACCCAATTTCTAATAATTTTTTGTTCTTAAATGGGAACATGAAGAATTGTACATTTGGTCCCCCAAATTAAATTTAATCTAATTTTAAAATAACTATGCCTACTAGCTATCTCTTTTATCTTAAAAATAATACCAAACTGCTTATCTTGAAAATGATCAATGAAAAATAACATCTAGAAAGTATAGAGGCAATACAGTAATTATAATAATAAAGGAATTACATTGAAAATTACCAATAAATGTCTACAACAAGACTGTGACATTGTTTTCAGATGAAGAAGGTAAATCCCTGAGTGGAACAGAAGACCTAAAATCTTTTTGTGTGGGTTTTTAATCTATTCAATGTACATACCAGAACATTTAAAATGAAAGAGAGGTTTAAACAACAGAATCTATGACTGGACAACACTTTGGGGAAATAAACCATTAGATCTAGTTCACAGTTGAGTCGAGTTGAAATAAGTTCTAAGTGGTCTAATGGTTTTGCCATCCAAGCCCTATAAATTCCAGGAAGAGAAGAATCTATTCACAAAGATGCTCTCCTTTAATCTATTGCCAAAGCCTGGCTGTATGAAACAAGGATGAATAGCTTGGCTTAACAGGGAAAACTTGTAAATAGGAAGAGGCCAAATATAAAGGTGGAAGTCAAGGGATGAATTTAAAGACATAAAATGGCCTAGTGTCCATAACAACAAACTGAAGAGATCAAAGCAGAAGCAGAAGAAGGAAAGAGAAAGAGAAAAAGGAAGGGAGGAAAGAAGGAAGGACTGAAGGAAGGAAGGCTGCCCAACAAAAGCTCAAAGGTAAAGGACTATACAGGTACTCACAGTTTTGGGTAAGATAAGACCACAGTAGTTTATAACCATTCCCAAGAGCTTCTGGTGCCCTCTCCACTCTCCACTGAGCCTGGCAATGGAAGAGATGAGTTATTGCTTTATCCATGTGCCTTCAGACACAGCTGTGACATTGTGTAGCTTTGCCCTTTGATTCTGAAGACTCACCATTCTCTTCCAGAGAGGCTCCAAGTCTATTGTTACCAAGTACCTTGTGAACATTTTGTTTTGAATAGCTTGTAATCATTTAAAGTATTCAGGTCTAATTTATTTCTGATAAGACATTTTGTGTGAGTTTTCTATACACAAACTTAGCATCCCATACTGCATTAGTTATTTATTTCTTCTCAGCCAATTAACTACAGAATTTAGCAGCTCCCAAATTATTTCTTTAAGATAGAAATATGTAGACACCTCTGCTAAAGCAGTGGGTTTACAGGGCTGTACTCCATGGACAGGAGCTGATGTCTCACCTGAAGTGCTGTTAGATAGATCATGTGACTGCTTCTGGAGTCACACACAGGATCACTGGGAGGATTTAGATCCTTACATATTCTCTTCCTCCATTTTCCACATGGGCACCTCTGTGTGTCAGTTTATCACACTGCAGACACACGCTAACATCATTTGGGAAGAGAGACTCTTAATTGACTCTCAATTCTATACTATTGTTCTCTAGGTATGTATGTCAGGCATTTTCTTTATTAATGATGGATGTGGGGGGGGCAGCCCACTGTGGGCGGTGTGGACAAGTGATCCTGAGTTGTATTTTTTAATACAACTGAACAAGCCATAGGATGCAAACCAGTAAGCAGTGTTCCTCCTTGTCTTCTGCTTCAGGCTCCTGCCTTGAGATCTTCCCTTCCCTTCCTTTTCTTTTCTTTTCTTTCCTTTCCTTTCCTTTCCTTTCCTTTCCTTTCCTTTCCTTTCCTTTCCTTTCCTTTCCTTTCCTTTTCTTTTTTTCTTTTTCTTTTCTTTTTTTTTTTTTTTTTTTTGAGACAGGGTCTCTCTGTGTAGCCCTGGCTGTTCTGGAATTCACTCTGTAGACCAGGCTGGCCTTGAACTCTGAAATTAACCTGCCTCTGCCTCCCAAGTGCTGGGATTAAAGGTGTGTGCCACCATGCTCGGCTTGTGTTCCTGTCCTGAAATCAGTGATGGAGTATGAACTGGGGATCAAAAAATAAAACAACCCTTTCTTCAGAAGTCACTTTGGTCATGTTGCCTTAACAATAGGAATCTGAACTAAGGCAGGAATAGGTACCAGGAGACAGAGTTCAACAGAAACCAAATTAGATACTCCATGTTCCAAATGCTGAGACATCTAAATGGGCTGGCAATGCAGGCAGGGTTCAGAGTTAAGGGACAGACTGGCCTGGGCATCAAAAGTTCAATGACAAACAGTGTAACAACTCAGAGGTAGAAGCTCATAGGCAAAGGTGGGAGGGTGAAGTAAGGGCAGAGTGGCTTCAAGTCGAAACTCAGGCTTCAGAGTAGCTATAACAATACAGCTGGGTATGCATCCCAACAAGCTGAAAGTCAGGAATGTCCACCACACAGAACATTGGTGCTTGTCTGATTTCAGAAGAAGTGAGACAGGTTATGGCATCCAAACACATCCAAACAGGTGATGGAAATGAACAAATCCATACTAGACCTAAAAAGGGAAGTAGACACAATAAAGAAAACTCAAAGTGAGGCAAAGCTGGAGATAGAAACCCTAGGAAAGAAATCTGGAACCATAGATACGAGCATCAGATACAGAATACAAGAGATGGAAGAGAGAATCTCAGGTGCAGAAGACTCCATAGAGAACATCTGCACAACAATCAAAGAAAATGGAAAATGCAAAAAGATTCTAACTCCATCCAGGAAATCCAGGACACAATGAGAAGACCAAACAACAATCAAAGAAAATGGAAAATGCAAAAAGATCCTAACTCCATCCAGGAAATCCAGGACACAATGAGAAGACCAAACCTACGGATAATAGGAGTGGATGAGAATGAAGATTTTCAACTCAAAGGACCAGCAAACATCTTCAACAAAATTATTGAAGAAAACTTCCCAAATCTAAAGAAAGAGATGCCCATGAACATACAAGAAGCCTACAGAACTCCAAATAGACTGGACCAGAAAAGAAATTCCTCCCGACACATAATAATCAGGACAACAAATGCACTAAATAAAGATAGAATACTAAGAGCAGTAAGGGAAAAAGGTCAAGTAATATATAAAGGCAAGCCTATCAGAATTACACCAGATTTTTCACCAGAGACTATGAAAGCCAGAAGAGCCTGGACAGATGTTATACAGACACTAAGAGAACACAAATTCCAGCCAAGGCTACTATACCCAGCCAAACTCTCAATTACCATAGATGGAGAAACCAAAGTATTCCACGACAAAACCAAATTCACACATTACCTTTCCACGAATCCAGCCCTTCAAAGGATAATAAAAGAAAAAAAAAAAAACAATACAAGGACGGGAAGAAAGTTATCCCTCAATAAACTTAAAAGAAAACAGCCACAAGAACAGAATTCCAACTTTAACAACAAAAATAACAGGAAGCAACAATTACTTTTCCTTAATATCTCTCAATATCAATGGACTCAACTCCCCAATAAAAAGACATAGACTAACAAACTGGCTACACAAACAAGACCCAACATTTTGCTGCTTACAGGAAACTCATCTCAGAGGAAAAGATAGACACTACCTCAGAATGAAAGGCTGGAAAACAATTTTCCAAGCAAATGGTAGGAAGAAAAAAGCCGGAGTAGCCATTCTAATATCTGATAAGATTGACTTCCAACCCAAAGTCATCAAAAAAGACAAGGAAGGGCAATTCATTCTCATCAAAGGTAAAATCCTCCAAGAGGAACTATCAATTCTGAATATCTATGCTCCAAATACAAGGACAGCCACACTCGTGAAAGAAACTTTAGTAAAGCTCAAAGCATACATTGCACCTCACACAATAATAGTGGGTGACTTCAACACACCACTTTCATCAATGGACAGATCATGGAAACAGAAACTAAACAGGGACACAGTGAAACTAACAGAAGTTATGAAACAAATGGATCTAACAGATATCTACAGAACATTCTATCCTAAAACAAAAGGATATACCTTCTTCTCAGCACCTCATGGTACCTTCTCCAAAATTGCCCACATAATAGGTCATAAAAGAGGTCTCAACAGATACAAAAATATTGAAATTGTCCCATGCATCCTATCAGATCACCATGGACTAAGGCTGATCTTCAATAACAACATAAATAATAGAAAGCCAACATTCATGTGGAAACTGAACAACAGTCTTCTCAATGATACCTTTGTCAAGGAAGGAATAAAGAAAGAAATTAAGGACTTCTTAGAGTTCAATGAAAATGAAGCCACAACATACCCAAACTTATGGGACACAATGAAAGCATTTCTAAGAGGAAAACTCATAGCTCTGAATGCCTCCAAAAAGAAACTAGAGAGAGCACACATTAGTAGCTTGACAACACACCTAAAAGCTCTAGAACAAAAGGAAGCAAATTCACCCAAGAGGAGTAGACTGCAGGAAATAATCAAACTCAGGGGCGAAATCAATCAAGTGGAAACAAGAAGAACTATTCAAAGAATCAACTAATCGAGGAGCTGGTTCTTTGAGAAAATCAACAAGATAGACAAACCCTTAGCCAGACTCACTAGAGGGCACAGGGAAAGCATTCTAATTAACAAAATAGAAATGAAAAGGGGGACATAACAACAGACCCTGAAGAAATCCAAAACACTATCAGATCCTTTTACAAAAGGCTATACTCAACAAAACTGGAGAACCTGGATGAAATGGAGATGTTTCTAGACAGATACCAGGTACCAAAGTTGAATCAAGATCAGGTTAATGATCTAAAAGCCCTATATCCCCCAAAGAAATAGAAGCAGTCATTAATAGTCTCCCAACCAAAAAAAGCTCAGGACCAGATGGGTTTATTGCAGAGTTCTATCAGACCTTCAAAGAAGATCTAATCCCAGTTCTTCACAAACTATTCCACAAAATAGAAACAGAAGGAACTCTACCCAACTCAATTTATGAAGCCACAATTACTCTGATACCTAAACAACAAAAAGACCCCACAAAGATAGAAAACTTCAGACCAATATCCCTTATGAATATTGATGCAAAAATCCTCAATAAAGTTCTTGCTAACCGAATCCAAGAACACATCAAAACAATCATCCATCCTGACCAAATAGGTTTCATCCCAGGGATGCAGGGATGTTTCAATATACGGAAATCCATCAACGTAATCCAGTATATAAACAAACTCAAAGACAAAACCACATGATCATCTCCTTAGATGCTGAGAAAGCATTTGACAAAATCCAACACCTATTCATGATAAAAGTCTTGGAAAGATCAGGAATTCAAGGCCCATACCTAAACACGATAAAAGCAATCAACAGAAAACCAGTAGCCAGCATCAAAGTAAATGGAGAGAAGCTTGAAGCAATCCCACTAAAATCAGGGACTTCATAAGGCTGTCCACTCTCTCCCTACCTACTCAACATTGTACTTGAAGTCCTAGCCAGAGCAATTAGACAACAAAAGGAGATCAAGGGGATACAAATTGGAAAGGAAGAAGTCAAAATATCAATTTTTGCAGATGATATGATAGTATATATACACGTGACCCTAAAAATTCCACCAGAGAACTCCTAAGCCTGATAAACAGCTTCAGTGAACTAGCTGGATATAAAATTAACTCAAACAAGTCAATGGCCTTTCTCTACACAAAGGACAAACAGGCTGAGAAAGAAATTAGGGAAACAACACCCTTCTCAATAGCCACAAATAATAAAAAATACCTGGGCGTGACTCTAACAAAGGAAGTGAAAGATCTGTATGACAAGAACTTCATGTCTCTGAAGACAGAAATTAAAGAAGATCTCAGAAGATGGAAAGATGTCCCATTCTCATGCATTGGCAGGATCAATATAGTAAAAATGGCTATCTTGCCAAAAGCAATCTACAGATTCAATGCAATCCCCATCAAAATTCCAACTCAATTCTTCAAGGAATTAGAAAGGGCAATCTGCAGATTCATCTGGAATAACAAAAAACCTAGGATAGCAAAAACTCTTCTCAAGGATAAAAGAACCTCTGGTGGAATCACTATGCCTGACCTAAATCTGTACTACAGAGCAATAGTGATAAAAACTGCATGGTACTGGTATAGTGACAGACAAGTAGACCAATGGAACAGAATTGAAGACCCAGAGATGAACCCACACACCTATAGTCACTTGATCTTTGACAAGGGAGCTAAAACCATCCAGTGGAAAAAAGACAGCATTTTCAACAAATGGTGCTGGCACAACTGGCTGTTATCATGTAGAAGATTGGGAATCGATCCATTACTATCTCCTTGTACTAAGGTCAAATCTATGTGGATTAAGGAACTCCACATAAAACCAGAGACACTGAAACTTATAGAGGAAAAAGTAGGGAAAAGCCTCGAAGATATGGGTACAGGGGAAAAATTCCTGAATAGAAGAGCAATGGCTTGTGCTGTAAGATCGAGAATCAATAAATGGGACCTCATAAAATTGCAAAGCTTCTGCAAGGCAAAAGACACCTTCAATCGACAAAAAGACCACCAACAGATTGGGAAAGGATCTTTACCTATCCCAAATTGGATAGAGGACTAATATCCAATATATATAAAGAAATCAAGTAGGTGGACTCCATAAAATCAAATAACCCCATTAAAAATGGGACTCAGAACTGAACAAAGAATTCTCACCTGAGGAATACCGAATGGCAGAGAAGCACCTGAAAAAATGTTCAACATCCTTAATCATCAGGGAAATGCAAATCAAAACAACCCTGAGATTCCACCTCGCACCAGTCAGAATAGCTAAGATGAAAAATTCAGGTGAAAGCAGATGCTGGCGAGGATGTGGAGAAAGAGGAACACTCCTCCATTGTTGGTGGGATTGCAAGCTTGTACAACCACTCTGGAAATCAGTCTGGTGGTTTCTCAGAAAATTGGACATAGTACTACCGGAGGATCCAGCAATACCTCTCCTGGGCATATATCCAGAAGATGTCCCAACTGGTAAGAAGGACACATGCTCCACTATGTTCATAGCAGCCTTATTTATAATAGCCAGAAGCTGGAAAGAACCCAGATGCCCCTCAACAGAGGAATGGATACAGAAAATGTGGTACATTTACACAATGGAGTACTACTCAGCTATTAAAAAGAATGAATTTATTAAATTCCTAGGCAAATGGATGGACCTGGAGGGCATCATCCTGAGTGAGGGAACCCAATCACAAAGGAACTCTCACAATATGTACTCACTGATAAGTGGTTATTAGCCCAGAAACTTAGTATCCCCAAGATGTAAGATACAATTTGCTAAACACATTAAAGTCAAGAGAATGAAGACCAAAGTGTGGACACTTTGCCCCTTCTTAGAATACGAACAAAACACTCATGGAAGGAGTTACAGAGACAAAATTTGGAAGTGTGACGAAAGGATGGACCATCTAGTAATTGCCATATCCAGAGATCCATCCCATGATCAGCTTCCAAACGCTGACACCATTGCATACAATAGCAAGATTTTGCTGAAAGGACCCAGATATAGCTGTCTCTTGTGAGACTATGCCAGGGCCTAGCAAACATAGAAGTGGATGCTCACAATCAGCTATGGAATGGATCACAGGGCCCCCAATGGAGGAGCTAGAGAAAGTATCCAAGGAGCTAAAGAGATCTGCAACCCTGTAGGTGCAACAACAATATGAAGTAACCAGTACCCCGGAGCTCTTGTCTCTGGTTGCATATGTATCAAAAGATGGCCTAATAGGCCATCACTTGAAAGAGAGGCCCATTGGACTTGCAAACTTTATATGCCCCAGTACAGGGCAATGCCAGGGCCAAAAAGCGGGAGTGGGTGTGTAGGGGAGTGGGGGGAGTTTGGGGGACTTTTGATATAGCATTGGAAATGTAAATGAGCTAAATACCTAATAAAAAATGGAAAAAAAATCAATTCATACAACATCAAACCTATAAAAGGTTCATCACAGACCAAATACCTCTCTAACCTTTTAAGCTTTCACAGTAAAAACTGTCTTTTTTATTTATACAAATTTGGGAAAGATACAAATGTAATCATAACCCCAAGGCAAAATTTTATGACAGTTTTGAGAACTCTTCACTATAAAACTACTGCAACCTACAAGCATAAAAGTTGCCAATAAAATTTGTTTTAGATACTAGTCATAAAACACTCTTTACTTGCTTCTAACTCCAAATTTTGGACCCACAGCTGTCCAAATGCCAAAGATACATTTCAAATCGCCCAGCCACAGATTCACCAAATTTTAAATATCTCTTAATTATAATGCACTCTTATATACTAAATATTATTAATATTTATTGTGTAATAAGCGTATGTTCATGTAGTTAAAAAATTAAAAGTGGGTTCATGTGAAATAAATTGCAAAGTGTTGTATAAACCACTATAATAAGCACAGTTGTTAGAACACCTGTAATTTCTTATAAAGAAATGTAAGCATGATTACATCTGAGAATTTTTGTAAGTTTTCCCCTTGACTATGTCTGAAGCTGATTGATAGTTGACATAATAAAGGAGAAAGTCTCTAAAAAAATAAATAAAAATAAAAAAATAAAATATACTCAGCTAAACAAAATGTTAATTTAAAATATCACTTTGGGCCAATGTGAAGGCTGGGCAGGAAGAAGCGCTTGCCGCACACAGCTAATATTCTGAGTTCAATTCCAGACCAGTAGTGAAAGGAAAGAACTGCTTCCCAAAATTGTTTTCTGACCTCCACATAGATGCTGGAGCATATCACATGCACAGGAAGATGCACACACTTGCACATGCACATGTGCACACACACACACACACACACACACACACACCAATAACAAGGATAATAATCTAAGAATTGTTTTATACATTTGTTTCCTAAATTTATATTTATCATGCAATATTTTGAACTTGTATAAACAAGCTTCTTCCATTATAATTCTTAACAATTTAATTGTCCATATACAGTAAAGTTATTGTATAAATAAAGTTGGTTTACTTTTTTAAAAAAATGAATTATATATTTTTTACTTTTTTATTTTTTACTGGTACATACCAGAAAATTTTAAGATTTTTCTGTCCTATATTTTATAGGTATGCATTAGATGGAATACTTCTTTCTTTATCTTTTAGGGTAAAATTCCTGGATGCTAAAATGTCCATGTAGTCTTGTAAATGTCTTCATATTTTTTTAAACTTAAGATACCGTTTTTACCATCTCGACCCTTTCTGTGTTCCTATAAGTGAGCTCCATGATGAAACAATTTCCACAGCACTGAAAATGTGAAAACACAATCCTTGAAAAATGTCTGTATACTTCTCAAGACAGTCTCAGTGTAAACTGAGACTAGATTTTGTGTACTGTCAATAAGATGTTATGGTATTTGTTGTAGTGCAGAGATTATTTGAAGTTTTCTGCTTGAACTGACAGTGTAAGTCAGTATTGACATACTTGGAATGTGAGCCAATGACTCGTAGATGGCAGCTGTGCCAATGATCAGTAGATGGTGGCTGTGCCAGTGGCCAGTAGATGGTGGCTGTGCCAATGGTCAGTAGATGGTGGCTGTGCCAGTGGCCAGTAGATGGTGGCTGTGCCAATGGTCAGTAGATGGTGGCTGTGCCAATGGTCAGTAGATGGTGGCTGTGCCAATGGTCAGTAGGTGGCAGCTGCATTTGTTTCCCTATTAATCTACCTTTACTTTTCTGAAACAAGAGGCTCCATGCTACCAGACTCTGGACAACAATATGCAGAATGGACACAGAACTATAAATACTCAGTTCTCAGAGGGGAATGTTGTAAACATTCTCCCTGCACTCCCCATGAGCTCTGTGGCTTTACAAACACCTACATGGGTCTTTCTTATTTCCCAGTTTGTTAGGCACTTCTCTGTTTCGCTGCCCTCATTGATCTTTTGTAAAGGCTTTTCTTGAGCATCGGATAGAAGGAAGTTCTGTATTTTTTTTTTTGACGACCTTACCTAACATTTATTGTATTTTCTACCTAGTTTCTGGGCCTGGGTCATTCATCCTGTAGATATGGTACGGTGTATCCTCCCATCTTATCCTGCTGGGCTTCATCACAGACTTTCTGTATCTCAATTCACCCTTCTACCAGCTTCTCCTTCCATCCCGCCCACCCCCCACCCCTGTCCCTGTCTGAGAACATGCTGAATGCTCAGGGGTTTCCACCTAGAATCTAGGTAGTTGCCTACTTGTCTAGACATCTCCTCCCACCTCTAGCAGCATCCTACTGTGGCACAAAACACTCTGCTTGGCGTGTGTCCACTGAACACCAAACAAGAAGCGATCAGCAACACTGCTCAGCTGTCCCCTCTCTCCGTGCTTATTTTTAGCCCTCAGCAGTTGCTAGGTCCAACTCTAGAGAAGGGACACTAGGACCCTTGTGTCCCACTTTCTCTCTTCTTTTTCCTTCTCTCACCCCAGCCCATCATCCTTTGCTCTTCTTACAGCTGGGCTGTGGGTTCACGTTCCCTTTCTGTGTTATTTCCTTTATGACACAACTCTTGGAATACATTTAGGAGAAGGAGAGATAAGAATTTATGTACAAATAGGATTAAATATACTTTAATACATCTTTTTAGTATTTTTAGGTGTGTGAGATCTTATTTTGAGATTGTGTGCCCTACTCACTAGTATTTTATAACCTCTCTACTGCATGAGGTCACAGCTAGCCTAACCAGTCAAACCCTTTCTCTTCAGTGTAGAAAGCTAGCTATCCAGCTTACCTAGATGGGCTGTCTGCCCCTACGAATACAACCATACTAAGCTTACATTCTCCTTTCCTTCTAAAGAGAAACTAAAACTTCCAGCCAAATAGACTTCCATTTGTCCTTCACTCCTCCTTGTTCTCTGGACTTTTTTAGTGAAAAAGAGCACAGCACATAGATTAGATGTATTTGCTGAGTCATGATTAAATCATTTTTTATTGTTTTAAAATAATTTATTTATTATTTTATATGTGTACAGATATTTTGCCTCCATGTGTGTGCACCACATGTGTGCTGGTGCCTGTGGAGGTCAGAAGAGGGCATTGGACCCCTTAAAATTAGAATTATAAATAGTTGTGGCCAACATGTGAGTGTTGAGCCATCTCCTAAGCTCCAAGTGTGGTTTCCTTTTGAAATCCTTAAATACCTCGTTTAAGTACAGTGTGCTTGCTTATATGCAACAAAACTTTTTTTTTTCCTCATCTAATTTAAAGCTCCATAGTATGCATTCAGTTAGGTCACATACCTAATGTCAAGCTAGGTGTCCCTCATAGTACCTCTTTATCATTTTATTATAACTAATAAGTACTTCTTATTATCTTATTCTAAAAAACTAGCTCTGAGCCTTCTTCTGCTGCTCATCTTGGGTCAGTGGTTCTCATCTGAGGAGCATTTGAACCTCGAGGCTGCCAGCACTGAGGAGGCAGAGCAGGATGAGCAGTTACTTACAGGATACCTATTGCTTCAACAGCAAGTACCTGGCCATCCAGAGCTACATAGCAAGACCCTAACCAAAAAACCCAAAGTAACACCATCACACGCATGCACATGCACACACACACACAGACACACACACCAAACAAAAACCAACCAACCAACCCCCCCAAATACCCAAAAACTGAAACAAAAAACCTATAAAACTGCAATTCAAACCAAATAAACAGAAACAGAAATTTCTAGAAAATGTAGAGTTAATAAATATTAACTTTTCTTTCAGGGTCTTAGATAAAACTATGATTCTGAATCCTACATAGGGAAGAGACACATAGGCTGAGAAAAACCGACCAGGAAACATTTCCACCAGCCACCTCAATGTAACTGTGCCCTGGTATGTTCATGCCAAACCAACAAGGGATATGGACTGTCTGGCAGAGTCGCCAGGACAAATGATTAAAGGACGAAAAAAGATCCAGATGTTTCCATTTGGGATAATTGAATTTTCAAGCACATCTAATTCAGTTGAGCTGTAGCCATGAACACCTTAGCCAAGGACATAGAAGTAAGCCTTGTAATTTGACAGGGGTTGTATGCTACCCCTTCATATTGGGTGCTCTCAGGGATATTCTCCTTCCACATGTCTGTGATGACATGTCGTAAGTCAGGGGGAAGGAGAGCCCTCATCAAAAAGCACCTTAAAATGGCCAGCGGGTCCCCTCCCCTGCCCATGGATGCACAATAGAATTTATTGCATTCCCAAAGAGGACTGTTTTAAGTGAGATGAGAAAGCCTAGAAAGCACAAGAATAATAGCACCACAGAAAGTTCTTGATCTAGTTGGAGAAAACACATGCACAATAAATTTTAAAAGCCTCTATGGCCTTTAAAAATGTCCATGAGAAGCCAATGTTTCATCTGCCTATTGGATGTTTCCTTGTGTCTTTCAAGTTTAGGCTTTTATATAAATTTAATTAACTAAAAGACAAAGAGGGGCTGAAAGTTGCATTCAACTTGGAAATTTTCATCTTCATCTACTAAGTCTTTTAAATGCTGAGGTAAATTGCATGTTTAGGGTACAAAGAGAAACAATGGCAATAAAAATGCTATGTATCATTTATCATAAAATCTTTCAAGAGTGCAAAGAAGTCACTTTTAATAATAATATACACATAACTGGCTTAAACTGGGAGTGCTTTGACTAAACTGGGATATATGTCTGAGCTTTCAATGAAGGTATAGGTTTGTCTTAATGTCGATGTCTTTGTAATCAGTCAGAATGGAGTAAAATGGAGATCAACAACCCTCCTGGCAGGATGGTAAGCCGAACTCCATTGCATCTTGAAACATTCTGTGACATCCTTCATCTTTTCTACCCTATTACTTGTTGAATAAACCTTTATTATTTACTATTTGTTGAAGATTTACTTCTCTGAAGGAGTAAGTCAAAAAATTAAGCTTGGTACAATTTCAGAGTTGTTGGCTGGTAAGGACAAGTGAGACTTGAGTGTGGTGGACAATTCCCAGGTCTGTTATCAGGCTCCAGACAATGAATTGGCAAATACATTGCACAACGAGTTGGAATTAGGAAGGAGAGATCATTCTACCATGAGTAAGGAAGGGCTTTAGAAGATGTGAGCTCCAAGCCTGAGCGCTGGATATACTGATTTGTTTGACTATGGCAATCATTTCATCATGACAATGTTAGACTATCACATTTCCCAATTTGGATATGTGCAATTTTCATGTGTTTATCTTAACAGCATTTTATAATTACACATGTGTCTTAGTCAGGGTTTCTATTCCTGCACAAACATCATGACCAAGAAGCAAGTTGGGGAGGAAAGGGTTTATTCGGCTTACACTTCCATGCTGCTGTTCATCACCAAAGGAAGTCAGGACTGGAACTCAAACAGGTCAGGGAGCAGGAGCTGATGCAGAGGCCATGGAGGGATATTCTTTACTGGCTTGCCTCCCCTGGCTTGCTCAGCCTGCTCTCTTATAGAACCCAAGGCTACCAGCTCAGAGATGGTTCTACCCACAAGGGGCCTTTCCCCGTTGATCACTAATTGAGAAAATGCCTTACAGTTGGATCTCATGGAGGCATTTCCTCAACTGAAGCTCCTTTCTCTGTGATAACTCCAGCTGTGTCAAGTTGACACAAAACTAACCCGTACAACATGTATATGTAGTCCCAGGAGATTAATGTGTAATAATACTCATTAAGAGATTGTCTACTAAATTCAAGCCAATGTATTACGAACCGTATTCCTCCTTCTTTGTATTTATAGGTATGTACAGAACAACTTGGCCATCTTTGTTGCTCATGATAGTATATGACTACAGAAATAGATACTTATTAGAATGCTTGCATAAATATTACCAATAATTTTTTCTAAATGGTAATCTTAGTTTATTTTTGTAGGGGGCAATTTGTTTTAATTTTTATAATGTATTTATATTAAATTTATGATATATTACTTCAATTTTACTCCTTGTGTATGTTGTCTTTAGAAACGGATTGTACTATTAAAACAAAAACATCCGGGGGAAATTCTCTTGCAAATGCATTTTCAGTGTTGCTCTTTTCAGCTATCCTCAGTATGACATATAGTATTTGTTAAAGAATGATTTAGTCAACAGGGTTTTTAGATAGTCCATGTCTCTGCATGGTTTATTTCTGTTTTTTTTTTCTTTCTTAAGTCTTCCCTTCTCTCCTTTCTCCTCTCACTCTCTTCTTCCCCTCTTTACTCTCTTCCTCTTCCTCTTCCTAGTTCTTTGACAGATTCTAATTGTGTAGCTCAGGCTGGTTTTGAACTCATGGCAGTTCTCTTTCCTGCTCTCCTCAAATGTTGGGATAAGAGTGTTCCAGCATGCTTGCCTTCTATCTGTTTTGATTCATAAATGAATTTTTGGATTTCTAAATGTATTTGTGTTTAAACTATTTCATTTAATATTCTTTATTTGAATTTAGGACAAACATTGAGTCACGATGAACTTTGGATTGTATTTTTGTAGCAGTTCCTTGGAATACATCTGATCTCTATAGTTGGTTTTAGTTATCAAGACAAGGATAAGATTAATATTTCTTGCTGAAGCTAATGAACCCATGAATGTAAAAATATGTCTGGGTGGAGGCCTGTCCACCCCTGCCCCAGTGCCCCCCCCAAACTCCCTCTCTTCCCCAGTGCAGACTCCTCAGCCTTGCTAAGCTTTTCAAGGAAAAAGAATTGGAGTCATATGATTTAGGGAACAAAAAAAATTATTGTTAAATCCCCAATGTTGCATACCCATAGTGTGCTCAAAACAGCTTGGGCTTGGACATGCTTGCTTTGCTCACACCACAATATACTGCAGTAACAGACTTGAAAACAAATGGCTCCCAGTGAATAGTACTGCTTTTTACCTTGTCCTACCACTGTATATTGGTAGGTAACCAAGTAAGGAAATGGGTTGTACAGTATAGCTATTTACTAAAAGAAAAAAGACTCAGAAATAATAACTATGCTGTAAAGTAACAAATCTGCCAAGCCCTTAGCTTCTGGTGATATGTGCCTACAGATGTAGTAAACATGTTGGTTGCATTAAAAAAATGTTCTGACAGCTCTTCATTCCTGGAGTTATAAGCTAGTAAGTTCAACCAAGTAGGTTGAACAAAGAGAGTAAAAATAAAATAAGTCTATAAAAAAATATCTAGGATTAAAGTCATATGAGGAATGTATCTTTATTTCACACACACACACACACAGAGAGAGAGAGAGAGAGAGAGAGAGAGAGAGAGAGAGAGAGAGAGAGATTGATAAAGTCTACTTTACACCTTGAGAAATGGGAGATTCTGTGTGGTGAAGCCTAGTGTGTCCATTTTCAAAGCACCATAGCAGCTCTGGCAGGTGGCCAGCTTGAAAACCATTGCTTTGAGGGTTGAACCATTGGGTTGTACATGACATTCCTGTCAAATAGAGGGCAAAGTTGCCACTGGGAGGCTTTACACTAATAACTGCTTCAAATAGTCTTGGGTTTAGAACCAAATAACCAAACTGCTCAAAAAAGCCTCAAAGTTAAGATTAGACTTTGTTTTTTTTAATGAAAAAATGTTTTTACAGGAAAGTTCTTATTTTGTGTTATAACAGGAATACATATTTACCACAGCCCTTTTTTTCAATAGACTATAAAATTTTACAACATGAATAAACAATACCTCTAATTTTATCAACAAATATCACCACAGCTGTCAGTACCTCTCCTCCAAGTTTTTATGTATACATGAAGTATCCTGTGCACACAGTTGTGTATGCTTTCTAAATTTAGAGACACAGTGAAGGAAGTTCCCCTTATTAATATTCTTCTGAGAATATTGTTCAAATACTACAGAAAATATTATCTTGTGATTAATTTTATTGCTTTTTCATTCTTGGAAAATGTAGCCTTTCGATTGATGACTCAGTTCTACAGTGAGCTCCCTAATAACAGGTTGGAAGCTTCCTCAGCAGTGCTAGAGGTGGATTTGCTTGTTTGCAAAGACGTTTTTATGAGCAATTTCATGCATATTGCTCAAAGATCCTTAGGAAAGGGTATATTGCTTTTATTTATTGACCGGAATTTATAGGTCATAAATCCTTACCAAGAATTCAGAATCTTTGTAAAAATCTTACTGGTGACAATGTATCACAACTTAATTTCACTTCTTTGAAACAATTTCTTTAGGTATTTATCATTTCCTTTGTGATTATTGGTCAAATATTTTGTGAGAGAATTATATTGCCATTTCCCAACTGTTTCTATTAAAGCACTTATCTTTTCCATAATGATATAAGCATTTTGACTTTTTTATTATGCAGACTGTATTTTTATGCTTTGATTACCTTAAGTTTTCTTATGTTGTTTTTGGGGTGTACAAAATGTAGTGTTTACTTTTTTAAATAATAAAATGTTTTCTTTGACAATTCCATAATTGGTCTCTGTTTTTTTTTTTGAACCCTCTCTTAATTTCCCCAGACCTGTTAACCCCTCCCCTAATCTCTCTACAAATCCCTTTCTGGCATCCACTTTTTTGTTTTGTTTTGTGGGCCACTGCATTTAACCAGGGCTCTCTGGCTGATCGTGAATGTTTAGCTATCCACCCATGGCTGATGGGCTCAACAGAGTGTGCACTACTGAGGACAGTGAATGTTCCTCCCCTAGCAGCCAGCAATAGCCTACAATTCCTCAGGAAGGGGTACGATCACTGGAGACCCTTCCATATCCATGACTGATTGTTGACAGCCCTAGTCTTGTGCCCACCAACAGCCAAGGCTGTGTGAGTTCCTGATGCAATGGCTGTATCATGCACAGACATCGCTCTACTCTCTACCATCTGGCTCTTGAATTCAGCCTTGGAAAGATCATGAATTGGAAACAATGAAGCATATTCTTCCTTCCTTGGAGCCCAAGGAGCTCTGGACACAGTGATGGCTGTTTACAACAATATCTGGCTTAGCAATAGTCATTGATAGCTGACTGCAAGTTTAAGTGCTGAGTTCCCAGTTCAAGTATTTAGTCCTTAGCCATTTTCCCCCTAGTTAACCACCATGTTCTGTAGAAATTATAGATACTAAGGAACAAGGAGAGAGAAAATCAGGGATGTTCCTATGTATTGAACATCTATGATATCAAAGTCACTATAATGATGTAGCAGCCTGCCTGGACACACTGAGCTTGGTGCTTTGTAGATTTTTTTATATATAAAAAAAATCACTCTAAATGAATACCTTCTTTTAATAATGGGTATATAGTAAGATTTTGTGGCTATGTAGAACCTTATAATAAAATCCAGATTCTGTTTTGCTTCTCAGTCATGGATGTGGTAAGCAAGGCCGTGAGCAACCGCAGAGCGAACACGGTGAGGAAACCGAGGCTCGGGGTGGCCAGACGATTGGCTACAGTTGTGGGATGGGGATTAAGAGTTGGGGTTAAACTGCAGGATGACCCATGACCAATTCAGTGTGCAGTGAAAGATCATGAGGTGAGAGGTAAAAACAAGCCATAAAATTTCCCCAGTCTCAAGTGATTTAATGTGCAGTTGCTGGTCTGAAGCAATGGTGGCTTTCCTTGTCTCTGTCTCTGAGCCTTCCTCTTTACTCAAGATGATTTTATTTCATGTGGGTGAGCCTTGTTTTCTCACCATCTTGGTGTTGAAATATTTGTGTGTGTGTGTGTGTATCAGAGTTCTATTCACACTTGAATGTATCAAATTTATTTTTGAGTTGGGGTGTTTTGGTTGATCCATACTTGGACTCTGTAGTGAACAGCCACAATATTAAACAACTGAGTAAACACAGGGATCTGGAGTTACACCCATGCTTGCCTGCACTGTGGTATAGAACAAAATATGGACAACCACAGTCTGCTATCTCTTTCTCCAAGCTGTTGCCTATTATTTGGAGCCACCTGTTTTTGCCAGTTAGTGGGAAAGGGAAAATTGACAGGAACTGAAAAGAGAGTTTTGAAAGAACTAAGGAAGAAACAAGATTAAACTAGATACCATAGGAACTGCCAGACTTGTCTAGAACATAGGAGTCTTGTAATGATGAGAAAACAGGAAGTGCATAGACCAAGGTGAAGGCTATCAGTGGTGAAAGCAGTGCTTGGATGCAGAACAAAATGGGTTCCTGGATCCAGTGAGGCTGGGAGAGGCTCGTGTGTGACACTGGGCAGGGAAGAATCCAGATGGTGCACACAACAAAAAAGCTGAGGCTGCATTGTTGAAGGTGTTTTATGTCTGAACCTGTAAGACAGGGGAGAGAAGCAGACATTGCTGAGAACCTCATTGTATCCAGCTTGGTTCAGGAAGAGTCATATTTTTCTAACATAGAAGAAAGAAAAAAAGAAAATCTCAGAGACAAGACTCAGGAATATGGAAAAGGAATATGGAAATATTTTCTGACATTCTTATCATTCTAATTTGTTTCCTTTTGCCATAACTGCTTTCAACACTCCTTTACAAATATTACTTATTCTATTGCTTTTCTTTCCCAAGTGTGCAAGGGCACAGCTGCATGGCCTTGGTTTACTTAATGTCCATGACTATAATACATGTCCACTCAGTTTTTATGCCAAGACTTTTCTTTTGGAGATATCCTGAGATGGGAATCCTTCAACTCTACCCTTCATTTTAAAGATTTTTTTTAAAACCTATTGTGGGATCTTAACATTTTCATACCAATTTTAGAATAAGATTTCAGTTGAGTCTTCAATAGGGATTACATTAAAGCTGTTTGGAGAACACTGCTTCTTTAACCACATTAAGTCTTCTGATCTTCCAACATGGGATGTCTTTCCCTTTTAAAACAAAATAACAATGAACCATGAAGCTGAGCACAGTGTAGCAGTTTCTTCTAGACTGAAACATTCTATCCTATATAGGGAAGTTCATTAAAACAGGAAGTAAACAATTCGATAGTTTCAGGAAGTCCCCGAAACTGCCTAGATTCTCTCCTTCTGGAGAGAATTAAAAACAGAAAAAATAGGAAGAGTTATTCTCATGGAAGCCAAAGTCCAAAGACTCTTGGGCAAGCCCAGCTGCCTGGAAGAAACAGAGACCAGCTGAACCAACTTGGAGAAATGAAGAGCAGCAGAGTTGCCTAGAAGAGGTTTGGACAACGGAGCCTTTGGAAGAGAACATTGTGTTGAGCTGCCAGCATGCTCCAGAGTCCTAGTTTTTATGATTGAGAGTTACAGTTGTCTCTGAGTAAGTTATACTTCTGTAAATAACTCCTCATCCATATTTCTGTCTGATCTTAGAAAACTCATGGGTTTACCAAGTTGAACTTGGTGATATCTTTACTCTTGTCTACCCTCAGTATCATTCTTTTTTGTTCTTCTATTTTTTTATTAGGTATTTTCTACATTTACATTTCCAATGCTATTGCAAAAGTTCCCCATACCCTCCCCCACCCACTCCCCTACCCACCCACTCCTACTTCTTGGCCCTGGCTTTCCCCTATACTGAGGTATATAAAGTTTGCACAACCAATGGGCCTCTCTTTCCACTGATGGCCAACTAGGCCATCTTCTGATATATATGCAGCTAGAGACACGAGCTCCGGGGGGTACTAGTTAGTTCATATTGTTGATCCACCTATATGGTTGCAGACTCCTTTAGCTCCTTGGGTGCTTTCTTTAGACCCTCCATTGGGGACCCTGTGATCCATCCAATAGCTAACTGTGGACATCCACTTCTGTGTTTGCTAGGCCCCGGCATAGTCTCACAAGAGACAGCTATATCAGGGTCCTTTCAGCAAAATCTTGCTAGTGTATGCAATGGTGTCAGCATTTGGAAGCTGATTATGGAATGGATCCCGGATGTGGCAGTCTCTAAATGGTCTGTCCTTTCGTCTCAGCTCCAAACTTTGTCTCTTTAACTCCTTCCATGGGTGTTTTGTTCCCAATTCTAAGAAAGGGCAAAGTGTCCATACTTTGGTGTTCGTTCTTCTTTAGTTTCATGAGTTTCACAAATTGTATCTTATATCTTGGGTATTCTAAGTATCTGGGCTAATATCCACTTATCAGTGAGTACATATCATGTGAGTTACCTCACTCAGGATGATGCCCTCCAGGTCCATCCATTTGCCTAGGAATGTCATAAATTCATTCTTTTTAATAGCTGAGTAGTACTCCATTGTGTAAATGTACCACATTTTCTGTATCCATTCCTCTGTTGAGGGGCATCTGGGTTCTTTCAAGGTTCTGGCTATTATAAATAAGGCTACGATGAACATAGTGGAGCATGTGTCCTTCTTACCAGTTGGAACATCTTCAGGATATATGCCCAGGAGAGGTATTGTGGGATCCTCCGGTAGTACTATGTCCAATTTTCTGAGGAAACACCAGACTGATTTCCAAGGTGATTGTACAAGCTTGAAATCCCACCAACAATGGAGGAGTGTTCCTCTTTCTCCACATCCTCACCAACATCTGCTGTCACCTGAGTTTTTGATCTTAGCCATTCTGACTGGTGTGAGGTGGAATCTCAGGGTTGTTTTGATTTGCTTTTCCCTGATGATTACGGATGCTGAACGTTTTTTCAGGTGCTTCTCAGCCATTAGGTATTCCTTAGGTGAGAATTCTTTGTTAAGCTCTGCACCCCATTTTTAATGGGGTTATTTAATATTTTGGAGTCCACCTTCTTGAGTTCTTTATATATATTGGATATCAGTCCCCTATCTGATTTAGGATAGGTAAAGATCCTTTCCCAATTTGTTGGTGGCCTTTTTGTCTTATTGACAGTGTCTTTTGCCTTACAGAAGCTTTGCAATTTTAAGAGGTCCCATTTGTCTATTCTTGATCTTACAGCACGAGCCATTGCTGTTCTATTCAGGAATTTTCCCCCTGTGCCCATATCTTCGAGGCTTTTCCTCACTTTCTCCTCTATAAGTTTCAGTGTCTCTGGTTTTATGTGGAGTTCCTTGATCCACTTAGATTTGACCTTAGTGCAAGGAGATAGGAATGGATCAATTCGCATTCTTCTACATGATAAACACCAGTTGTGCCAGCACCATTTGTTGAAAATGCTGTCTTTTTTCCACTGGATGGTTTTAGCTCCCTTGTCAAAGATCAAGTGACCATAGGTGTGTGGGTTCATTTCTGGGTCTTCAATTCTATTCCATTGGTCTACTTGTCTGTCACTAAACCAGTACCATGCAGTTGTTTTTTTTTTTTTTTTTTTTTGTTTTGTTTTTTTTAATCACAATTGCTCTGTAGTACAGCTTTAGGTCAGGCATGGTGATTCCCCCAGAGGTTCTTTTATCCTTAAGAGTTTTGGTTATCCTAGGTTTTTTTTTTTCCCCAGATGAATTTGCAGATTGCTCTTTCTAATTCGTTGAAGAATTGAGTTGGAATTTTGATGGGGATTGCATTGAATCTGTAGATTGCTTTTGGCAAGATAGCCATTTTTACAATGTTGATCCTGCCAATCCATGAGCATGGGAGATCTTTCCATCTTCTGAGATCTTCTTTAATTTCTTTCTTCAGAGACTTGAAGTTCTTATCATGCAGATCTTTCACTTTCTTAGTTAGAGTCACGCCAAGGTATTTTATATTATTTGTGACTATTGAGAAGGGTGTTGTTACCCTAATTTCTTTCTTAGCCTGTTTATTCTTTGTGTGGAGAAAGGCCATTGACTTGTTTGAGTTAATTTTATATCCAGCTACTTCACCGAAGCTGTTTATCAGGTTTAGGAGTTCTCTGGTGGAATTTTAAGGTCACTAGTATATACTATCCTATCATCTGCAAAAAATGATATTTTGACTTCTTCCTTTCCAATTTGTATCCCCTTGATCTCCTTTTGTTGTCGAAATGCTCTGGCTAGGAGTTCAAGTACAATGTTGAATAGGTATGGAGAAAGTGGGCATCCTTGTCTAGTCCCTGATTTTAGTGGGAATTCTTCCAGCTTCTCGCCATTTACTTTGATGTTGGCTACTGGCCTGCTGTAGATTGCTTTTATCATGTTTAGGTATGGGCCTTGAATTCCTGATCTTTCCAAGACTTTTATCATGAATGGGTGTTGGATTTTATCAAATGCTTTCTCTGCATCTAAACAGATGATCATGTGGTTTTTGTCTTTGAGTTTGTTTATATAGTGGATTATGTTGATGGATTTCCGTTTATTAAACCATCCCTGCATCCCTGAAATGAAACCTACTTGCACAGGATGGATGATCGTTTTGATGTGTTCTTGGGTTCAGTTAGTTTGAATTTTATTGAGGATTTTTGCATCAATATTTATCAGGGAAATTGGTCTGAAGTTCTCTATCGTTGTTGGGTCTTTGTGTGGTTTAGGAATAATTGTGGCTTCATAGAATGAATAGGGTAGAGTACCTTCTGCTTCTATTTTTTGGAATAGTATGTGAAGAACTGGAATTAGATCTTCTTGAAGGTCTGATAGAACTCTGCACTAAACCCCTCTGGTCCTGGGCTTTTTTTTGGTTGGGAGACTATTAATGACTGCTTCTATTTCTTTAGGGGATATAGGACTGTTTAGATCATTAACATGATCCTGATTTAACTTTGGTACCAGGTATCTGTCTAGAAATTTGTCCATTTCGTCCAGGTTTTCCAGTTTTGTTGAGTATAGCCTTTTGTAGAAGGAACTGATGGTGTATTGTATTTCTTCAGGATCTGTTGTTATGTCTCCCTTTTCATTTCTGATTTTGTTAATTAGGATGCTGTCCATGTGCCCTCTAGTGAGTCTAGCTGAGCGTTTATATATCTTGTTGATTTTCTCAAAGAACCTGCTCCTCGTTTGGTTGATTCTTTGAATAGTTCTTTTTTGTTTCCACTTGGTTGATTTCACCCCTGAGTTTGATTATTTCCTGCTGTCTACTCCTCTTGGGTGAATTTGCTTCCTTTTGTTCTAGAACTTTTAGGTGTGTGCTCTCTCTAGTTTCTTTTTGGAGGCACTCAGAGCTATGGGTTTTCCTCTTAGAATTGCTTTCATTGTGTTCATTGTGTCCCATAAGTTTGGGTATGTTGTGACTTCATTGTCATTAAACTCTAAAAAGTCTTTAATTTCTTTCCTTATTCCTTCCTTGACCAAGGTATCATTGAGAAGAGTGTTGTTCAGTTTCCACGTGAAGGTTGGCTTTCTATTATTTATGTTGTTATTGAAGATTAGCCTTAGTCCATGGTGATCTGATAGGATGCATGGAACAATTTCAATATTTTTGTATCTGTTGAGGCCTGTTTTGTGACCAATTATATGGTTAATTTTGGAGAAGGTACCAGGAGGTGCTGAGAAGAAGGTATATCCTTTTGTTTTAGCATAAAATGTTCTGTAGATATCTGCCAGATCCATTTGATTCATAACTTCTGTCAGTTTCACTGTGTCCCTGTTTAGTTTCTGTTTCCATAATCTGTCCATTGATGAAAGTGGTGTGTTGGAGTCTCCCACTATTATTGTGTTAGGTGTAATGTGTGCTTTGAGCTTTACTAAAGTTTCTTTAATGAATGTGGCGTCCCTTGCATTTGGAGCATAGATATTCAGAATTGAGAGTTCATCTTGGAGGATTTTACCTTTGATGACTATGAAGTGTCCCTCCTTGTCTTATTTGATAACTTTAGGTCGGAAGTCGATTTTATTTGATATTAGAATGGCTACTCCAGCTTGTTTCTTCAGGCCATTTACTTGGAAAATTGTTTTCCAGCCTTTTACTCTGAGGTAGTGTCTGTCTTTTTTCCTGAGATGTGTTTCCTGTAAGCAGCAGAATGTTGGGTCCTGTTTGTGTAGCCAGTCTGTTAGTCTATGTCTTTTTAGTGGGGAATTGAGTCCATTGATATTAAGAGATATTAAGGAAAAGTAATTGTTGCTTCCTTTTATTTTTGTTGTTAGAGTTGGCATTCTGTTCTTGTGGCTGTCTTCTTTTTGGTTTGTTGAAGGATTACTTTCTTGCTCTTTCTAGGGCATGGTTTTCGTCCTTGTATTGGTTTTTTTCTGTTATTATCCTTTGAAGGACTGGATTTGTGGAAAGGTAATGTGTGAATTTGGTTTTGTTGTGGAACACTTTGGTTTCTCCATCTATGGTAATTGAGAGTTTGGCCGGGTATAGTAGCCTGGGCTGGCATTTGTGTTCTCTTAGTGTCTGTAGAACATCTGTCCAGGCTCTTCTGGCTTTCATAGACTCTGGTGAAAAGTCTGGTGTAATTCTGATAGGCCTGCCTTTATATGTTACTTGACCTTTCTCCCTTGCTGCTTTTAATATTCTATCTTTATTTAGTGCATTTGTTGTTCTGATTATTATGTGTCTGGAGGAATTTCTTTTCTGGTTCAGTCTATTTGGAGTTCTGTAGGCTTCTTGTATGATCATGGGCATCTCTTTCTTTAGGTTTGGGAAGTTTTATTCTTAAATTTTGTTGAAGATATTTGCTGGCCCTTTAAGTTGAAAATCTTCCGTCTCATCAACTCCTATTATCCGTAGGTTTGGTCTACTTATTGTGTCCTGGATTTCCTGGATGTTTTGAGTTAGGATCCTTTTGCGTTTTGTATTTTCTTTGATTGTTGTGCCGAAGTTCTCTATGGAATCTTCTGCACCTGAGATTCTCTCTTCCATCTCTTGTTGCTGATGCTCACAGCTATGGTTCCAGATTTCTTTCCTAGGGTTTCTATCTCCAGCGTTGCCTCACTTTGGGTTTTCTTTATTGTGTCTACTTCCCTTTTTAGGTCTAGTATAGTTTTGTTCATTTCCATCACCTGTTTGGATGTGTTTTCCTGTTTTTCTTTGAGGACTTCTACCTGTTTGGTTGTGTTTTCCTGTTTTTCTTTAAGGACTTGTAACTCTTTAGCAGTGTTCTCCTGTATTTCTTTAAGTGAGTTATTAAAGTCCTTCTTGATGTCCTCTACCATCATCATGAGATATGCTTTTAAATCCAGGTCTAGTTTTTCGGTTGTGTTGCGGTGCCCAGGACTAGGTGGGGTGGGAGTGCTGCGTTCTGATGATGGTGAGTGGTCTTGATTTCTGTTAGTAGGATTCTTGCGTTTGCCTTTTGCCATCTGGTAATCTCTGGGGCTGTGCAGAATACACTGGGCGGGGTCCCGGAACCACGATGTCTATTGCTGAAGCTCAGGCAAAGCACTCCCTCTCTGCTCAGACCCCTTTCCACTCGCAGGAAGTCGGCAGGATGTCAGGGGCCTGTGCAGAATACACTTGGCGGGGTCCCCGAACCAAGATGTGTGCTGCTGATGCACAGGCAAAGCGTTCCTGGGCCGGTCGGATCCCTAACCACTGGCCAGAAAATTGGCCAGCTGTCTGGGGCCCGAAAAGGGGGCTGCCTTAGAAGCTCTGTGGCTCCTCCCATCCCAGAAGCTTTTAGCTTCAGTATTCTGTACTCTCACCTGTGCAGAATACACTCAGCGGAGTCCTGGAACCAGGATGTCTGCTGCAGATGCTCAGGCTAGGCGCTCCCTCTCCGCTCAGACCCCTTTCCTCTGGCCGGAAGGTGGCTGGAAGTCTGGGGCCTGTGCAGAATACACCCAGCAGGGTCCTGGAACCAAGATGTCTGCTCCCAAACTTCCTTATGAGTGATTCTTTAATGCAATTGCTCATGTCATGGTGATCCACATCATAATTCACATTAAAAAATTCACTACTACTTTATAACTATAATTTTGCTACTGTTATGATCACAATGTAGATATCTGTGTTTTCTGAAGGTCTTAGGTGACTCTTATGAAAGAGTCATTCAACCCTTAAAGGGGTTGAGACTCACTGGTTGAGAACAACTGTTTTGCAGAGAATTTTTTCTTTTTTTATGAAAATGAAATTATTTCCTTAATTTTATCTTTGAACTTTTCATTGCAAGTTAAAAAATGTATGGATTTTGTATATTGATTTTATGTTCTGTTATCATGCAAAATGAATTGTTAGTTTTAATAGTAGTCTTAGTGGACATTTAGAAGTTTCAATATACAAGATCATGCTATAATAGGGATAGCTTTATTTTCTGATGTTGTTTTAAGATTGATCAAATCCTTTGTTGTGCAGGTATTGTAGCTAAATGATGATGAAATGTTCATTTGGATGAGAATCAGTAATACTGTAGAGAAATGATCCTTTGCCTTATAGTTGGCCTAGGCCTAGAACCAATGCTGAGCAGAACATGATTAAGTGACCAAGATTTGTGGTATAGTCACAGTGCACAGACTAAAGTAGTTTCAAAATTGACTATATCTTGCTTATTAAATGCTGAATAAACAACACAAGAATCATTGTATATACTTTTATCAGTTTCATCTGCATTTACAATTACTCCAGTGAAAACCCATTTAGACGATTCTTTATGCTAATTGACCAATAATTCAGTGTTGGCCAGAAATTATAATAGCCAAAATGCCTATTGTAGTGCCATCAGGAAGATAGATGTTTTTGAAATTATGTTATTAAATTACTCTCAGGGTTGAATTCAGAATTAGGACAAGTTGCCCTTAGGGCATAACAATGTATGTGCAAAATCATACTTGTAAACATTTAAAGTGGATAATGCAGAAGTATTTTGTTCTTCATAAAGATGATTCTCTGGCTCAGTTGCCCTGAACTGCTTGCAAGTTCCATTATCCTGCCACCATTCTGCCCTCCTTCACCAGGTGTGCTGCACCAGGAACATCCAGGTAAGATCCCTTCCTAGCCCAATACCTTCCCTGCTGAGTCCCATGAGAAATGCCCAGCTGCCCTGTGAAGTACACTGCCCTCTGAGTAACATTGTCCATCCCAAAGCTGCAGACCTGAGGCCTGTTGCACCAGAAACATCCAGGTTAGGCGCATTTTTCCAGAGACGTGCTACACCAGGACTATCCAGGGGCAACCAGATGGGTAAAATGTAGCATAAGAGCACAGTCAAGAGAACCCTGGGCAATATGGCACCTCCAGAACACAGCTATCATAGTCCTGCAAGCCCTATCTTAACACATACAAAGAAATCAAAAGGATGGATATTCTAATGCGTCCAAAGCACAAGAAAATGACCTCAAATCTTATAAAGATAATAGAGGCCTTTAAAGAGGAAATTAATAAATCCTTTAAATATAATAATGCTAATGTGGGCCAAGGAAATGAACAAAACTGTGCAAAACATAAAAATGGAAATGGAAGAAATAAAGAAAACCCCAAATGTGGCAATCTTGGAGATGGAAAACCAAGGGAAGGGAACAGGAACAACATATGCAAGCATGACCAATAGGATACAGAGATGGAAGAGTGATGAAATTATTATATCAGTCAAAAAAATGTAAAATCTAAAAAAAAAAAAATCTTGACACAAAACATCCAAGAAATCTAGGATCCAATGAAAAGGCCTAACCTAAGATAACAGGAATAGAAAATGGTGAAGAGTCTCAGCTACAAGGCCCAGGAAATAGTCTCAACAAAATCATAGATGAAAACTTCCCCAACCTAAAGAAAGCAATGCCTGTAAACATACATGATGGTTACAGAACACTAATTAGGTTGGACCAAAAAAGAAAATCCTCCCACCACATAAAAATCAAAATACAAAATTTACAGAACAAAAAGAATATTTAAAGCTGCAAGAAAAAAGGCCAAGAAACATATAAAGGCAGGCCTAGCAGAATTACACCTGACTTCTCAACAGAGACTCTAAAGTCTAGAAGAGCCTGGACAGCTGTCTGGCAGCCTCTAGAAGACCACAGATGCCAACCTAGAAAACTATACCCAGCAAATAGATGGAGAAAACAAGAGATTTCATGAAAAGACAAAATTTAAATAATTTCTATCCGCAAATCAGCCATACAGAAAATTCTAGAAGGAATAGTGCAACCCAAGGAGGTTAAGAAACTCAAGAAACACCAAGAAAACACAGGAAATAAATAATTCCACACAAGCAAAAACAAAAAAAGGCAAACACACACACACACATATACACTCACATACAAACGCATATACACACTAACATTGCCAATATCAAAATAGCAAGAATTAACAATCACTGGTCATTAATATCTCTCAAGATCAATGGACTCAACTCTCCAATCAAAAAGATACAGACTATCAGAATGGATGTAAAAACAGAATCCATCATTCTGCTAGATATAAAAAACATACCTCAGTAACAAAGGTAGGTATTACCTCAGAGTAAAGTGCTTGAAAAAACTTTTCCAAGCAAACAGACCCAAGAAACAAATAGCCAGTCTAATATCTAATAAAATAGACTTTCAACCAAAATTAATCAAAGAAGGTGGGGAAAGACACTTCATACTCAACAAAGGAAAAATCCATCAAGATGATATCTCAATCAATTCTGAACATCTATGCCCCAAATCCAAGGGCACTCAGATTTGTAAAGGAAACACTACTAAAGCTTAAATCACACATTGAAGCCCACACATTAGTAGTGGGAGAGTTCAGTACCCCTCTCGCATCAATGCATCGAGGCAGAAACTAAACAGAGAAATAATGAAACTAACAGACATTATGAGTCAACTGGACCTAATAGACATCTACAGAATATTTCACCCAAACACAAAAGAATATACCTTCTCCAAAATTGACCATATACTCAGTCACAAAGCAAGCCTCAACAGATTGAAGAAAATGGAAATAATTCTTTGTATCTTATCAGACCATCATGTAGGTTAAAGCTGGACTTCAACAACAACAGAAAAAGCAGAAAGCCTACATACTCATGAAAACTGAACAGTTCTCTACTGGATGATCACTGGGCCAGGGGAGAAATAAAGAAGTTAAAGACTGTCAGTTCAGGCACAACATACTGAAACTGATGGAACACAATGAAAGCAGTGCTAAAAGGAAAGTTGATACAACTAAGTACTTTTATAAAGAAATTGGAAAGTTTTAATACTACATTTAAAAGTATACCTGAAAGTTCTAGAACAAAAAGAAGCACACACACACAAGAGGGAGTAAATGTCAGGAAATAACCGAACTCAGAGCAGAAACAAGTAAATCAGAAACAAAGAGAACACAGAGATGGCAGCCAAATCCAGAGCTGTTCCTTTGAGAAAATCAACAAGAGAGACAAACCCATAGACCACGTAGAGAAGAGGTAGAGAGGCAGTATCCAAATTAATAAAATCATGAATTAAAAGAAAGTCATAAAAACACAGTGGAGAGATTAAAAGAATCATTAGGTTTTTCCTCAAAAGTCTGTACTCCATAAAATTGGGAGACGTAAATGAAATGGATGATTTTCTAGATAGCTACCACTTACCAAAGCTAAATAAACACCAGGTAAACTGTGTAAATAGTCCTATTATTCCAAAAGAAATAAAAGCAGTCATTAAGCCGGGTGGTGGTGGTGCACGCTTTTAATCCCAGCACTTGGGAGGCAGAGGCAGGCAGATTTCTGAGTTTGAGGCCAGCCTGGTCTACAAAGTGAGTTCCAGGACGGCCAGGCTACCCAGAAAAACCCTGTCTCAAAAAAAAAAAAAAAAAAAGCAGTCATTAAAATCTCCCAACCAGAAGAAGTCCAGGGCTAGAACTCTACTGTACTTTCGAAGAAGAACTAAAACCAATATTCTTCAAACTATTGTTCAAAATAGAAATGGAAGAAACATTGAAAAAAAACACATAGTATGAGGTAACACTCACCCTAATATCTAAACTCAAAATTTCTATTAGAGTACTCATGCAGCTGATAAACACCCTCAGGAAAGTGGCTAGATACAAAATTAGTTTTGTTGTTGTTGTTGTTGTTAATGCATTGGTTTTTTTTATTTTTATTTATGTATTATTTATTTATTTTTATTTTTTATTTGAGACAGGGTTTCTCTGTGTAGCCCTGGCTGTCCTGGAACTCACTTTGTAGACCAGGCTGGCCTCGAACTCAGAAATCTGCCTGCCTCTGCCTCCCTAATGCTGGGATTAAAGGCGTGCACCACCACGCCCTGCACACTGTTTTTATTATGTATCTTTAGAAACATGAAAGAAAGAAGAGTATGTAACATTTTTCAGAACCTTATGAAAGAGTCCCTAAGGGACTCTTATTCTATAACTATGGTTAGAACTATTGGCCAAGACTGGGCTAGCACAAGATATATGTTGCACAGTTTTAATCCATCTACATTTATGTTTCATGAGTTTATTACATTTGAAGATCAGAAATTCTTTTTTTATTAGATTTTTTTTATATACATTTCAAATGCTATCCTGAAAGTTCCCTATACCCTCCCTTCGCCCTGCTCCCCTACCCACCCACTCCTGCTTCTTGGCCCTGGTATTTCCCTGTACTGGGGCATATAAAGTTTTCAATACCAAGGGGTCTCTCTTCCCAGTGATGGCCGACTAGGCCATCTTCTGCTACATATGCAGCTAGATATACGAGCTCTGGGGGTACTGGTTAGTTCATACTGTTGTTCCCCCTATAGGTTTGCAGACCCCTTAAGCTCCTTGGGTACTTTCTCTAGCTTCTCCATTGGGGGCCCTGTGTTCCATCTTATAGATGACTGTGAGCATCCACTTCTGTATTTGCCAGGCACTGGCATAGCCTCATATGAGACAGCTATAACAGGGTCCCTTGAGCAAAATCTTGCTGGCATATGCAATAGTGTCTAGGTTTGGTGGCTGATTATGGGATGGATCCCTGGGTGGGGTATTCTCTGGATAGTTCATCCTATCGTCTTAGCTCCAAACTTTGTCTCTGCAACTCCTTTCATGGGTATTTTGTTCCTTATTCTAAGGAGGAATGAAATATCTACACATTGGTCTTCCTTCTTCTTGATTTTTTTGTGTTTTGCAAACTGTATCTTCGTTGTTCTATGTTTCTAGGCTAATATCCACGTATCAGTGAGTGTATATTTAATGACTTCTATTGTGATTGGGTTACCTCTCTAAGGATGATATCCTCCAGATACATCCATTTGTCCAAGAATTTCATAAATCCATTGTTTTTAATAGCTGAGTAGTATTCCATTGTATAAATGTACCACATTTTCTGTATCCATTCTTCTGTTGAGGCTCATCTGGGTTCTTTCCAGCTTCTGGCTATTATAAATAAGGCTGCTATGAACATAGTGGAGCAGGTGTTCTTATTACCAGTTGGAACTTCTTCTGGGTATAAGCCTAGGAGAGGTATTGCTGGATCTTCTGGTAGTACTATGTCCAATTTTCTGAGAAACCTCCAGACTGACTTCCAGAGTGGTTGTACAAGCCTGCAATCCCACCAGCAATGGAGGAGTGTTCCTCTTTCTCCACATCCTTGCCAGCATCTGCTGTCAACTGAATTTTTGATCTTAGACATTCTGACTGGTGTGAGGTGGAACCTCAAGGTTGTTTTGATTTGCATTTCCCTGATGATTAAGGATGTTGAACATTTTTTCAGGTACTTCTCAGCCATTTGGTATTCTTCAGTTGAGAATTCTTTGTTTAGCTCTGAACCTCATTTTTTAAATAGGGTTATTTGAATTTCTGGAGTCCAGCTTCTTGAGCTCTTTGTATATATTGGATATTAGTCCCCTATCTGATTTAGGACTGGTAAAAATCCTTTCCCAATCTGTTGGTAGCCTTTTTGCCTTATTGACAGTGTCTTTTCCTTACAGAAGCTTTTCAATTTTATGAGGTCCCATTTGTCAATTCTTGATCTTACAGCATAAGCCATTGCTGTTCTGTTTAGGAATTTTTCCCCTGTGCCCATATCTTTGCGGCTTTTCCCCACTTTCTCCTCTATTAATTTCAGTGTCTCTGGTCTTATGTGGAGGTCTTTGATCCACTTAGACTTGAGATTTGTACAAGGAGATAAGAATGGATCAATTTGCATTCTTCTACATGATAACCACCAGTTGTGCAAGCACCATTTGTTGAAAATTCTGTCTTTTTTCCACTGGATGGTTTTAGCTCCTTTGTCAAAGATCAAGTGACCATAGCTGTATGGATTCATTTCTAGGTCTTCAATTCTATTCCATTGATCTACCTGTCTATCATTGTACCAGTACCATGCAGTTTTTATCACAATTGCTCTGTAGTACCGCTTAATGTCAGGCATGGTGATTCCACCAGAAGTTCTTTTATTGTTGAGAATAGTTTTTGCTATCCTAGGTTTTTTTATTTTTCCAGATGAATTTGCAAATTGCCCTTTCTATCTCAGTGAAGAATTGAGTTGGGGTTTTGATGGGGATTGCATTGAATCTATAGATTGCTCTTGGCAGGATAGAATTTTTTACTATATTAATCCTGCCAATCCATGAGCATGGGAGATCTTTCCATCTTCTGAGATCTTCTTCAATATCTTTCTTCAGAGACTTGAAGTTCTTATCATACAGATCTTTCACTTCCTTAGTTGGAGTCACACCAAGGTACAAAATTAGCTTTTTAATTAAAATAGTAGGCCTGCATTATACAAATGATAAATGTGCTGAGAGAGAAATGAGAGAAACAACACCCTTCACAGTAGTCAAAAATAATATAAAATATCTTGGTTTAACTTTAACCCAGCAAGTGAAAGACCTACATGATAAGAACTTCAAGTTGCTGAAGAAAGAAATTGAGGAAGCTATCAAAAGATAGAAAGATCTCCCTTGCTCATTGATCAGTAGGATTAACATGGTAAAACTTGCCATCTTACCAAAAGCAATCTAGAGATTCAATATGATTCCTATCAAAATTCTAACACATTTTTTTACACACCTTAAAAGAGTAAGTCTCAACTTTAAATGGGCAAACAAAAAAACCCAGAATAGCTAAAACAATTATGTAAAATAAAAGAATTTCTGGAGATATCGCCATCCCTAATTTTAAGCTACAGAACAGAACAATGGTAATAAAAACTGTTATAGCATAAAAACAGACAGGTTGATCAACGGATTAGAACCAAAATCCAGAAATAAATTCACACAACTATGCACATTTGATTTTTGACAAAGAAGCCAAAACCATACAATAGAAAAAGGAAAACATCTTTACTAAATGGCGCTGCTCTAACTGGATGTCTGAATGTAAATAATGCAAATAGCTCCATATCTATCACCCTGTACAAAACTCAAGTCTAAGATCAAAGACCGCAACATAAAACAGTACACTAAATCTAATAGAGAGAACGTATGGAGCTGTCTTGAACACATTGCCACAGGAGACAAATTCCCAAACAGAACACAAATTCCCAAACAGAACACCAATAGCTCAGTGATTAATGTTAGCAGTTAATAAACAGGATCTAATGAAATGGAAAAGTTTTGTAAGACAAAGAACTCCATTAATAGGAAAAATATGCAATCTACATAACAGGAGAAGATCTTCACCATCTCTATATCAGACAGAAACTAACAATCTAAATATATAAAGAATTCAAGAAATTGAATACCAACAAACCAAACAACCCAATTAAAAAATGGGGTACAGCCGGGCGTGGTGGCGCACACCTTTAATCCCAGCACTCGGGAGGCAGAGGCAGGCGGATTTCTGAGTTCGAGGCCAGCCTGGTCTACAAAGTGAGTGCCAGGACAGCCAGGGCTACACAGAGAAACCCTGTCTCGAAAAACCAAAAAAAAAAAAAAAAAAAAAAAAAAAAAAGAAAAAAAAATGGGGTACAGATCCAAACAGAGAATTCTCAACAGAGGAATCTTAAATGGTCAAGGAACACTTTATAAATATTTAGCATCCTTAGTTATCAGGGAAATGCAGGTCAAAATGATTCTGAGTTTCCATCTTAATGACTATGATCAAAAACTCAAGTGGCAGTATACACTGGCAAGGATGTGGAGACAGGATAACACTCCCCCATTACTGCTGGGGGTGCAAATTTGTACAATACTTCTGAAATCAATTTGGCAGTTTCTCAAAAAATTGGAAGTAGTTCTACTCCAAGACCCAGCTATTACACTCCTGAGCATAAACCTAAAAGATGCTCCACTATACCACAAGCACACTTACTCAGCTATACTTCATTCATAATAGCCAGAAACTGGAAACAACCCAGATGTCCCTCAACTTAAGAATGGATAAAGAAAATGTGGTTCATTTACGCAGTGAACATTACTTGGCTATTAAAAACAAAGACATCATCAGATACACAGGCAAATGGAAGCATCTAGAAAATATCATCCCAATTGAGGGAATCTAGCCCCAGACAGAAATGCATGGAATATATTCACTTATAAGTAAATGTTAGTCACAAAGTACAGGAAAACCATATTTCAATCCACAAAGCCAAATAAACTAAGTAATAAGGAGGGCCCAAGGGAGGATATTTGAATCTTACTCAGGTGAAATAAAATAGACATTGGAGGTGGATGGAGGAAGGGACCTGGGTGAGAGAGGTGGTGAGGAGAGGAATGGCTTTGGGGATCAGGTGTGGGGAGGGGTGCAGAGAGGGCCGAGAGTGAGATCAGAAATCATTGGGGGGGGGATTCTTTAGGACTTCCTGGAGATATGGGAAGGGAAAGGCTCCAGGGACTCTAAGCAGGTGACTCCTAGCAGCTAGGGATATGGAGCCTGAAGTAGTCACCTCCTATAGTCAAGCGAGACTTCCATTAGAAGGAGAGGGACATCAACCTACCCATTAAAAACTTTGACCCAAATTTTGTCCTGCCCACAGATGTGCAGGCATAAAAATGGAGTAGAGATTGAGGGAAAGGCAAACCAATGACTGGCTCAACTTAAGACCCATTACACTGGCAAGAGTCAACCCTTGACACTATTAATGACACTCTTCTATGCTTGCAGACAGGAGCCTAGCATAACTGTCCCTGAGAGGCTTCATCTAGCAGTAGATGTAAACAGATGCAGAGACCAGTAGCTAAACATCAGACTGAGCTCGGGGAGGAGTTTTGTTGGAGAGTGGGGAATAGGATTGAGTGAGCCAGAGGGTCAAAGACACCACAAGATAACAGTCAACTAACCTGACCACATGGAGGCTCACAAAAAAATAAATCACCAACCAAGAAGCAGGCAGGAGCTGGACCTAGTCCCCCTACACATTTGCAGTGGGCGTGTAGCTTGATCTTCAAATGGTTCTCCAAACAATTGGAGTAGATGCTGTCTGTGACTCTTTGCCCTGCCATTGGATCCCCTTTCCCTAGTGGGACTGCCTGGTTGAGGCTCAATGGGAGAAGATGTGATTTGAATTGATGTCTTAGGGAGGGGTGGTACCTGAGGGTGTCTTCCTTTTCCTTAAGGAGAAGGGAACGGGGTAATGGTGGAATGGATTTGTAAGAGTGGGACTGGGAGGAAAGGAGGGGACAGAGATGCTATCAGGATGTATAGTGAATAAATAAATGAAAAAAGGATTAATAAAAAAACAAATTTTAAAAGACTAAAAAAACCCAAATGTTTGTCCATGGAGACTTCTCATCTTATTAGATTATCACTCTCAATGTCACCATCCATACAGGTGCTTAAGCCAAAGAGCTCAGCCTTGATTTCTTGATTCTGCACCTTCTACAATCAGTGCATCAGCAAGTCCTTGTAGTATCACTCTAAGTTGTATCTGGAATCTTTTATAACTTTAGTACAAGCCATCATATTTCCATCAGTTTTTAAAAAATGAACTGGTGTGATGGTGGTGTCTATATCAGCTCTTGTGGATGCCACATTTTTTTAAAGATTTATTTATTTATTATATGTAAGTACACTGTAGCTGTCTTCAGACACACCAGAAGAGGGAGTCAGATATAGTTACAGATGGTTGTGAGCCACCATGTGGTTGCTGGGATTTGAACTCCTGACCTTCGGAAGAGCAGTCGGGTGCTCTTACCCACTGAGCCATCTCACCAGCCCAGTGGTTGCCACATTTTATGACAATTTTGAATGTCTGAGCTAGTCACCTTACAGATATTTTGATCTTTTTAAAATGCCATCCCTTCATCCTACTTGATTCCATTCTCAGAGAGGCAGCTAGAGGAACCCTTCAAATAAATGAATGATATTACATTGCTTCCCATACCAAAACCGACTCATGACCTCTAATCATACTTACAATGAATTCCAAACTCCTTAGTCTAGCCTGCAGTCTCCATGGCCTGGCTCCTGTTTCTTCTTGGCCCTCCCTAGACATACTGTTCTGCCCATATCCTAGACAGCTTTCTGGTTTTTGAAAATGTCAAACTTCCTCCAGCTATGCTGACTGGCTGCTTCCCAGACAGCCTTTCCTTTGATCTTCAGATGTTATTCAGATCTCAACCTAAATATCAATTCCAAGCACAACCTCTCCAACTTCACATTCAAACTTCAATCCCTCGCCAGGCTCTGCCACACTTGCCTGCCTCGGATCTGTGTTTAGGTACACATGTCATCTGTTCTAATCTGAGACATCAGCCCAGTGACTGAAGAAATGGTTACTGGTGTGCACATTCATCTCCCATTGTGGAGAACCCATGGTGAGTTCCAAGAGGGGCTCATTTTATGTCTGCTAAGTAAAATGGAAGGCCAGAATGAGTCTGGGTTTGAGGAATGGCTTGGTGCATAAAATGCTTGTCATGCAAGAGAAGGGACCTGAGTTAGAATCCATAGAACCTAGGTAAAACTAAAAACAGCCTTCTGGTCAGTGCCAGTACCAGGTCACCTTGGGCGTGGAGTCGGCGGACACCCCCAAGGTCCCCTAGAGGACTCTCCACATGATCTTAGGACCACCGGTGAGTTGAACACAACTTCTGTTCCAATCCAATCACTCGGGACCTGAGACAGCACTAGGGAAGCAGAAAACTCAGCCAGACCAGGGTTCAAATCCCTTCCAGTTGGCACCAGGACCAGGTCACCTGGGCACAGAGTCAGCAGACACCCAAAGGTAGATAGAGGACAGCTTCTGAGGTAGACCCTGTTTCAAGCTCCAGACATCTGGGCACCTTCCCTGCCAGAGGAGAAGTGTACGCCCTGCCCAGGAGGGCTTTGCTGGAGCACCTGGGGGAGCCATCTTGGTTTCCGGATCCCTCAGAGGCTAGTCTGCGCTGGTGAGAGTGTGGACTACAGAAGCTAACAGCAACACAACTTCTGGGACAGGTCTGGTTTCGGGCCTTCATCTTCTGCCAGGAGGGAGGTCTGAACGCCAGATAACTGTGCACCTTCCCTGTAAGAGGAGAGCTTGCCTGCAAAGAGTGCTCTGGACACTGAAACTCAGAGGAGAGAGCTAGTCTCTCAGGTCTGCTGTTAGAGGTTAGCAGAATCAAAGGAGGAACAATCTCTAACCAGAGACAACGATAACAACTAACTCCAGAGATTACCAAATGGCCAAAGGCAGACATAAGAATTTTACTAACAGAAATCAAGACCACTCACCATCATCAGAATGCAGCACTCCCACCTTGCCCAGTCCTGGGCACCCCAACACACCTGAAAAGCTAGACCCGGATTTAAAAGCATATCTCATGATGATGTTAGAGGATATCAAGAAGGACTTTAATAACTCACATAAAGAAATACAGGAGAACACTGCTAAAGAGTTACAAGTCCTTAAAGAAAAACAGGAAAACACATCCAAACAGGTGATAGAAATGAACAAAACCATACTAGACCTAAAAAAGGGAAGTAGACGCAATAAAAAAAAAAAACCCAAAGTGAGGCAACACTGGATATAGAAACCCTAGGAAAGAAATCTGGAACCATAGATGCGAACATCAGCAACAGAATACAAGAGATGGAAGAGAGAATCTCAAGTGCAGAAGATTCCATAGAGAACATCAGCACAACAATCAAAGAAAATGCAAAATGCAAAACGATCCTAACTCAAAACATCCAGGAAATCCAGGACACAATGAGAAGACCAAACCTACAGATAATAGGAGTAGATGAGAATGAAGATTTTCAACTTAAAGGGCTGGCAAATATCTTCAACAAAATTATAGAAGAAAACTTCCCAAACCTAAAGAGATGCCCATGAACATACAAGAAGCCTACAAAACTCCAAATAGACTGGACCAGAAAAGAAATTCCTCCAAACACATAATAATCAGAACAGCAAATGCACTAAGTAAAGATAGAATATTAAAAGCAGTAAGGGAAAAGGGTCAAGTAACATATAAAGGCAGGCCTATCAGAATTACACCAGACTTTTCACCAGAGACTATGAAAGCCAGAAGATCCTGGACAGATGTTATACAGACACTAAGAGAACACAAATGCCAGACCAGGCTACTATACCCAGCCAAACTTTCAATTACCATAGACTGAGAAACCAAAGTATTCCACAACAAGACCAAATTCACACATTATCTTTCCACAAATCCAGTCCTTCAAAGGATAATAACAGAAACAAACAAACAAACAAACACACACAAAAAAAATACAAGGACAGAAACCATGCCCTAGAAAAAGTAAGAAAGTAATCCTTCAGCAAACCTAAAAGAAGATAACCACAAGAACAGAATGCCCAACTCTAACAACAAAAATAATAGGAAGCAACAATTACTTTTCCTTAATATCTCTAAATATCAATGGACTCAACTCCCCAATAAAAAGATATAGATTAACAGACTGGCTACACAAATAGGACCCAACATTTTGCTGCTTACAGGAAACCCATCTCAGGGAAAAATACAAACACTACCTCAGAATGAGAGGCTGGAAAACAATTTTCCAAGCAAATGGTCTGAAGAAACAAGCTGGAGTAGCCATTCTAATATCGAATAAAATCGACTTCCAACCCAAGTTATCAAAAAAGACAAGGAGGGGCAATTCATTCTCATCAAAGGTAAAATCTTCCAAGAGGAACTCTCAATTCTCAATATCTATGCTCCAAATGCAAGGGAAGCCACATTAATTAAAGAAACTTTAGTAAAGCTCAAAACACACATTATACCTCACACAATAATAGTGGGAGACTTCAACACACCACTTTCATCAATGGACAGATCATGGAAACAGAAACTATACAGGACACAGTGAAACTAACAGAAGTTAAGAAACAAATGGATTTAACAGATATCTACAGAACATTTTATGCTAAAAGAAAAGGATATACCTTCTTCTCAGCACCCCATGGTACCTTCTCCAAAATCGACCATATAATTGGTCACAAAACAGGCCTCAACAGAAACAAAAATATTGAAATTATCCCATGCATCCTATCCATTCACCATGGACTAAGGCTGATCTTCAATAACAACATAAATAATGGAAAGCCAACATTCATGTGGAAACTGAACAACACTCTTCTCAATGATACCTTGGTCAAGGAAGGAATAAAGAAAGAAATTAAGGACTTTTTACAGTTTAATGACAATGAAGCCACAACATACCCAAATTTATGGGACACAATGAAAGCATTTCTAAGAGGAAAACTCATAGCTCTGAGTGCCTCCAAAAAGAAACTAGAGAGAGCACACATTAGCAGCTTGACAACATACCTAAAAGCTCTAGAACAAAAGGATGCAAATTCACCCAAGACTAGTAGAAGGCAGGAAATAATCAAACTCAGGGGTGAAATCAACCAAGTGGAAACAAGAAGAACTATTCAAAGAATCAACCAATCGAGGAGCTGGTTCTTTGAGAAAATCAACAAGATAGATAAACCCTTAGCCAGACTCACTAGAGGGCACAGGGCACCATCCTAATTAACAAAATCAGAAATGAAAAGGGAGACATAACAACAGATCCTGAAGAAATCCAAAACACCATCAGATCCTTCTACAAAAGGCTATATTCAACAAAACTGGAAAATCTGGACGAAATGGACAAATTTCTAGACAGATACCAGGTACCAAAGTTATATCAGGATCAGGTTAATGATCAAAACAGTCCTATATCCCCTAAAGAAATAGAAGCAGTCATTAATAGTCTGCCAACCATAAAAAGCCCAGGAACAGATAGGTTTAGAGCAGAGTTCTATCAGATCTTCAAAGAAGATCTAATTCCAGTTCTTATCAAACTATTCCACAAAATAGAAGCAGAAGGCACTCTACCCAATTCATTCTATGAAGCCACAATTACTCTGATACCTAAACCACAGAAAGACCCAACAAAGATAAGAGAACTTCAGACTAATTTCACTTATGAATATTGATGCAAAAATACTCAATAAAGTTCTTGCTAACTGAATCCAAGAACACACCAAAACAATCATCCATCCTGACCAAGTAGTTTCCATTCCAGGGATGCAGGGATGGTTTAATATAAGGAAATCCATCAACGTAATCCACTATATAAACAAACTCAAAGACAAAACCACATGATCATCTCCTTAGATGCAGAGAAAGCATTTGACAAAACCCAACACCCATTCATGATAAAAGTCTTGGAAAGATCAGGAATTCAAGGCCCATACCTAAACATGATAAATGCAATCAACAACAAACCAGTAGCCAACATCAAAGTAAATGGTGAGAAGCTGGAAGCAATCCCACTAAAATCAAGGACTAGACAAGGCTGCCCACTTTCTCCATACCTATTCATAGTATTTGAAGTCCTAGACAGAGCAATTCCACAACAAAAGGTGATCAAGGGGATACAAATTGGTAAGGAAGCAGTCAAAATATCACTATTTGCAGATGATATGATAGTATATATAAGTGACCCTAAAAATTCCACAAGAGAACTCCTAAGCCTGATAAACAGCTTCAATGAAGTAGCTGGATATAAAATTAACTCAAACAAGTCAATGGCCTTTCTCCACACAAAGGATAAACAGGCTGAGAAAGAAATTAGGGAAACAACACCCTTCTCAATAGTCACAAATAATATAAAATACCTTGGTGTGACTCTAACTAAAGAAGTGAAATTTCTATATGATAAAAACTTCAAGTCTCTGAAGAAAGAAATTAAAGAAGATGGAAAGATGTCCCATGCTCATGGATTGGCAGGATCAATATAGTAAAAATGGCTATCTTGCCAAAAGCAATCTACAGATTCTATGTAATCCCCATCAAAATTTCAACTCAATTCTTCAACGAATTGGAAGGTGCAATCTGAAAATTCATCTGGAATAACAAAAAATCTAGGATAGCCAAAACTCTTCTCAAGGATAATTGAACCTCTGGGGGAATCACCATGCCTGACCTAAAGCTGTACTACAGAGCAATTGTGATAAAACTGCATGGTACTGGTATAGCAACAGACAAGTAGACCAATGGAATAGAATTGAAGACCCAGAAATGAACCCACACACCTATGGTCACTTGATCTTTGACAAGGGAGCTAAAACCATCAAGTAGTAAAAAGACAGCATTTTCAACAAATGGTGCTGGCACAACTGGTGTTTATCATGTAGAAGAATGCGAATTGATCCATTCCTATCTCCTTGCACTAAGGTCAAATCTAAGTGGATCAAGGAACTCCACATAAAACCAGAGACACTGAAACTTATAGAGGAGAAAGTGGGGAAAAGCCTCGAAGATATGGGCACAGGGGAAAAATTCCTGAATAGAACAGCAATGGCTTGTGCTGTAAGATCGAGAATTGACAAATGGGACCTCATAAAATTTCAAAGCTTCTGCAAGGCAAAAGACACCGTCAATAAGACAAAAAGACCACCAACAAATTGGGAAAGGATCTTTACCTATCCTAAATCAGATAGGGGACTAATATCCAATATATAAAAGTACTCAAGAAGGTGGACTCCAGAAAATCAAATAACCCCAATAAAAAATGGGGCTCAGAGCTAAACAAAGAATTCTCATCTAAGGAATACGGAATGGCTGAGAAGCACCTGAAAAAATGTTCAGCATCCTTATTCATCAGGGAAATGCAAATCAAAACAACCCTGAGATTCCACCTCACACCAGTCAGAATGGCTAAGATCAAAAACTCAGGTGACAGCAGTTTCTCGTAAGGATGTGGAGAAAGAAGAACACTCCTCCATTGTTGGTGGGATTGCAAGCTTGTACAACCACTCTGGAAATCAGTCTGAGGATCCTCAGAAAATGGGACATTGTACTACCAGAGAATCCAGCAATACCTCTCCTGGGCATATATCCAGAAGATGTTCCAACTGGTAAGAAGGACACATGCTCCACTATATTCATAGCAGCCTTATTTATAATAGCCAGAAGCTGGAAAGAACCCAGATGTCCCTCAACAGAGGAATGGATACTGAAAAATGTGGTACATTTACACAATGGAGTACTACTCAGCTATTAAAACGAATGAATTTATGAAATTCCTAGGCAAATGGATGGACCTGGAGGGCATCATCCTGAGTGAGGTAACCCAATCACAAAAATCAAATGATATGTACTCATGATATTAGCCCAGAAACTTAGAATACCCAAGATACAAGATACAATCTGCAAAACACATGAAACACAAGTTGAGCGAAGACCAAATTGTGGACACTTTGCCCCTTCTTAGAATTGGGAACAAAACACCCATGGAAGGAGTTACAGAGACAAAGTTTGGAGTTGAGACGAAAGGATGGAACATCTAGAGACTGCCATATCCGGGGATCCATCCTATAATCAGCCTCCAAACGCTGACACCATTGCATACACTAGCAAGATTTTGCTGAAAGGACCCTGATATAGCTGTCTCTTGTGAGGCTATGCCGGGGCCTAGTAAACACAGAAGTGGATGGTCACAGTCAGCTATTGGATGGGTCACAGGTCCCCCAATGGAGGAGCTAGCGAAAGTACCCAAGGAGCTAAAGGGGTCTGCAAAGCTATAGGTGGAACAATATGAACTAACCAGTACCCCCCAGAGCTCGTGTTTCTAGCTGCATATGTAGCAGAAGATGGCCTAGTCAGCCATCAGTGGAAAGAGAGGCCCATCGGTCTTGCAAACTTTATATGCCTCAGTACAAATGAACGCCAGGGCCAAGGAGTGGTAGTGGGTGGGTAGGGGAGTAGGGGGGAGCATATGGGGGACTTTTGGGATCGTATTGGAAATGTAAATGAAGAAAATACTTAATAAAAATAAATAAAGACAAAAACAAAACTAAAAATAGCACTATATGTCTATAATCCCAGAATATCATTCTGAGTTTGTCCTACAAAGCTATCCTCTGATCACCACCTACATGTGGTAGCAGCATGTACCTATACATCTCCACATACCATACCCTTGTGTGCAGATGCACACATACAGTGTTTTTCAAATCTCTATGAAATTTATGATAGTAAATCTATTTGGATAAATGGATTATAATATGGACATAAAGTTTGTTTGCAGTAACGAATTCACTGTATTATATTTCTTGTTAAGAGGACATAGTCAAGATCGAGTTTTCAAGAACCATATGGTGATAACTGTTGCAAAGCCGTGCTGAAGACCACTAACTATCTAACCTTAGCTTGTGAAGATTGGAGGAAGTGCTTGGAACTAGATACAGGGCCACAAATTAGTACAGAGAAAGCAAAGCTGGGGAAACCAGGGGGAAGGCAGCTGGCTGCATCCTTGCTGCGACTGTGTGACGCTCTTCTATAAATGTGACCTTGGAGACACACCCGACATAGGGTGTTCCGAGCTCACTCTCTTCAGACTTCTTAGACGTGCATGTCACTCTACAGTGATTCCATTCTAAAGCTCAGTAATTTTTACACCAGCTGTATTTCTTCAAGACCAGTTTTGTCATATAATTTCATAGTTGTATCTGGAAATATTGTGGAAATCAAGTGCTTTAGTTTCATTAAATAGCAGCAGTTCCTAAATATAAAGTTTTCCCTTTTTAGCTTGAAAAATAAAAAAGATCTAGTTTTCAAACATCATCCACAATATTTGTTTAATTCATATATCACTAAAAATTTAAACCCTAATTGCACTGAGTAGCCCTGGAACTTACCTGCTTAACTTTCCTACGGTGTCTGATCCATCAATTAACCACCCACCGCACATGAAGCTCTTGGCCAGTATTCTAATAGAATCAGAATCCCTTGTGGTACTCCAGGAAGGAAACCCATAAATTATCCTGATTTTTTAAAAAGATGAAAATTCATAAAGCCTTATTTGAGAAGTCTCAGGTGCTAGGCTCTTTAATGATTTTTTAAAAATTAATTTCCCACTTCAAAAGGAGAAATATACCTCAGGTTACAGTTTCAGGAAGATGGGGACTGGAGAGGAATGGAGTCAGGAAACACAGGACGATCGCCCCTGTGTGTGGTTCCCTCTGAATATTAACCCTTAGGGATTTTCTCTTTCTCATGATCCCATTATTAGTTATGTTAGGGCCATGAGAACAGAGTCTGCCATGAGCCCCCTGTGCAGATTTATCAGAAGAGCCTGAAATCAAACAGTGGTGCATGCTGAATAAACAGCTCTCCAGCAAAGAAGCGCCAATGCACAATATTTATTGGTTTTGCTAGGTGACTATCCCTATTCAAGCTACCTAATGAGACACAAGGATTTAGGAAGAGATGCTGACATTCACTCCTCATGAACTGCTTGATTGAACACTCCAATTCTGAATTTCAGTTGTAGAAAGTCTGAACAAATGCAAGACAGGAAACGTTTGATGATAAATGTTAAAGCTGAAGCAATTTTCCATTCCACCTCAATGCAGAAAATCAACCAATGACAAGAACAAACCAAAGACATAAACAACACCAAAGCAAACAAAAAATCAACACATACACACAAATTCAAAGCAGTATTATGAACATGAAAATTCAAACAAATCAAATGGTTTTGGGAGAAATAAAGGCAAGAAGAATTCACACAGAAGTGTTGTTCTTGGGCAGAAGGTCAACATTTGTTGTGTTATGACTGCAAATCTGTGTCCCTTCCAGGAAGAGCCCTGATCACATCACAGCTCCTCTATGAGTTAGAGGACCTAAGGGCCTTTGGTCTCACCTATATCTCAGAATGGACAGCTTCCCGTTGTTCCTTACGGCACATGAGCAGAGTCAGAAGGCAAGCAGAAGAGACTTAGAGCAATCAGTGTTGGTAACAGCCCAAAGCATTAGGATATCCCCCTCATTCTCTGCCCTAGGTCTTCCCTGGACTCATAAGAGCAGGTGGGTAGGGGCATCTGTGAGAACCCATGATTTTGGACTCCTTATGAGAAGGTTCAGAAGGCAGAAAGGGAGAGATTACACACACACACACACACACACACACACACACACACACAAACACACTTCAGTTTGGGCTGGGCACTGTAAATTATATAGCTGGTCCTTTCTGAACTCAAGTCTCTGATTTTCCAAGATTCTCCCCGCCTTGGAAAGGAAGGACAGGAAAGAAGAGAACAGAGCAACAATATTCTTATAGCAATGCTCAGGGTGGTTCTAGGACTATAGTCCCAGGCTTTATCCTTTGGGATCCTAGCCTTCAAGACATTCTCACATGCATGGAGGGACACATAAATTAAGGAAGTAGTGTGTAAAATTCCACCAACAAATTTACAAGGTATAGCAACACAATAAAAGTTGTGGGAAGCCTCCCTAGTAAATAAGATACCATTTAACATTTGACATTTTAATAAACAATCGAATTTGCACAGGGGAAGGGAAAATTTTTTGAATACACCTTAGTCCTGCAGTAATTTACCCAACACCCAGCTGAGAAGTGCATCAGCTTCTGTTCCCCAGTCCAATAAGTAGGGATCTCACAGTCAGTCGCCTAGAGCCGACTTCCTCCCTCTCCCTCAGCAGTAAGTCATTTAGTTATCACAGTATCAACCTACTGTGTCCTTATAAAGCCTTGTCACATAGAGATGTAGACAGGAAAAGAGTGAATGTTCAAAGTTACCTCATTGTAAAGTAACAGGGACTTGTGGCTTACTGCTTGAATTAGGTACAATAAAATAATGTTAACATTTACTGGATACTTATTACCACAGGCAACATCATATTTTTTTCTTTTAACCATCTGCAATATACTCAGTCCAAGATCCATAGAATCTATACCCATCCCAGAAATGCAGAGTAGATATCTGTCATGATTAAAACTATAAGCCAACTTTGCTAGGCTATGCTGCCTGAATGTTTGGACCAACACCAGAACAGACTTCCGTGAAGGTCTATTCCTGTGTCCATACATGGTGCCAAGGATGGACCTTCCTGGGGTAGTGAGGGAATAAAGAAATGGTAAACACAGACACAGAAAGGCTGGTTTCTGGTAGCGTTGGCATGCTTGTTGAAGTAGAGTTGGGACAGGGTTACTATCTACAGATGTTCCAGGAGGCAGTATTTATGGGGTATGGCTAAAGGAAACACGGAGCAGTCTCTATGGGAAAAGTCTTCTGAGAGGAAGTATCTGAGGAGAGAGAGTGAACACTTTCTTTGCACATTCTGAATATCAACACTTGGACCTTCCAGAAAAGCTTTGCCATTTTCCCATGGGTCTGAGGCTTTGAGGCCATATCCACAGTCAACAATACACGTGCGCTTACACATCACTTCCTCAGGAAATCTTTTCTCCCAACAAGGCTTTGTGTATACTTTTTTTGTGTGTATAATATATCTGCATGTGTTATAATATGTATGTTTTAATTAGTTAATTTTGGTTAAGCTCTGGGGATTGATTACAAGACCGTACACATACTAACCGGCAAGCACTCTACCACTGAATTACATCCTTAGCCTAAGTGAGCTGAGTTAAAATTGCTTTCCATAACGTGGACAGACCTCTGCCAACTAACTGGAGATGTAAGAGCAAAGACTGAGATCTGCTGAAGAAAAGGGCACTGTCCTTGAGGCCCATAGCACAGGGTCCTGCCTGGTGTCTAGCTTGCTGCTCTCTGGAATTCAGGCTCAGGACTGCAGAATCAACTCTTACCTGGATTTCCCTCTGTCTGCCTGATGCTGCATAGTTTAGACTAAGAGGTTCCCCCCTTCATGTTTAATTTCTTTAAAAGGAATATCTCCCATTCTGCCTTTTTGTATTTGACTGTTTCCACCCACACTTTGATGTTGATTCTGCTTCTCTGGAGAAACCTGATTAACACAGCATCTAAGATGGATGTTTTCTCTCGTCTACCCTGCTAGTGGCTGTGGATGTATAGTCATTGGCTTCTTTGTCCCCTAGTCTACAAGTGAGTCAATGACATGTCAGAAGTCAAGAGAACAGTAAGGTTAGGATGTTGACTCTCTTGGCACCCTCCCTTCTTGCTCACAGTTGACAGTGGCTATGTTCATTTACCTGGGTATGAAGGTTCTCTGGCTTCCCTACAACTATGGCTACAGCTATAAGCAGCTGTAGTCCCAGGTGTCACGATGTTCCCATGGCAACTCTCTTCCTAGCTCTTCAGACCTAGGTTGGTAGCAGCGCCCCACAGGTGCTAGACCTTTCCATCCTGATCTGACTCCATGTGCTGTACCATTTCTCATATTTTCCCTCGTTCCTGCCCAGAGCTTGTGAGTCCTCCTCAATTTCCCTGTGCCATCTGTTTTCCCTCAGAACTCTGGGTAATTCAATACCCTTGTTATTCTTTCATGCACAAGGAAACTGAGGCTTAGAGACATTTGGGAACTTCTGCAGAACTGGGATTTAAGCCAAGGCCTCTGACTTCAGTGGCAATATTCACAGCCCGTACAGGACACACCAATTACTTACTCTTTCTGAGTCAGTTTCCCCACTTGTAATAGATGAGTCCAAAAATTCCTCTGATGCTTAATATTATGTGTCAACTTAACAGGGCCCAGGATATTTGATTTAGCATTATTTCTGGGTGTATCCTATTGCTGGAAGATAATAACATTTGAATTAATGGATTGAGTAAAACAGGCGGCCTTCCCCAATTCTCCATTTAATTCACTGAGGGCCTAAAAGTATTCATCTTCTCTCTCTCTCTCTCTCTCTCTCTCTCTCTCTCTCTCTCTCTCTCTCTCTCTCTCTCTCTCTCTCTCCAGTCCTTCTACTGTCACTCTCCTGTTTTCAGACATTTAAATTACACAACCAGCTTTCTTGAGTCTCCAGCTTTCACAGAATGGCAGATTATGAATACACTGCACCCCACCACACACACACACACACACAAACACACACACACACACACACACACAATTTCATGAGAATAGAAATTTCCACTTCACAGGGTCACTGGTGGAACAACTTGTCTGATGTGTGGATAGCAAGAACATGGACCTAGCTCAGTCTTTCAGTCTTTCGGTTAAACAAAGTGCAGTCACATCTACTGTTCTCTTCCACTGTGACATTCCTTGAGAACATGCTCTTGAATTCTGCATGAGCAGTCATTTTGATTTGAGTGGAGTTACTGAGAATTACTTTATATACATTTTCTCATGTAAACAGCTATGAAGAATTACTCCTGTCTTACAGAAGAGGAAGCATAGAGCCAAGAGTTAAGTAAATTATTTAAATCCACTTCTAAACAGGTAATGAGAGATTCCAACCCAGATATTTTAGTTCCATGCTTACCTGAGCCAAAGAAGTCCTGTTAATAGAGGTTAGTATCATGAGTCTTACTCTGTCAAAACTGTGGAAGCATTTCCTATTCATGAATCAGGGGTGCCTTCAGTCTTTTGCTTGTATTGTTTCAACCCCCATCTTTCCTTTGCTCCCTGCCAAAGACCAGACCTAGTCTCATGATTCATGAGATTCATGGACACATATGTTCTTGGCCATTACTGGCTAGAATCAAAATCAGCATAAGAACTGTCTAATCACCTCTCAGAAAAGTGAGGCAGAAGCTATAAAGAACTGTGTCCAATTGATCATTGCAAAAATCCACCCACAGCAGGAGAGCCACAGACTAACAAAACCTGCAGTACCAGGCATGGTGAGCTTCCCTTTAAATTGCTGGTCAGGGGAATTCAAAAGCCAACCAAAACAATATGAGCTATTACCATTGCCCTTGGTTGACTCCTAGAAATTGAAGGTAAGAACTTATTGCGAAGACTCCATCATATACTTTACACTATGTGTTCTCTCCATCTCCAAAGCTGTCTGGGATCTTAGGCTTATTCAAGGTTTTGTAGATCTATGGAAGAAAGCCTGAGGATCTCATATTTCCATGGTTAGAATATCTCCTCCAATCAGGTGCTGAAACCATCTCTGTGTGCTGGAACTAAGAATGAGGCTCTGTGGACTGATAAGATGTGAGAACTGAGCCTTCCAGAATGGGATTAGTGTCCTTGTAAAAGATGATCTCCAGTGCTAACTTGCCCATTTCCCTATTCATGGATCCACTGTGAAGTCACTATCTACAAATCAGAACACCAGCTGTCACTAGATAACAATTCTGTTAGCACCTGGATATTGAACTGTCCAGACTCAAGAACTGTGAGAGATAAGTTTCTATAATTTATAAACTACCCATGAAATGACATTTTATTATAGTAGTTTGAAATGACTAAGACAACCCAAGAGGTGTAGGTAGTAGTAGCTGGAGTTAGAGACAGAAGGGCTAGCAGTTCCTCAACTATGTAGTGAGTTGGAGACTGGCCTAGGATTGCAGACATCCTGTCTTAACAACGAACAGAAAATCCAAGATACAGTTCATGGGATAGAAGGCTGTGTGGATGAACAAAGCTAAAGGAGAATTAGTCACTAGGGGGATTTTGTTGCTGAGGGCAATTTCATTTTGTGTTTCTTTGCAGACACCTCTGCCAAACATCAGGCTTTGTCCCCACTGTGAGGATCTGCCAAGGTGAGCTCTTGCCCTTTACAAATCTCTTTTCTCTTTCTTTTAAAACCGATTGAGTCTGGATTAATGGTGATGTGCTGAGAGCTTCTTTTCTGAGCTAGGAAATTTAATAATAATATAATCCCTAAATTTTAGTGAGCCTTGGGGAATTAAAAATAATCATGCACACCAAAACAAACATTTTAAATGGAAATAAGTAGGGTTAGGGTAGAGTAAGGACTGGAAGACACTGGGCTGAAAATGGTGGCATTTAATCTGGGATTAGGCAGGAAGTGGGTGAGGCAATCGAAGAATGACAAGGATCATTTGAACTGCCTAATGGAATATTGGCTGAGGTTTTCAAATATGCCAGTGCCCTTTAAAAAACCACTTCCCCCTCTGCCCTCATGTTTCTGCCCTGCCTTAGAGGGAAAAAAGAAATAATTGGAAGTGAGATGCTGCCCTGTTGATTTTTCTCAAAGGAAAGATGGATGACATTCCCTGGGAATTCCTCTTGCCCATGAAAGGTCCTTAAGAACACACCTGGCTACCTAATTTTCAGATACCAGTGCAAACACAAAAATATGAGGTCTCCTGTTCAATTATTAAGATGTCAAGCAGACAACAGAGCAGGAAACCAAGTGTGGAGCCTTCCTAGCCTGGGGACCTTGTGTGACTAAGTAGATCATACACTCCTGAACTGGCCCTGAACAGGAGCCAATAGAGTCACATTTTTCTCCAATTCTGGCTTTTTAATGTTGTTTCTTCCATTTCTAAGATGTCTGGGATGTGGTAAAATGTGTATATATGTACATGCTATTTTTAGACACTTAAGTTGATTGCCAAAATGGTTCCTTTAAAACTCAAGCATTAATAAGATCTTGTCAGAGCCACCCTTAGATCTAATCGGATGTGGACTTCCCTTTGAATTCAGACTGAGGAGTCTGAAAGTTGAGAGGCTGACACAATGAAGTTTAACACCAACTTCCTTATAAAAGTTTGTAGTTCAGTTACTCTAACTTTGTGCAGATGTGGGTGTTTAGTATTCATACATCCTGGCAGACAGCTCTTTTGATTGGTGAACTACAGTAGGTTTCTCAAAGGCCATTATTAGGTTTGCATGCACCACAAAGGGCTTCAGGTGGCTTTGAGTTCTGAAGATCATGGAATTTAGCATGAGCACATGTATTTTTTGTTTTTTTGTTTTGTTTTGTTTTCTGTAACACTGCACTCATTAAAAAAGTCAGACAACAAACACTTTTGTCTTTAACACTGAGCTTTCGAGTCTGTAATAGCATCTATAATAATGTCAGATATTTCATGTGATATATGAGTACATAAAACACATTCTATGCCAGGAGTGGTGATACACATCTGTAAACTTAGAACTGAGGGGGAAGGGGCAAGTGGCTCTCTATGAGTCTGAGAACAACTTAGCCTACAAAGGGAGTTCTAGGCTACAGCTATATAGTAAGTCTTTGTGTCAAATAAATAAATAAATAAATAAATAACATAAACAAATATAACAGATTGATGATAAAAATGTAGTTTGTTTGACTGAAATAAAACTTGGAACACAAAGTGGATGCTATTGGTATTGAAGAATAAACATTTGAGGGAAACAAGAGGTTACAACCAACTGAGTGATATGTAACTGTGCCTTCTGTGGGTGAACGTGAGGCTTAGCCTGGCTCCTGCCTGATACAGCAGAACTGCAGGATCATTAAAGAAAACTCCTTCTGCTCAAGACAATAGAATCTCTGGCCAGGTAGAGCCCTAACATTACAAGCCCCCCCCCAAAAGAGTTAAACCAGTTGGGGCAGGCAATCAGCAGGCTAAAAGATCTCCACCCCAGAGAGTGGGACTTCCCTAGAAAGGCAGGCTCACCTCAAGCCATGCTGAGGAGAGATGGAATCATGATCGCTTTAATGAGATACTGTACTTTTCCTTCCCAGAATTCCCGGGCCCAGTCTCGGACTCTGTTAGGTTGCCATGAGGTTTGGGTGGGTCTGTTCCCTCTTCTGAGTTTTGACTCAGAAAAGCCTCTTTGTTCTTTTTCTTTTCTTTTTTGTCTCTTTATTTTGGATTCTCACCTGAGTTCTGTGAACTGGATGCTATTTGCAGAGATCTGCAGGGCTTGGTTGGCCAGGTCAGCCAAAGAGTTGAGTTCTCTGAAGGGGAGGAGAAGTCGATCTTCTTCTGTTGGCTGGGGATGGGGGCCATGAGGAGCAGGCAGGGGTTGGGAGGGTGAGGGTAGGGGGTCGGATCTAGGCAAGCTGCCAGTCTGGCTGCTCTGGTGTTCCTGTGGTCCGGCCACTGAGCAGAGGCAACCACGGTAAGCTGGAGCAGCTTCCAGCAGTAAAAGACTTCAGGAGAGAATTTTCTTCCCCAAAGTGTTACATACAGCTCTATGGGACAAATGTTCCTAGAAGATCTCTGATGAAATAACTGTTGTGCCTTTATTTCTTGTGGACTGGATTTTACATACATTTTGGGGTGGATTGTTGCCTAAAGGCAGATGCTTTCAATTGGCTTGGTCTGAGATGTTAAGGATGTCATCTGCATGTGGAGATGCTGCCCCCCCTCCCATGTGACTGATTGTCATATTCCTCTCCATGGGGTGTCATGGTCACGTGTCCCAGGACAGGCTCCTGATCAGGAGATGAAGCTCCTATAGTCCTCCTCTGTGAGGGTACTGGGACACAGTTCCGCTTGCCCTACAGTTCTCTAAAGCTCCTGCTCTTTTTGCCTGTTGCTCTGTAGGTGAACTCGGTACTGGCTGAACTCAAACAGTATGGTGCTTTCCTTCTCTTCTCCATTCTCAAGACAGGAACTCATATTACCCTGGTATCCTCTGGTGAATATGAAGGCCTAAAAATATAACTATTATTAATAACTCATCATTAAAAATAAACATTTGGGGACAATGTTATACTTGCTGGTATACTAGGTGGCAGGCATAAACTGGAATTATTCTACTTTTTCTTTCTTTCTTTTTTTAACCATAACTAGGGAAATAATACTTTCTTTGCCTTTGGGATTGATGTTCTTAGCTTTACCTAGACTATGCGTGTATTGATTTTTATTTAAAAAAATTTATTAGATATTTTCTTTATTTACATTTCAAATGTTATCCCTTTTTCTAGTTTCCCCCCAAAAAACTCCCTATCCCTTCCCCCTCCCCCCTGCTCCCCAACCCACTCACTCCCTCTTTCTGACCCTGGCATTCCCCTACACTGGGGCATAGAGCCTTCACAGGATGATGACTGACTAGGCCATCCTCTGCTACATATGCAGCTGGAGCCATGAGTCCCACCATGTGTACTCTTTGGTTGGTGGTTTAGTCCCAAGGAGCTCTAGGGTTACTGGTTAGTTCATATTGTTGTTCCTCCTATGGGGTTGCAAATCCCTTCAGCTCCTTGGGTCCTTTCTCTAGATCCTTCATTGGGGACCCTGTGCTCAGTCCAATAGATGGCTATGAGCATCCACTTCTGCATTTGTCAGGCACTGGCAGAGCCTCTCAGGAGACAGCTATATCAGGATCCTGTCAGCAAGCACTTGTTGGCATTCACAATAGTGTCTGGATTTGGTGATTGTTTATGGGATGGATCCCCAGGTGGAGCTGTCTCTCCTTCACTCTCTGCTCCACACTTTGTCTCTGTAACTCCTTCCATGGGTATTTTCTTCCCCCTTCTAAGAAGGATTGAAGTATCCAGACTTTGGTCTTCCTTCTCCTTGAGTTTCATGTGCTTTGTGAATTGTATCTTGGGTATTCCGAGCTTCTGGGCTAATATCCACTTATCAGAGAGTGCATATCATGTGAGTTCTTTTGTGATTGGGTTACCTCACTCAGGATCCACCCATTTGCCTAAGAATTTCATAAATTCATTGTTTTTAGTAGCTGAGTAGTGCTCCATTGTGTAAATATACCACATTTTCTATATCCATTCCTCTGTTGAGGGACATCTGGGTTCTTTCCAGCTTCTGGCTATTTTAAATAAGATTGCTATGGACATAGTAGAGCACGTATCCTTATTACATGTTGGAGCATCTTCTGGGTCTATGCCCAGGAGAGGTATTGCTGGGTCTTCAGGTAGTGCTATGTCCAATTTTCTGAGGAACCGCCAGACTGATTTCCAGAGTTGTTGTACAAGCTTGCAATCCCACCAACAATGGAGGAGTATTCTATAAGGTGAAGTTTTTAAGTTTATTTTAGATAATGACAATACATGAAATTTTAACACCCACTTGGTGCCTTTGTATAATCATCAACATATTTCTCTTGACATTGAAAGTAATTGAAAAACTGTATTTTTGGACAAACTGCTATGTTAGTGTTTCTGTTGCTGTGATAAAACATCATGATTATTAGAGACTGGGGGGGAAGGGGGAAAGGGTTGTTTCATTTTATAGTCTGTAGTCCATTATCCAAGGAAGTCAGAGCAGGAACTCAGGGCAGGAACCTGGAGATGGGAATGGAACCAGAAGCTACAGAGGAGACCTGCTTACTGTCTTGCTCCCAGGGCTTGCTATACAATGAGCTGGGCTCTTACAATTCATTTATCAATCATGACATGCCCTATAGACTTGCCTTAAAATCCAATACTACAGAGGTACTTTCTTGGTTAAGATTTACCTTTCCAGATGACCCTAGCTTATGATATTTCAACAAGCTCAGCTGCCTTGCCCATTTAGTATAAAAATAGAGCTGACCATACAAGGAGACCAAAGCCCTGGCACATTATATGCACCTGTATTAGCCCTTTTCTTATAATTATGAGAAAATACTTGACATAAACAAATGTGAAAGGTAAATTACAGCTTTATATATTCATATATTAAGTTATTACAATTCATCCTGCTGTGGAGGGTGTGGCATTCAGAAAACAGAGTGAATACACGATCAGTAACCTAACCACATATCCCATCCAAATCTATATTTCCAGTGACCTGCTTTCTCCAGCTCCCCAAAACAGTGCTTGCATCTGGAGACTAAACATTCAGTACATGAGCCTGAGTGGGATTTCATATTCAGACTTTAATAGCACTCAATAAATATTTCAATATAAGGAATCAGTGTTGGAGGTGTTACTGGAAGTCACCAATTTCCCCATGGCTGTTTTTCTGGTAATATCCAGTGATCTCAGATTAGCTTCTTGGCTACATATTTATGATTGGATATTTAAAGGAAGTTTAAATAATCAGAACATAGTAGCAGTAGCATCTTGAAGGTCATTGTAAGATGACCTTACATCATTCAAAATGTCAAAGAACCATTTCTTTGTTAAGGCCCCAGACTCACTAGATGTTACTAGAAGGTTTCCCATAAAAAGCTAGACTGATCACTTAGCTCAGAGCCAGTGAGAGAATCCCTGGGTGAAGTCCTGCCTATCGTGTTCTCTATTCCCTGGAATGCTGACTGTAGACTTTGCTCTGCTTGTCATCCAGCTAAGCAGCTATTGTGGCTATTCCATCTTGCTTGATGTCCTAATTAGATGCTCATTCAATGCAAGTTGCTGCTGAGTTTTGCAAAGGCATGCAGAAATTGAAATTCTAGTTGCTAATGTCACTCTTAACTTGCTGCTTTGGTTCCAAGCTTTTGGTTGACTGGTTTCTAGGCTTTTAATTAAGTGGGTACTGGGATCGTGTTGGAATCGGGGTTAACAGTGGGGTCAGAAATTATTTCTCACTGCTCACCATAGCTGGGTTCCAATCTTTTCTGTTGCTATTTTTCCCAGTCTGTCTTTCAGCACATGGGAGAGCTAATATATTTTCTAAGAATGTCATAGAGGGACCAGATAGTTGCATTTTCTCAAAGGACACAGGTGTCTATGAGAGACAGGAAGGAGATTTTCTGGTTGGTTCCCAAGAGGTAAAATAGCATTGTGTGTTCTTGAATTTAGTCTCTGCAATCTCTAAAGGGATGAATTGCCTTGTGCTGCTAGGAAATAGCAAGAGTAGAAGGGAAAATAAAGTTACATTATCCAAGGCTTTGTCAGTGTTCCATGGATAGGAGTTATGGGAACAAGAAATCTTTGATGGTCAGCACCCTCATGCCATGTTTTTCTCCTGACGCGTCTGAAGACAGCTGATGTAGAGGATTGCCTCATTGTTCCTGAGACCAACTGGGGCTTAGGTCTATATAACCTTGGGTTTATAAAGCTGTTTGTCATAAAATCCTCATTCAGTGGTACTTCTGGAGAAGCACCAGAATGGTTGTGATGGAATTTTAAGGTCTGTGTTCTAGTATCCATTATGCTAGCAACTTGCTTTATACAGCCTGAAACTTCATTTCTTGTTTATCTTATGTATGCTAATCTACATGACTTCTGCTATTTATTCTTAATATAAAATTGACATATATAATATATGTCAGTCAGAGTCACTCTGCCCCTATCCTCTCCACATGTTCCAAGTGCCACATGATCTTATGAAATCAGTGACTGCCACTCTTCCCAGAGCCTGTCAGCCTCTGCTGAGGAGGTAGGTTTGTGTCATGTCTTCTTCCTTATTTTTGCAGCTTTGTTGTCTTCTGGTGCACAGCAGAACATTGAGGTGTACCTGTCATGTGACCTCTTATTTTTCTCATCTCCTTCCTCTTCTCCCCAAATGTTACTTTGCCCTTAGATTTGATCAGCATAGAAAGCAGCATCTGGTTTTATCATCCACATCTGTGTTGTGGATAGCAGCATCTGTTTTCATCATCCACATCTGTATTGTGGATATAACAAAATGCATCCAGGTTGTGGATAGAATCTATTGGCAAACCTACACAATCTACATTTTCTTTCCTGAGTAAAGTAATTCTCCTGTGATTCACTGCAATGTGAACCACAGTAGGGTAGCAGTCTGTGGCCCCCCTTCTCTGACACACAGCTGGCATCTCGACCTATTGAGTGTGGCCAAAAGATTGTACTGAGTTCTGTCTCCAGAGTGGGCATCAAGGCACAATAACAAGGTCTCTGCCACCATGAAGCAAACTAGGATAAGGTTTTCAGTGATTTCTTTTGGTTAATAACACAGAGTTTTGGTTTCTGCTTAAAAGCTGTCCTAATGTAGGCTTCCTAAGTGCAACCAACCCAGGCAGAGGCCACCGTCTCACTTCAGTTCCCTCTTACAAGCAGCTAACTCCTCACCTTCCACAGGCTCTCATTCTGGGCCTCTAAGGACCAGCCCTAATGACCCCAGGGCCAGGATACCAGGCTATTAAAAACAGACCTGTGCTTGGGGCCAAGAAATGTAGTATTAGTGAATATAGAATGAGAAACTCACAAGAGTTTAGGAATCTAACTCCACCTAACCTGCCAGTCTTCTGCCTCCATTAACTCTGGCTTACTGTCCTGAATGCAGCCTCTGTAGAGCATCAGGAGGAAGCACGTTGTCCTTTGCAGTTATGAGTGACACATTTTCTGTTGTTTATCTCAGAGCATTGAGATTCCACAGCCCATAAAGCATGCTCAGGAGCATTGTGGTGATATGGGGAAAGACTACATCCCAGTGAGATAGTGTCTTCTAAGAGTGACAGAGCTGTTATGCTCATGAAATCACAGCAGCTATGGCTGCCTGCACAGGATGTGCACAAGACCCAGCCAGTCAACATTCCAGCGTGCAGTAGAGGGCGCTCAGGAGACCCCACCCCTTGCTGAGTGCCACTGGCAGGTGATGGCTGCTAGAAGAGGGAGCTTGGCCTCTAGAAGGCTGCTCATGCTCCAGTGGATGACAACACTGACTGGGTATCGTTGGTTAGAAGGGGGTGGAATAGGAATGAAGCTGGGAGCTTTTTGAAGAGCTTCTGAGAGAAGTTGGAGGGAGAGTTGGGGATAGGTATGATCAAAATATATTTTATACATGTATGAAACTCTCAAGGAATAGATAAACAAAATAAATAAAAAGGAAACATTAAATCTTGCTTAAAAAATTAGCCGCAAGTGAAGTTTGTAGTTTACCCTCTTTGGGTTATGCACACAGCAAGAAATTTAAAGTAGAGAATAACTGGTCTCTGAAAGGAGATAAGATAAAATTTTTAAGGAAAGGAAAAAAAATTAAATAAAACTAACTTGAATCACTTCATGTGGACACTGGCTGCCCATATGCATCATCTGCACATGTATTTATCGCACACTGATTGAGAATGAGTGTAGCTGTGGTCACTCTAATGCTCTAGGGCAGTGGTGCTCAGCCTTCCTAATGCTGGGACCCTTTAATATACTTCCTCACCTTGTGATGTCCGCCAACCACAAGATTATTTTCTTTTCATATTCACGACTGTAATTTTGTAAGTATTTTTTGAAATAGATGTTTGTCAAAGGGATTGTCACTCACAGGCTGAGAACCACTGCTCTGTCAGTTACATGAGCAGGAACTGTGCCTCTTTCTTTGGAAAAGTTTCTAGGTTCATAAGACATGACATCTGTTTGAAATGGGTAGAGAGACAAAATCAAAGTTATAATGTGTAACAACAGCAGCAATAATAATAACATCAAAAAGAATTAAAAATCTAAAACAAATCCCTAAACTCCAGATTAACAAACAGTATCCTAAACTAAAACTTCTGACAATATGTGTGTGTGTGTGTGTGTGTTATAGAGCTAGAAAAAAATTGTCCCCAGTTTTCAGCAATTGCTGACTTGAGAACATTTGAAAGGGTTACTACTTTTTGTGAGGAACGTTTATAATTTAGCTTTTTCTCTGAAACTGCTCTTCCCAGACCTGAAACTCCCCTAGAGGTGCACAGAGCCTTGCCCTTTCTAACCTTGCTTCAGGAAGCTCAGATTCTTTGGTCTAATGTGGCTTTTGAGATGAGGCAGATAATGAGGTTCTCCCAAGGGAAGGATTTTAGGAGACTATATTGGCAGTTCAGATCAGATACAACTATTTATTTATTTTGAGTTTGCTTCAGAAAGGAAATGGCTTCAGCCCAGATGTAAATGCAATACCAACACTCTTGGTTGGGGAATTGAATGTTCAACTAATTAGTTTTTGATGGGTGGATGTCTTAGTTAGGGTTTTACTTCTGTGAATAAATACCAGACCAAGGCAACTCTTGTAAGGACAACATTCAATTGGGGCTGGCTTACAGGTTCATAGGTTCAGTACATTATCGTCAAGGTGTGAGCATGGCAGTGTCTGAGCAGGCATGGGCAGGAGAACCTGAGAGTTCTACATCTTCATCTGAAGGCTGCTAGGAGGATACTGGCTTCTAGGCATCTAAGACCAGGGTCTTAAAGCCTAAGACCATAATGACACATGTCCTCCAATATGGCCACACCTCCAAATAGTGCCACTCCCTGGGGCAACCATATTCAAACCACCACAGTGTATTTCTGTGTATTTACAGTGATAGATGATAAACCTGGAAGTTGATTCTCCAGAAGGCATTGATGTTGATTCATGGTTCTCAAGAGAATTGACATTTTCCCTGGAGTAGGAGCAAGAAGTTGTTTTAGGGATGGGCCTGCTTCCCTGCTACCTTAAAAGACCAAGAAGGGAAGGCCCTCCTTGCAGAGCCAGCAGCACATTTTGGTAATAGCTCAGATAAAAGGGGTTTTGAGGGAAGAGGTTTTGTGTTTTGCTTGCCCATCTTTGCCCCTTGTTGATAAGTGCATCTATTTCATTGCCCTTGCTGCTGCTGTTGCACTGCCATTAGAAGCCAGCTTATGTAGCCTTCCAACATTAACTGAAAATCAGTGACCCTCCAGAAATCTCCCAGACCGTCAGTGCTACATTAGACTACTGAGGTTTTCAACATCATCGATGGAACAGCTAGTTGTCATGTTTTTCAGCCCCTCCCATGTCCAGATAGCCATAGTTGGATTGTCTAGAACGTATGTAACCCAGGATAATAAATCTCCACTTTAACACCTATTCATCCAATTGATTCTGCTCCTCTAGAAGAGCATTACCAACACAAGGAATATATCTTAAATATTGCATGAGGTATATTTATATTAAAATGCATGTTATTCATTTTAAATTTAAATTCAACTGGGAATTACCTTTTGATCAACAATGCCAAATTTTGAAGTATAAGTTTTTCTAAGTATAGTATTTATGTTAAAATGTTATCTGTTATTTATCTAAAATTCAAATTGAATTCTTGTTTACTTATTGTTTTCTAATTTTAGGAAGATGGAACATGAATTGGGGGTATAGTCACTAGTTTTTCTACATAGAAGTTAGAGTTTCCTTCTTCAACCATTTCGAGCCACAGAAGAGACATTAGCCCGAGAATGAGGCACTGTTTCTGGATGCATAAGGAAAGGTAAGGCTTCTATCAGTACAGGCTTGATCAACCATCTAACCGATGGACTTTAATTGAGTGAAAAGTATGTGTATTAGACAGAAGGAGAAAGTTCAGGCTAGAGATAGACTTCATACCGGAAACTTCTTTCAAAGATATCATTCTGGGGGGAAACTTTCTTCTCTAAAAATACTTCTTTAGGTGTGTGTGTGTGTGTGTGCATATATATGTAGTATATGTGTGTGGTGGTTTGAATATGCTTAGCCCATGAGAAGTGGCACTATTAGGAGGTGTGGCCTTATTGGAGGAGGTGTGATCTTGTTAGAGGAAATTTTATCACTGTGGAGGCAGGGCTTTGAGCACACACACACACACACACACACACACACACACACACACACACACACAGGCACACACTTGTGTGCTCACATACGCACTCGCACATACACACTCCTGAGTCACACAGCTGCTATTCAAGACATCCTGCTGTAGCATCAGCATCCATTCTGCTCCACTTGCTTCCCATCCATTTGCTCATTTGGAGCAGAGCATGTGGAGCCATCCTGGGTTTTCAATAGCACCAGATTCTCCTGCTCACACTGACTGGCAGAACGACAAGGCTACTGAGTTGCCAGTGCAGGTTATAAAGTGAGTGGCTCTGTTATGTCAGTGCTCCATGGGTGTGTCACATTAGAAGGTTTCTCCCTGTCACAGGACAGCCTTGGAGTTTAGGGAACATGGCTGTACCCTTTAGCTTCAGGCATGCTTTCAACATAGCTGCCCCAGTTCACTTTGCAAGTATATCTGGAAAACAATCATTTTTTAAAAGTGGACTGACCTCGATTTTTCTCCTTACTCAGCCCCCTCATTTGAGAGAGGGAGCAAAGACATGCAGTTTTGTATGAAAAATCTGGCGAATGTTGTACCTGTGGACTCTTCCTTCCAGCCCCCTAGCAACAGCTATACCCTCCTTTTCTAAATCTTTTCATGGAAATTCCAGCTTTTTTTGTGCAGGTCTGTGTCTGTCTTCTGTTTCTTAGTATCTTTCTCCCTCCCTCCCCCCACTCTCTGCCTCTGCCTTTCTCTGCATGTTTCTTTCTCTCCGGTGTGATTTCCCACATTAGCACCGTCCATTTCTTTGATTCCTTCTTGGCAACGAGAGCTATAGCACCATTATGGAGCAAGCGGCCTGCTTCCCTGCTTCCTTAAAATAATAATGTTTCATGGTGACAAATGGATACAGTTAACAATGAAAGTAAAATGCTTAGCAGGCAGGGGTGCGACCGTGTCAGATTTCTCTGCCTGGCAAAAACAGAGAGCAGCCAGAGGAATGTTTAAAGAAAGGCATATGCAAGGGGCAGCTGGAGATGCTTGCCAGGTGGACTCTTCCACTGATTCTCCAGTTAGTTTCTGGGGGCTTAGGCTAAGTTCTCAGAGGTAAACAGCAGTCATCCTTAATTTGTCCAATTTGTTCCATTGTCCTCTGAAACTTGAAGAGTAATGGCAGAGTTTAGAATCTGGCTTCACAGTTGCTGTTTTTCCTTGATTAAAAAAAAATAAGCAAACATAAAACAATCTGAATTAATGAGGGATTGTAATTCTTTGATCTACTCAGTAGTGGGAGTTTTATATTGTATCAGAAAAGGTCCAGTTAACATTTAAAAGGAAATGAGAGGAAGAAAGAAAGAAAGAAAGAAAGAAAGAAAGAAAGAAAGAAAGAAAAGAAGAAAGAGGTTTCCTCTCCTTCCTTTTTCTCCTCACTACTGAGAAAAGAAAAAAAAAAAGAAAGAAAAGAAATCAGCCCACATGCAGTCTGAACACACATGCATATCTGTGCTCTGCCTCTTTATGCATGCTCTTCCGCTGAGTGTAGATGCTACCCCAGGAGGAGCACATGTGCACCATGGATGTCTGAATGTCAGCTTCCTTGTGCACATGGAAAGAAGCAAACAAGAGATCGAGGTAGAAAACACACAAATCTAAATCAAAAGCAACTGGTCTACCCCGCAAGGAAGGCAGGCGGACCTTGCCTTCTGCACACCCCACTCTTTCTTGGCCTCCCAGATTGATCTTTGAAATAAAATAAAGGAGCGTGGCAAACTAACTGAAACATAGGTAGAAATAATATATTTGGGTTGCAGAAAGAAAAAAAAAAAAGAAACAAAACCTGGCAGAGCATAAAAGGCCCCCATTGCATAACAACACATGTGCAAAGAATTAGAATAATTGCAGCGCACACATCGGTAACAGACAGAGTGAACAATGAATATTAAAAACACATTCCTAGAGCTGGCCCCGTGGCTTGGCAGCTGAGCACCGAGCAGAGACCTGTGTGCTAGTCAAAGGAAGCCTCCCGGCTTCCAGAGCTGTCAGGGCTTGGCAGGAGCTGAGGTGAAGCCCTTTGGTGTTGAGCTGAAAGGAGGGAGGCAGATGGTGGGGAGGGACTATGCTGGTTGCTGTGACTTCTGTCTCCCCCTGGCAGAGCCCTCCAATGGCTTCAGGAGGGCTTCATAGAGGAAGTCAGCCTCAGTGCTTTGCGGCTCCAGTTCAGAGCTGAATCAGAGCCAGGCTAAGAAGGAGGAGGGATGGGAGTAGGAAAACAAACACCAGAGAACAAACAGACAGAAGGTAATACTGGGAACACCCAGTTAGAGTACTGGATGGAAACCCCAAGTCCTCTCCCCCAAGGCCAGCCTCCAGCATGATCTAGCATGAAGGACTTTGTTGCTGCAGAGATACACTGGGGAAGTGTCTATCCTCTGTGGTGGAGACTCAGGGCTGGGCTGTCTCTGGGCTGGGCTGTCCTTCCCATTGGAGTCCTCATTATATTGTGAAAGGAGGGGTAGAGGGAGGAGGAAGGGGGAGGACAGATTCTCCTAATGGCATGTTCCAAGCCTTCAAAGACCAGGAACCAAAGAGTAAAGGTATACAGCAATCTTTTCCAAGTGAATCCTTTCCATTATTAGGGAAGACAAAGGCCCTTCTCTTAAGGATGTCTTCAGCTTTGAAAGCTCATGTTTTGCTTGCCCATTGCCAGCCAGAAACTAACTCTTGAATTCTAACAGCTTTGGCTATGAGAGAGGCCAGAGGGTGGGAATCTCAAACTAGGATTTGGTACATAGAGTGAACAGAGGTCCCAGGATTCTTGAGCTGTGCTAGCCAGAGCATTTTATTGGGATTGGTGATGTGGAATTGGGGGAGGGGGGTGTTCACAAATTTGACAGAGCAAATTTACAACTTTATTTTTACTAATCTTTGAAGTTGAGGAGTCCTTTAATTACAGTGTAAGGTAAAAGCCACATTCACGCTAGTAATAGTCATGACTCAGTCATGGGTAAAAATCCAGAGTGCTTTTGGCAACATTTCAGTGATGATTTAAACGTATCTCTACCTTGAAATTATGGCAGTTAATAGACTTGCTACAAGATCTTGTTATTTTGTTCATTACTGAACAAGTACATATCTTCATGAAATACGTTCGATGACTGTATTTCAATATAATTGGTATAATTAATATGGTGGCCTTTGGTGTATTATATGCCCTTGCTCCTCTTCCTCTTCTCTAGAAAGATTATTATGGGTAGAGTTATGTGGGCCAGATGCTGATTTGCTGCAGGAAACCATGGTATATTCATTCAGAAGACCTGAGAAGCTCCTAGACTCCAGGACAGCATGCTTCCTGGGCCTCTGTACAGGGGATCTACAACAGGCTGACGACATGATCTCTCCATATGGGTGAGAGAAGGTCATGTGTGTCCAGACACACTCAAGGACTAAGCAAAGGGACTTCTGACTCTTTGTGTGTGTGTGTGTGTGTGTCTGTGTCTGTGTATGTCCCTTAGCTGTGTTTATTAAACATATGTATGTCTAAGTGAACTTTTGCATTTCCTTCCCATGATTTGCACCAGAGCTCCAAATTAGTTTCATGATAAGGAAAAGAAAGTCTCTAGAAGCTAGCCAAGAACTTTTGCTACAGAATCACAGTTGTTACAGAGACGGGCTGAAGATGACTGGTTTTGTCAGTTTCTGCACCAAGTAGAAGACAGGCTATCTGGGGAATGGTGAATTAGACAACATGGTGTGATGACTCTTGAATCAAGGAGTCAGCTGCAAGAATGGATACCTGGAATGTCAGAGAGGCAAATTTAAAAAGTCCCTCGTGATACGCAGGGGTCTTGAGACCTTCAGTTTGGGAAGCAATGGTTTGTTGAACAGACCAGAGTCTCAAATCCTGTGGAACTCTTGTACCAGAGTAGAATTTAAGGTTAGAAGATTCTGAGGAGAAATAAGTCCTATTCCTATCTGCTTAAAAGCTAAGCCTCAGCATCTGACTTAGAAAGAACAAGACTATTATCCTATAAGAAGATATGCAAAACATTAGCAATCTTCATAGGCATGCTAAAGAAAAGAATTCAGAAATACTGTTTCACTAGTTTAATGAGTCCCTAGTATAATCTAAGACCGTTTTCTCTCCTTTCTTTCTTTCTTTCTTTCTTTCTTTCTTTCTTTCTTTCTTTCTTTCTTTCTTTCTTTCTACCTTTCTTTCTTTCTTTCTTTCTTTCTTTCTTTCTTTCTTTCTTTCTTTCTTTCTTTCTTTCTTTCTTATTTATCAGCATCTATGTTTAGTATGGTCTAGATCATCTACTACATTAGATTTCTTTTATATATGAATCTGTCTCTTAACACTTGCAACATGTCTAATAAGGTGTTATTAGCTCAAATCTTTCAGATCAGGACCCTGAATACTGGAGGATGAAATACTTTGACAAGTATTACGAAGAAAATCAATGGGATATTTGGGCCCAAAGCTACTCTTTGATTTTAAATGTTTCTAATTATATGCACACAGGAGCGCTCACACACACACACACACACACACACACACACACACACACACAAACATCCACACACAAATACCTCTGTAACTGAGTCATTTACATAGCTCAAATAATTCTAAGAGTAGAAGAATCAAATTTCAATTTGGGAACATAGTTGACATTGTGGTATCAAGTTACATATCATTAAAGAAGACCATGGTTTCAAACAAAACCGTTTCTCATATAAAGAAATAAATATGAGAGTGTTCATTGTTTTAATTATTAAGTAAATTGCAAAGCACAGGCATGAGGAGCCCAATCACTCTTGGATGATATCCTCTGAACAGTCAGTGCTGTAGTTGAAGCCATTGTAACTGCTCTAAAGATGAACAAGGAATAAAGGGAAATCTCTAAACCAAGCCAATGCGTGCATCTGTGAGGAGAGCCTGTCACCATTCATATGCCGTGAGCCCATGATGAGAAACGGAATGAATTGCAGGTCCTATCCATCAAATCATGACAAGCTTTGGTGACTAACATACTTGAGTCTTGCCACTGTATTTTGTTGTGTTGTGTTGTGTTTTGTTTTGTTTTTAGATTCCAAGAAAATCAAATGCTTTCCTAATTGAAGTTTTACTGCCCACAAAAGCAAATGGCACTCACCTCTGTCACGGATAGTTAAACACTATCTTTTGCATAGGACTCCTGCAGACCTGAAACCCTCTTGATCAAGACCTGACATTATGTTGTAGGCTAGTCACTAAGGACATTAAGTGGTAGGTTAGAATAACCTCCAAGACCTTGTCTAGTCTTGTTTTCCTAGGATTCCAGGAGATGAACAATTGTTAAGACAGAAGTGGCTCTGAGGGTGCCCTCTTAATGCCTCATAGCTGTGAGACACAGAGGTGCCTGACTTACAGTTGGTTATGTGAGCCCCCCCCCCCCAGCTGTTCATGCTGCAGAAGGTATTCATTCGGTATTCATGACTGGGACAAGTTATAGGATTTCAAAGACAAAGTAAATAACCTACGATCAGAAAATTCAATTTGTTCCTGAGGTGGAGAAAGGAATCCTGCCATTAAGGAGTCAGATGGAAAACATGCAAACCACAGTTTATGGAAGAGAAAAAGAACATTGGAATCCCTGGCCCAGAAACAGAGGCAAGTGCACGAACACACTGAGCAGAGTCAGGGTGTCTGTCACAAATGTGGGAGCAGCAGCCTCAACATCAGTCAAAATTCCAAACTGAAAAAAACAGAGACTCTACTCCCAGTCCAACTGCTCGGATGAGGAGCTCTGGAGACTTCTCCCACATAGAGGTGAGCTTGACAAAAAGGATTCTGGTCAAGTCAAAACCTCTCCTGTGTCAGTAGGACATTATGGTAAATGTCAGTGGCAGGAAAACATGGTAGAGGACATAACTTGACAGCCTCATTGCAAAACAGATGAAATTGCCTCTGGACTTAGAAGTAAGAGCTCACGATAAGCACAGAACAGCTATCACCACAAAGAATCATGGAGAAGTGTTGCGAATGGGGTGACTACCAATTAGATTTGCAATAGGTGCCTCCTCTGCATCAAAACTGACTTATAAATCTGCTGCAAAACCTGCCTGCGTTTTATTCCTGACTTTTTCTTCTATGCTTTCTTCTGCGCATTAAAGAAACTGTGATGTGTCAAATCAGATCCTATGATACCAACATTGCCTTTGAGGGCTGTTGTGGAGTTGGGTCACTGGTAGCCAGTCCAGTGGCCACTTCTGAATAAATCAGAAAAGAGCCTCTTCATCAGAACGTGGAGGTTGGTCAGGAGAGTTTAAGTCACATTTCCGTTTTGTTCTCATTTTCTGCTGGATGATCTTGTGTAGTCTTGCTCAGTATATGGTGAGTTCTGCTGCTATTAAAATCCATAATGCATCAGATCATGTGGTTCCTGTTGCTGCTGTATAGCTGTGGCCTCTCAGTCTTCCTGGAGGATAGCTACAGCGTCTCTGTGCAAGCCAGGATTTCTTATTTCCAGCTCCTGCTCATCTCTGCTTGAGGACATTTTAATGGCTTCAGGGATGTAGAGAACAAAGCCGGAATTGGGACCCAGAAGCAGTTCTTGATCACAGAGCATGGAGGTAAGCTGGTGAGTGATTCTTCCAGGCTCCTTGCCTGTGGGTGAGTTAGTTCTGAGTGGAATCCCCACAGTTTCCCACAGGGTTCAGCAGGACTGTTGCCTGGAGTGGTCATCTTCCTGTTAACACACCCTCTGCTGATGACCTTCCCTTCTTTGCTTTACTGTCCATTGTGGAGTAAAAACTTAGGGCTCAAATATCACAGCCCACATGTTTGTATTAGGAGAGGGCTTGTGGAAGACGATGGATTTTGAACTAGGGTCGGTGTCCTTAAGTGAGATCGTAGAGAGGCAGAGAGCTGTTTCTCTCCATTTCTGTAGGAAGCTAGCAGTCAACAGCTAAAAATAATTGAACAAATCACCCTGATACCTGGTCAAGAGATTCGGGCTCCAAGACTGTGAGAAAGAGACCCATGGTTATCAAAGCTAGCCAGTGTGAATCCTGGTGCTCTAGAAGCCCGGCACACTAAGGCATGACGCCTAAGACCAACCTCCTGGTCATTGCCTATAAAAAGCCTCTCTGTTTACTTTCAGAGAAATCACAACTGAGATCCTGGGATCCTTTGCTGGAACTCTAACTCTTGACTTGATGCGATTCCCAATGTTAGATCTAATTTGGGTACTATGTGACATTCTTCCTGAATAGACAGCCATTTTACAAGTCAGATAACATTCAAACATGAACAAATCATACCATAGGAAGAGAAGAAAATGAAGTGATCATCTGGGAAATTGGCAGTGATAGGGAGATCACAACTGTTTTAAAGAGAATATTCTTAACAGAAAAGCAAGTGGTAAATTCCTGCAGTCTTCAGAGTGTAAGGAAAGGGCACACAATGGAATATCCGTGCTTCCCAACATCTCTGCAGTGCATGGACTTTGGGTTAGAGAGGTCTCAATGAAGGATGGACAAAATCACAAGTTGTGACCTTGACTGTAGATGTTTGCCAGAGACTGGCTAGGAGAGAAGCAAATGGCTGTGAGCAGAAACACAGTGTAGGGCAGGTACTGTTCAACTATCTATCAAGCTTTGTCACTATCTCCCATATCTGAGAATTCAGCTCAAGCATTGGTCATTTATATATGTCTTCACGGAAATGTGCTGAGAATGGCTCTAGGCATCCCTTCATGAGAGACTTGAAACAAAAGTGGCACAAATTCTATTCATAAAGAATTTGGCAGTCTAGAAGAGAACATAAAATGTGCTAAGACCTTTGGGATAGGTCAGATCCATGTCCACTCACTACCACATGACTGCCGACCAGATATAAGCATCTTAAACCCAAGGCTGTATTTTCTTTTTTTAAAAGGTTTCTTTTACTCTGTGTGTGTGTGTGTGTGTGTGTGTGTGTGTGTGTGTGTGTGTGTACATATGCATGTGCATGAATACAGTTTCTGGCAGGGGCTAGAGGCATCAGATATCCCAGGAACTGGAGTTACAAGTGGCTGTGAGCTGTACCACATGGATCCCAGTAACTAAACATTTCCCCACATAAACAGTGTGTGTTCATGTTCTGCAAGAACACTATCTGTTCTTAACCACTAAGCCATCTCTGTAGCCTCTCACCCTCAAGATTATAATCTCTATACATTATCTTTCAAGGCGGTGCCTTGCATCCAATAAGAATACAAACACTGGTGTTTGAACTACCCAAGAAGGAATCTTACTCTGCAACATGAAGTTCCCCGAAACACAGAGAAGTCAGAAACCGGCTGTGACCGTAGGACTAAGCACACACTACATAGAGTCAGTGGTTAGAAAGTTGGGTTGACCATCAAAGGAAAACATTCCCAAGGGGAAAAATGGAATCCCTTTGCCCCCAGTTGAGATTTAGGCTCTACTTTGGAGATGTGTTCGTTCTTTGCCCTCTCCTAGGGATCCCGTGGGTGTAGATTCAGTTCAGACTTGTAAATCTTTTTAAGTGGCTTACTCTTTAGAACATTATAAGTCACAGCCTTCCCTTCCCTTGACATCAACGATCGGAGCTCATTTCCCTGCTCTTGCTGCTGCAGAGGGACCAGTTGTTAGTTTACTCTTCATTGCTGTTCAGAGATATGCTGACAAACACAAGGATGCATTTGATGATGGGAAACAAAGACAGGCAAATGCACCCTGTTTAGGGAAGCCAAGCCTCCCAAAGAGAAGACAAGAGGCTGCCAAGTAGATTTGTGTTTTAACTTGTAATCCTTCTTGCTCCCAGCTTGTAGCCACCTAACTCTCTTTCACACCCTATTTTGATTTTCCTCTGTCAGAAATCATAACAATGCCCTCAGGAGATGCTCCGTGTATGTCAGGGAACAGCAAGAGTTTACATGAGGGTCCTTCACAGAGGGAAACCCTTTGACAGGCAGTTTCCCCAGGGTTCTGACCAGGTCACCATCTGCAAGTAGAGAAACTAGCTATTTGTTCATTGCTGAAACTTATGAAATGGGCATTTTTATGTGGACAAACAAATACTTGAATAGCAGCAAATTTACATGGTTCAAACCAACAATTTGGTCAATTAGTCTACCACCTAGGGAAGTAAAAATGAATCTTAAGCTTTTTCTTCTTTACTTTTCCCATTTTGAGCCTCCATCCTCAACTCTGTAGCTGTAAAAGTTAATCAGCTCTGCACTCCTGGTGGGCGCGCACAAGGCTTTGCACCCACCCAAGAGCTCTGGGTGGGAGAATGAAAAGATGCACACACAGAGATACAAAGACAGAAACACAGACACACAGACCCAGACAGTCAGACACACACACACAGACACACAAGCACAGACACACACACAGATACACACACAGGGACACACACACAGACACACAGACACACAGACCCAGACACACAGACACAGACACACAAGCACAGACACACACAGATACACAAGCACACACACACACACAGATACACACACAGGGACACACACACAAGCACTTTATTTTAATATGCCTAACAAGCTCAATGGCTGGGCACTTCCAAACCTCCCTGTGGCTAGCACACACTCCCCTGTGGTATTTCTGAGTTAACACTTCCTAAATCTATATTTTATCTTTGCTGCCCTGTTCCTTCTGAGCAGCCCTCCCGTGGGTGCCGCTTTCCCTTTGCACCTACATTTCGGCTGTTTCACCTCCTGCTCCTTCATGGCATGGTCCGTCCTATGCCTCTCTCCTGACCAAATGCCTTCTTCCTCTAGGTTTCTCGCCAGGGAATACTAAAAGTGCCTCCTCTTTCACCCTGCCCAGCCACTGGCCACTGGCTCTTTATCAGCAAACCAACTGTTGGCAGAGACCTGCCCCAGACATGCGAACCCCTGTGTAAGCACAAGTCAATCCCCCAACACTCCTCTCCTCCTTTTCTTCTCTGTTTCCTGTCTTTGGAGTTTAACCTTGGTGTTGAACTCTGTGGGTGGAGCAGACATCCTGCATGTAAATGTTTCAGAAGCCCACTCTCATCACAGGAAGTCTTCAGCTGAATCTAGGTGTGCGGTGTCTGAGGGATGGTGAGTTGGAGTCCAGTATATTCTCAGACCACCTCAGAGTCTCTGCCATGGATGACTCTACAGCCTTCCCAGGAGTGCTGGCCCAGGGTTCAGCTCATCTGCAGCCAGTCAAGATATTTCTCTGTCTTTAATGCTTAGAAACCGTGTTGTATGACACTATTGCAAAGGAGATGTCAATAGACATCACCTCACCCTCTAGGGAACAAATGACAGAGCAAAGTGCAGATGCCACTGGTGTGCGATTTGGCGAACAAGTGAGTTTTATTGGGACTATTTAAAGGGATATGGGTAAAGGTTACTTACAGGAATGGAAACAGCTATGTGTCTAAATCCCACAACAGTGTGTGACTGCTCACAAGAGTGGGAAACCTGGAGCATACTGTACAAACTGAAGGCAGTTCAACAGGTGGAGAGTACCCTTTCCATGTGGCTCAGTTGCTGCCTCCTCCAGGAAGCTCAGCGTGTCTGAGAATGTCACTTAGGAGTCTTTGCAGCTAATACATGCTTGGGAAGGAGAGGCCTAGCAAATATGGTCAGTTTCAGGGTCTTCCTGAACCTTTTGAGTTTTTTATTTCCATGGAATACTTCACCGCCTGTGTCTCAAAGAGTTTCTCTCTGAGATGGGCGATTACTCTTAGAAGAAATTGTTACACAGCAAGCAGGAAAATCCCTCTTTATTTTATGTTTTCTACTCACAGACTCATTTCTCCAGCATATTTACTGTACTTTAAAAGTTTTGGCTTTTGGAAAGCAAAAGTCCGAAATCTTTAGAGACTTCTCACTTTTTACAGGGGAAGAAAAGGAACTTCCCTGGAGCAGGAGAGAGCTGAACTCTTAAGTAGGACAGGCATGGTAGAGGCAAGTGTGAGGGAAAATACTATCACAAACTACTTAGCTACAAAGAGAATATTTGGTAGGGCTCAGAAATGTAAAAGAGCACCATCTTCCCCACAAGGTCCAGCTTCCACCCGCACCCCCAACCGCCCCCTATGTCCCAGAGAACAAGAAAGTCCAAAGGGGATGTTCCTGGAAGCCATTCATCTGTCTAGGTCTCCCGCTTTCAGAGAATGTGAATTTGTTCAGCCCACACCCAGTCCAAGAGTGAAGCTGAAGAGAACTTTCCAGTTAGACTCGTGTTGATTCCTACCTTGCCAGAACTGGTCTCTTACAAATAATCCCAAGAAGTGAGCAGGGGTCACATCCAGACACTGGGGAGCAGAGAGGACCGGACCAGCTGAAGGTCCTCCCATCTAGGCCCAAGAGTTAGAACCCCAACCCCACCACGCCCCTGACCTCCAGCTATTCAGACTTTTTCTTTTAAGATAACCTCAGGCTCGCATGGGCTGGAACTAGATGCTGGCAGATAATATAACAGATGTGCAGCTTGGTCTTTATGCAGGTCCCCCAATGACAGAAGCGGGGAGCTGTTCTTGAACCTGTTGCTTGCCTGTGGATCCTGTTCCCCAAGCTGTACTGCCTTGTCTGGCCTCTGTGGGAGAGGATGCTCCTGCAAAGAGCGAATGTGTTGCAGGGAGGGGGACACCAAGGGGAGCAACCCCTTCTCAAAGGAGAAGGGGAGGGAATAGGGGAAGGATCTATGTGAGAGGGTACTGGGAGGAGAGGGGAGCGGTTATATTGGGATGTAAAGTGAATAAACAAATTCAGAAAACAGCTTCAGGCTTTTTGCTAGGCTTTTTGCTACCTGTTCAAACATAGGGGCAGCACTGGCTTATGGTATTTAAACCTAATTTTTTTCACTTGGCTTTGTTTCCTCATCACCCAGGTGGGTGAATGATTTGGCTACCTGAAAAGCCATCTTTGTGGACCAGAGAAACCCTGTCTCGAAAAACAAAACAAAACAAAACAAAAAAAACAAACAAAAAAAAAAAAAGAAAGAAAGAAAGAAAAAAGAAAAGCCATCTTGTGAAGCCCTGCCTTTTTTATGCACCACTGACAGCAAATACTTCACTGCTGAGTCAGAGCCGCAGTCTTTGTGGAGGTCGCCCTGGGCTGCCTTGTCTTCAATGGTGTCCTTGCCAGGCTGCCAAGGAAGCTCTTGCTGGGCAAGCTGGGAACACACTGTCTGTTGGAAGAACGTCCCATTCAGGAGCTGCGGTTTGTGCCAAGGCTCGACAGTCCCCACAAAGGCGCACAGGGGCGACCCAGAGAAGGAAATGAACAACAAAAACCCCAAAGCCTGGCTGACATACACTGCCCGGGAGCTTTCTGTTCCAGCATGCTGTCTTCTGGCAACCAACAAACGGACACAGGGCCACACAAGAGGAATACGTTTCAAGGAGGAAAACTTTGTGCCAGATAAGAAATGAGATATAATAATAAAGCTGGACCGAGGTAGTCTATGGACTTAGGAAGTTATAAAATATTTATGGGGAAATTCTTCGCTTGGGGATGAGAGTCTGAATGTCGGAAGAAGCTTGGAGACAGGAGAGGGGGCAGGATGGGGGATGCTTACCGAGTTAAGACACGCTCCTTTGTTAGTTCCTCAGTGTGTAAGAGGAGGTTTTGTAAGATGTGAGGAAAAGCTTCAGAGAAGAGAAATGAGGCAGGCTGAGCCTTGTTGGTAGGACCAGGACATGAGCAGATGAAACCTAATACAATAGTCATAATGAAGAAATCCTTCTCCATAGCCTCGGAAGGACTGCGAATGTGGGACCCTATGTACTCTATCTGAGCACTTAATCTCTGTGAATGAGAGAGGAATCCAGGACTCTGGGCAAGACCTTAGGAGCTGAAAGACACGCTGAACAGTTTCCTCTCATGAATGTGGCACTCAAAGGTGCTGAGCAAACAAACACAGGAAAACCTTTTTTTGCTATTGATTCTGTTCCACAGTTACGCAATTGTCAGCTGTGAGGTCATAGCTTTAACAAGCTTTCCCACCTACAGGAAAAAAGTACTTGAGAGGAATTTAACCTCTTTCCTCCTGGAGAGTTGATTAAAAAAACTATTGAATTTGCTCTTTGACAACTTCATACACAAATAAAGTATATTCCAATTACTATACCCTCTTACCTTTTCTTATTTCCCATCTTCCTTCCATCTTTATACCTCTTCCATACCTTCCCTCAAGGCTTGTTCCTATATTCATGAGGGTTTTGTTGTTTTGTTTTGCTTTGTTTATAGGCCTGCTGAATTTAACCAGGATTTAGAACTATCCACTGGAGTCTGATGTGCTCCAGAGTAAGCTAGTAGTTCATTGGGAAGCAGTTTCATCTGGGAACAACTCCCCTGTGACTCTCTCTCTCTGTCTGTCTGTCTCTCTCTCTGTCTCTGTCTCTCTCTGTCTCTCTGTCTCTGTCTCTATCTCTGTCTCTCTCTCTCGTCCACAATTGACTATTGGCAGGCCCAGTCTTGTTATGAACTCACTGTAGGCAGCCACAGCTGAGTTAAGACCACAGCTGCAGTGGTTCTGCCATGGCCAGAATATGGCCCTTTCTCCCTTATCTTCTTCAGGAGAATTAAAGGAAACATTTATCATGGCTTTCAGTGTTTTGAGGTCTGATTCAAGTCTCTCGCCCACTTATTGCTCAAAACAATCATTGCAGGCTACAGACTAATCAGGTAGGGCATACTCTTGGCCTCCATTCACAGTGGATGAGCTGATGCAAAGCTTTGCAGGGCTTGGCCTGGAGGCCACCACCCAGTACGCCCAGGTCTCTACTACAGTCCTTACCTATCTCATCCCTTGCCATACCACTGAGGCTTTTGGTAAAGGCTGCCTCACACTGACAGTTTGCTGGGACAGGTCAGCCACAGAGTGACAAGACACCAGCACGATGCAACTTCTTGCTATAAAAAGAGCACGATCCATGTGGAAAGAAATGAATAACCGTGAAAAGGCTATTTTTATACATAATACAGAACTTGGAAATTCTTTTCAGTTTGTTTAAAAAAGTGAATTTTAAAAATCAAATCCAGGCATAGGAGTCAAAGTTCTGCCTGGATTAGAAGCTGATGCCTTGGAAATTGCCACCGAAGAGCAACACACCTCTTTTCTTCATTGCTGAGTCCCATCCCACACTCAGGCCTTTGGTGGCAGAGTTGAAATATTGCAGTCTGAGCATATAGTTGCAGCCTATGTATGCGCTAGCATGTAAGTGACTGTGGCACTGAGAAAGTCCCTTACTCATGCCGAACGCCAAGGATCTTTTCAGTGAGAGGTGCTCATTCTTTCCCAATGCCAAAAGCCTTCATGTGAAGATAACAGGGAGCATGGAAGCCAGAACTCCAGAACTCCAAGTTCTACTAAACCCCAGCGTGAGACTGACATTCCAAAGACCACAGTGTCCCCCTGCACAGAGAGGCCGAGTGACTGGAAAGCTGTGATGAGACAAATGACAGCATCTCAGGGTCTGTTGAGTGTGTCTGTGCCTCTCTGCTTTTCAAGGGGCCTGCCTGGGAGTTTTAGAGTCCTTTGAGATTTCTTAAAGAGGCACCAGGTTGCCTTGCATTCTGCTGTCACTTATTCTGGAAAGCATTCCTGGGTCTTTGTTATGGATCGCACAGTGCCCAGTTTCTGTGAAGGGCCACGAGGGGTTAATGCCCAGCTCCTCTCATTCTTCCCAGTAATTGAGATTTTATAATTACTTTCATCAAAGGTATGTTGGTAAGGCCATGAAGGAAAAGCAGCACTTGATTTCCACTGAGAAATTTCATAAATCCCAGGCCCTACATTCTTCATATTTCAGGCTCAGTAGATCAATTTCATTAAAACCAAGATGCATGGGGGTGGGGGTGGGGCTGATTTGCCCTAAAACCCTTTGTCTTCTGCTGAACAAATACAAAGGCAGTGAAGTTTGTCTCTATGTCCCTTTGCCCTTCCGCTTAAGACTTACATTCCTTTGCCTTGTGCCAAATTTAGCAGGGTTGGAGGTGGGGAGGTGGACCGGAGGGAGACATTTATATAATATTCGCTCAAATCTCTTCTTCAGTTTTTATTGCAGGACTCTGAGCTCTGTAGGCAGGAGGGAATTTTGAATGAACTCAGCTTTTAGTGACCAGGAGTGGAGACATAAAAGGAGCTTTTCAGCCTCTCTGGTTACAGAGATAAGTACAAAGGGTTACGGGCACTAAGTCTGTGGTAATAGCTGCTATAAGTACTGACCATGATTTGAATCTCCCGAGAACTGATTCTGGGGAGGCCAGAATATTTATCAAGCCATTAGGAGAAGCTGTTTCTTGCTGATAAGATGCCTACAACTGATGAGGTCCACCTGAAGACAGGGATGAGGCTGGTCTGGATTTACAGCCATTTGCACGGAGAGCAAATAAATCTTGTTTTTAAGAACAGCAGGCGACATTCATCAGCAAAATTATATGCCGTAGCCTGGAGCAAGCCTAGGGAATGCTAAGAAGAAAGAGTGGGTGAGCACCCTTGTGTACAAGGTGATTGAAAATTGCACTTGGGCTTGGCACATGATGTTGTTAGGATTTTATTGACTTGGAGGCTAAGGAAGAAGTGGGTGGGACAGATGAGAGGGATAAGTTAAATGAGGGGATTTAGAAAATTAAACCAGCCATCTTATAACGTGTGACTACAGAGCTTTTCTTTGGTACTTTCTACAGTGGAAGAAGCTACAGTATAGTCAATACTGCAGTTGAAGCGAGTAATGCCAGAGGGGCTATCTACCTGCATTTTGGTTTCTGTGAAGTTGTATAACATGCTGAGACCTCATGCCACCCACTTTAGTCTGGCCTTGCCTGGTTGGTCCAGACTTTCCTTTCCTTCCCCTTTCCCCTTTCCTTCCATTTATCCTTGTCTTTCTTTCTTTCTTCCTTCCTTCCTTCCTTCCTTCCTTCCTTCCTTCCTCCCTCCCTCCCTCCCTCCCTCCCCCCTCTCTTTCTTTCTTTCTTTCTTTCTTTCTTTCTTTCTTTCTTTCTTTCTTTCTTTCAACACTTTGGCTTTTACAGATATGAATTAATGATCTCTAACTTTGAAAAGAACTGCTACTTTAATTAGCTTTGAAAATTGGAACTTTCTTCTAGATTCATTCTATTTCTAGACGTGAAATCTGGGTTCAGCAGAGGCTCTGGGTAGACCCCGACAGTCCCCAGGGGAACCTCTTTCTCCCCACTCTTTGCCTGATTATTTCAACAGCTCCTAGATTTCCTTTTAATTAGCAGGACTCTGGCTTCCCTTGTTCTAGGCTCGAGCCATCCATTATCCAGCATTTGCCCAGAAGTTCCTATGAGAAATCATTTTCTGATAGATGCTGGGAGGTATGCAGCTCTTTTATTTCACTGAGAATGTTAGATTTTTATCTCTGGATCAAACTAGGTCACCAGAGAAGTGCTTGTTTGCCTTTTGCTGATTTTCCCTCCCCTGGATGACTCATTTTTACTGAACTTATAAATGCAAATTCGGTGTTTTGCTGTGAGGAAGCCTGCAATGTGCTTGGAACACCACCTCTAGCAAATAGATCTCTGTCACTCAATGCTGTTAGAGCTACGGACTCTGACCAATCACATTTGTGCTCTAGAAGAGTGCTTAGTTTCCCCCTGCTCAGTTAAAGTGGTGTGTGTGTATGTGTGTGTGTGTGTGTGTGTGTGTGTGTGTGTGTGTGTCTGTCTGTCTGTCTGTCTGTCTTGGGGCCATCTTAGGCAAGTACTCGTGACTGTCATTGGTACTTAGTCCCACCTAGTTTTATCTTGTTCTTTACACAGGTTCATCATACAGGATGGCTGTAGCCAGAGAGCCTGGGTTTGAATTCTGCTTTATTCTCTGTGCCATCCTTGAGGCACCATTGCTTTTAGCAGAGACTACCAGATTCCTAGGATGAGGTGGGGCACACCTATGATCTCAGCATGTGGAAGGCTAAGGAGGATGAGATTCAGTGTGAAGCTAGCCTGAGAGACATAGTCAGAGCCTGTCTCAAAAACCAACCAACCAACCAACCAACCACCAACCACCAACCAACCAACCACCAACCAACCACCAACCAACCACCAACCAACCACCAACCACCAACCAACCAACCAACCAACTACCAACCAACCAACCAAACAACCACCAACCAACCAACCAACCAACCACCAACCAACCAACCACCAACCAACAAACCAACCACCAACCAACCAACCACCAACCAACCAACCAACCAACCACCAACCAACCAAACAAACAAACAAACAAAAATGAACAAAAAATATAGTGCTAAAGATGATATTGAACAAGTTTGATGTAAAGGAAAGCCAGTATTCTTATTAGCCAGATAGTTTCTGAGCAAAATTATTTTTTATTCCATACACTTTAATCATCCAGTTTAGAATGCTTTAAAAAGGAATGGGGAAGTATTCTAGAATGTGGAAATTTAAATAGAGACCCAAGGTGACTATCCATTTAAGGCTAATTGCCATTTGAGACTCTAATTTTAACCTAATCTGATAGGATATTTTTTAATAACACTGCTGTTTTGCCTGTGTTGTTTTGATAGTTACAGCCATCTTTCTAATTCATGTGATCTCTGCCTCCTGATTTTTCTCCCTCCCTCTTCTTTCTCTTCCTCCTCTTCTTTTCTAGACAGGGTCTCTTACAGCCCAGGTTGTCCTTGAACTCGTATGTAGACAATGGGCTTACCACCATACTTCATCTTCTTTAGGATCAAGAATACTAGGAATCAAGGGAGGGTTTTGTGCACACTATATAAGCACCCTACTGACTGAGCAAATCCTGATTTCTCTCTTTAATACTGTGCTCAGAGGTAAAGCAATTGAAGCAACTTAAATCAATGTCATGAAGAACTAAGAATCATCTAATACTCTCTTAGTCCTCATCCTTCCTTCCTTTCTTTCCTTCCCTCACTCTTTCTGATACTGGAGTCCAACGTGGGCTCCTGCACAAGTTACTCAAGCAGTCTAGCACTGAGATGTGTTCATAGCCCTCTCTTTACTTTTCATTTCCACACAAGGTGTCTCTCATTTGTCTAGGCTGGCTTTGAATGTGTTATCCACCAGTCTCAGCCTCTCTAGTTGTTAAGATTAACAGACCTGTACCACTAAACCTAGACCTGTTCTATTTATAATGAGTGCCTCTGGCATTTTCAAAATGTCAGTGATGCCCAAGACAAAACACACCCTGAGTGCAAACTTGGATTCTTACTATTGCATCTGAATAATGGGCTGTGAGCATGAAGCCAGAAGCCTCCCCTGCACAGCAGCTGTGGATCCTTTGCTCAAGAACCTCAGTGAGTTGTCTCTCTTCCCCAAAGGGCCAGGCTTTGCTTCAAAAGGAGCAGAAGCTGAAAGAATGGTTCTTTTACAGCCTGCCTTATTCCTGCTTGGTTTCCATGTCTTCCAGCACAGACATTTCAGTCACTAGCTTCTCTCTACAGTTCTTGCTTTATAGCAGAGCTCTGACATCAGGTTAAACAGATAAAATATTGGACCTGTGAACTCCCTAAATCATTAGCACTGGGTCCACAGGTAATGAATTCAGCTCGAGGCTATTTGGGGGTCTGTTGTTTTTATCTTCCATCCCCAGCACTCCCTGTTCAGTAATGAACTCTCCCTGCACAGGACAATGGTGCCTATACTATGTCCCCAGAAGACTTGGATATCTCTTCTGTCAGATGTTTCAGGCCTCAGGGCTCCAGAACTTCTTCAGGTGCAGAAAGGTAAAAAACAAACACACACATAGCTGTCTGATATCACTCCTAAAAAAATGATTCCTTACTGATTTGACACACTTTATAAGATTTTTGAAAAATCTGTAATGACTACAGAGTAGCTCATCTGGATGTATATATAGATGAGACGTTATATACATACATACATACACACACACACACACACACACATATATATATATATATATATATATATATATATATGATGACTTATATAGAGTTTGGAACAGAACAAGGTACTTGAGTGGCTCTGATAATCTAGCAGAGTAATATTTTGTGGGTTCATTACAATAAACTATTTCAAAAAATTAAAATCTGTAACAGACTAAAGACAATATACTTTCCCCCTTCCCATAGTATTTTAAATTGGTTCACTAATAAACCAACATCATCTTTCATTCTTATACTGATTTTGTGTGGTTTTTGTCTTGTATGTTTCAAGAGGAGTGAGTTTCTAGGTCTCCTGACATGGGGCAGGAGACAGTTGGAAGGCTTGATCAGTTGCCTGTCCTGGTGTTGAAACTTCCAGGTTTCACTGCTGATCCAATCTTAGTCCAACTATGATTCAGTGAGGAATCACAAGCTCACTTGGCACAAGGATTTGCCAGAGATTTTCAGTAAAGAAAGATAGATAATTCCACCAAGAAGATATCAGCTAAGTAGGCTAGTTCTGCAGCCCAAAGTGGTGGTAGGAAACTGTAAATCTTTGAGATAGAGTAAATTCCATTCATTATACTATCAAAGAAATTTTATCTCATGACATTTGTAAGCATGTGTGTGTGTGTGTGTGTGTGTGTGTGTGTGTGTGTGTGTATGTGTATGTGTGGTTTTATTAGGCTTTTCTCTTACTCTTTGTAATGTACACATTATACAGATTGAATATATGATATTAGGTGAAACATATATCTCTGTTCTAGACTCACATAGTCAGCTACTATAATCTCTGGATTGGGGTTTATAAAGGCTCTATTGGCCATTTAGTTTAATTCTCTGGATTATACTGAGAGATTGTAGAGGTTATCTTCAGATATACAAAATAGTAAGTTTGTAGAGTGCTGGGCTATCTGGTTATTAAATCCAGAGGAACAATGAATGAATAGAAGTCTGAGTGAGAATGGGGGAAGGAAAGAGCTCTATTCTGAAGAGCTTCAATGACAAATCCATCTGAAGAGGAATACATATGGCTATGTACTGAACAGGGGCTAATGCATCGTGGCAGAGCTATTGGGCAGGTTGATGAATGAGTTTGCCTTCAGAGATTATCAAGTATCAGAATACTTCTACTGTGACAGGAAACTCAACCCAAATTTCTTTAAGTCCATGGGGAACTTATTTCTGGAGGTAATGAAACATTCCAGGCACGTCTGTTTTCAAGTAAAGCTTTGCTTAACAGGATATCAAGAACCAATCTGCGTATCTCCTGGCTTGGCTATGCACTCACTCTCTGGTGTATTGGATGAATTCTTAGACTTCATGGAGTTTACAGGTGGTTTTAGCAATTATTTACTCTTAATATATTCAGTTAAGGTGTTTTGTTAAGGACACAGCTCCACAGATCCTGAAAAAGAAATATATTTTCTCTCATATGTGGAAATTAGATTTTTTTTTAAAATAAGAATTGACAAAGAGGGACTATTTTGGAAGAGTGAGGGAGCTGTGCAGGAGCAAGAAGGAGGATGTGGGCTGAACATGATCAAATCAAATGATGACCATGTAAGAATATGTAGTAAAAGTTGAGGTGATACAACAATAGGTAAAATGCCTACCTCACAAGGATGTCTGTAATGTCAGTACCTGAGTAGTTGCAGCAGGACAATATTGATTTCAAGGACAGCTGGGGCTATAGCATGAGACTTTACTTTAAAAAAAAAATTTAACAACCGTGCCTGATGCTTATCTCCCCTTCTCTCTCTTCCTCCTTTTCTTCTCCCACCCACTTTTCCTCTTTTGCTCTCTTTCCAGTTCTAGGGATTGAATTTAGGGCTTTGTATGTGCCAGGCAAGTATACAATCACCAAGTAAACCCCCCCCCACCCCCTCCACAACTACGAAGTGGTTTCCTGGCATCTCATCATCCCTGGTGCTTTTCTCTGATCCAACTGCTGAGAGCTCTGATTGGTTTTTACATTGGTTTTTTGAAACAGGGTTTCTCTGTGTAGCCCTGGCTGTCCTGGAACTCACTCTGTAGACCAGGCTGGCCTCAAACTCAGAGATCCACCTGCCTCTACCTCCCAAGTGCTGGGGTTAAAGGCATGTGTCACTGCTGCCTGGCTGTGACTTTGTTACCAATAGAAATCCCACACATCCTACACACTGAAAGGCAGGTGTAAGTCACATAATATCCATAGATTAGGATGTGGAGTCAATTTTTCTGTTATCATTGTGGGATTAAGTGGGTACTCAAATCAGAATATGGCAAGTTGGCAAAGGCAGTAGGGTGAACAGATGACACTGAGCCAAAGCCTAGTCTCTATGATGCATAACATAGCCATTAGTAGTAGCAATAAAGGGGAAAATATATTAATACAAAATTTTTAAATAGCATTAAAATGATGCTATACCCCCATGAATGAGGATTAGTCTTATGTGTACATCTTTTAAAATCATTTCCATTCTTCAGAGAAGGCATAGTAGCTAAAGGCTTACTTAGTTGATGTAATGGAAGACTTGTGGTGTCTATAGAAGGTGTTTTCAACAAGGACGTTACTATGAAAGAATATAAGTGTGCTTTTTTTTTTTCTCTAGCTCTTAATTTTCTCATCTTGAACAGGAATACTTTTAATAAAATTCAAATGAATAACCCTGGAAAACAAAAATAAGCCATCTGCACAGCAAGAGTCAAGTTAGAGAATTGACCGGGCACTACCTGGCAGGGAGACAGTCATTCTCTCCTCCTTCAAGGGCATTTATGAGAACTGGACACAAATGAGGGCGTGGTCTGAGAGCAATATGCACGTAGTTTATAGGCTGGGAACATCCAGGCAGAATTTTGTGTTTTTCTTTTCTTTTTTTTTTTTTTTTTTTTATGTCTTCAAGTGTTTGACTTTTTTTTAATTTAATTTTTTATTAGTAATTTCCTCGTTTACATTTTCAATGCTATCCCAAAAGTCCACCATACCCACCCCCCCAATCCTCTACCCACCCACTCCCCCTTTTTGGCCCTGGGGTTCCCCTGTACTGGGGCATATAAAGTTTGCAAGTCCAATGGGCCTCTCTTTGCAGTGATGGCCTACTAGGCCATCTTTTGATACATATGCAGCTATAGTCAAGAGCTCCGGGGTACTGGTTAGTTCATATTGTTGTTCCACCTATAGGGTTGCAGTTCCCTTTAGCTCCTTGGGTAATTTCTCTAGCTCCTCCATTGGGGGCCGTGTGATCCATCCAATAGCTGACTGTGATCATCCACTTCTGTGTTTGCTAGGCCCCAGAATAGTCTCACAAGAGACAGCTATATCTGGGTCCTTTTAGCAAAATCTTGCTAGTGTATGCAATGGTGTCAGCGTTTGGAAGCTGATTATGGGATGGATCCCTGCATATGGCAATCACTAGATGGTCCATCCTTTCGTCACAGCTCCAAATTTTGTCTCTGTAACTCCTTCCATGGGTGTTTTGTTCCCATTTCTAAGAAGGGGCAAAGTGTCCACACTTTGGTCTTCATTCTTCTTGAATTTCATGCGTTTAGCAAATTGTATCTTATATCTTGGGTATCCTAAGTTTCTGGGCTAATATCCACTTATCAGTGAGTACATATTGTGCGAGTTCCTTTGTGATGGGGTTACCTCACACAGGATAATGCCCTCCAGGTCCATCCATTTGGCTAGGAATTTCATAAATTCATTTTTTTTAATAGCTGAGTAGTACTCCATTGTGTAAAAGTACCACATTGTCTGTATCCATTCCTCTGTTGAGGGGCATCTGGGTTCTTTCCAGCTTCTGGCTATTATAAATAAGGCTGCTATGAACATAGTGGAGCAAGTGTCCTTCTTACCGGTTGGGACATCTTCTGGATATATGCCCAGGAGAGGTATTGCTGGATCCTCCGGTAGTACTATGTCCAATTTTCTGAGGAACCACCAGACTGATTTCCAGAGTGGTTGTACAAGCTTGCAATCCCACCAACAATGGAGGAGTGTTCCTCTTTCTCCACATCCTCGCCAGCATCTGCTGTCACCTGAATTTTTGATCTTAGCCATTCTGACTGGAGAGAAGTGGAATCTCAGGGTTGTTTTGATTTGCATTTCCCTGATGATTAAGGATGTTGAACATTTTTTCAGGTGCTTCTCAGCCATTCGGTATTCCTCAGGTGAGAATTCTTTGTTCAGCTCTGAGCCCCATTTTTTAATGGGGTTATTTGATTTTCTGGAGTCCAGCTTCTTGAGTTCTTTATATATATTGGATATTAGTCCCCTATCTGATTTGGGATAGGTAAAGATCCTTTCCCAATCTGTTGATGGCCTTTTTGTCTTATTGACGGTGTCTTTTGCCTTGCAGAAGCTTTGCAATTTTATGAGGTCCCATTTATCGATTCTCAGTCTTACAGCACAAGCCATTGCTGTTCTATTCAGGAATTTTTCCCCTGTACCCATATCTTCGAGGCTTTTCCCTGCTTTCTCCTCTATAAGTTTCAGTGTTACTGGTTTTATGTGGAGTTCCTTAATCCACTTAGATTTGACCTTAGTACAAGGAGATAGAAATGGATCAATTCGCATTCTTCTACATGATAACAACCAGTTGTGCCAGCACCATTTGTTGAAAATGCTGTCTTTTTTCCACTGGATGGTTTTAGCTCCCTTGTCAAAGATCAAGTGACCATAGATGTGTGGGTTCATCTCTGGGTCTTCAATTTCGTTCCATTGGTCTATTTGTCTGTCACTATACCAATACCATGCAGTTTTTATCACAATTGCTCTGTAGTACAGCTTTAGGTCCGGCATGGTGATTCCACCAGAGGTTCTTTTATCCTTGAGAAGAGTTTTTGATATCCTAGATTTTTGTTATTCCAGATGAATCTGCTGATTGCCCTTTCTAATTCGTTGAAGAATTGAGTTGGAATTTTGATGGGGATTGCATTGAATGTGTAGATTACTTTTGGCAAGATAGCCATTTTTACAATGTTGATCCTGCCAATCCATGAGCATGGCAGATCTTTCCATCTTCTGAGATCTTCTTTAATTTCTTTCTTCAGAGACTTGAAGTTCTTATCATACAGATCTTTCACTTCCTTAGAGTCACGCCAAGGTATTATATATTATTTGTGACTATTGAGAAGGGTGTTGTTTCCCTAATTTCTTTCTCAGCCTGATTATCCTTTGTGTAGAGAAAGGCCATTGACTTGTTTGAGTTAATTTTATATCCAGCTACTTCATTGAAGCTGTTTATCAGGCTTAGGTGTTCTCTGGTGGAATTTTTAGGGTCACTTATATATACTATCATATCATCTGCAAAAAGTGATATTTTGACTTCTTCCTTTCCAATTTGTATCCCCTTGATCTCCTTTTGTTGTCTAATTGCTCTGGCTAGGACTTCAAGTACAATGTTGAATAGGTAGGGCGAGAGTGGACAGCCTTGTCTAGTTCCTGATTTTAGTGGGATTGCTTCCAGCTTCTCACCATTTAGTTTGATGTTGGCTACTGGCCTGCTGTAGATTGCTTTTTATCATGTTTAGGTATGGGCCTTGAATTCCTGATCTTTCCAAGACTTTTATCATGAATGGGTGTTGGATTTTGTGAAATGCTTTCTCTGCATCTAACAAGATGATTATGTGGTTTTTGTCTTTGAGTTTGTTTATATACTGGATTATGTTGATGGATTTCCGTATATTGAACCATCCCTGCATCCCTGGGATGAAACCTACTTGGTCAGGATGGATGATTGTTTTGATGTGTTCTTGGATTTGGTTAGCAAGAACTTTATTGAGGATTTTTGCATCGATATTCATAAGGGAAATTGGTCTGAAGGTCTCTATCTTTGTGGGGTCTTTTTGTGGTTTAGGTATCAGAGTAATTGTGGCTTCATAGAATGAGTTGGGTAGAGTACCTTCTGTTTCTATTTTGTGTAATAGTTTGTGAAGAACTGGGATTAGATCTTCTTTGAAGGTCTGATAGAACTCTGCACTAAACCCATCTGGTCCTGGGCTTCTTTTGGTTGGGAGACTATTAATGACTGCTTCTATTTCTTTGGGGGATATAGGGCTTTTAGATCATTAACCTGATCTTGATTCAACTTTAGTACCTGGTACCTGTCTAGAAACATCTCCATTTCATCCAGGTTCTCCAGTTTTGTTGAGTATAGCCTTTTGTGGAAGGATCTGATGGTGTTTTGGATTTCTTCAGGATCTGTTGTTATGTCTCCCTTTTCATTTCTGATTTTGTTAATTAGGATGCTTTCCCTGTGCCCTCTAGTGAGTCTGGCTAAGGGTTTATCTATCTTGTTGATTTTCTCAAAGAATCAGATCCTTGATTGGTTGATTCTTTGAATAGTTCTTCTTGTTTCCACTTGGTTGATTTCACCCCTGAGTTTGATTATTTCCTGCCTTCTACTCCTCTTGGGTGAATTTGCTTCCTTTTGTTCTAGAGCTTTTAGGTTTGTTGTCAAGCTGCTAATGTGTGCTCTCTCTAGTTTCTTTTTGGAGGCACTCAGAACTATGAGTTTTCCTCTTAGGAATGCTTTCATTGTGTCCCATAAGTTTGGGTATGTTGTGGCTTCATTTTCATTAAACTCCAAAAAGTCCTTAATTTCTTTCTTTATTCCTTCCTTGACCAAGGTATCATTGAGAAGAGTGTTGTTCAGTTTCCACGTGAATGTTGGCTTTCTATTAGTTATTTTGTTATTGAACATCAGCCTTAGTCCATGGTGAACGGATAGGATGCATGGGACAATTTCAATATTTTTGTATATGTTGAGGCTTTTTTTTTGTCTCCAATTATGTGGTCTATTTTGGAGAAGGTACCATGGGGTGCTGAGAAGAAGGTATATCCTTTAGTTTTAGGATAAAATGTTTTGTTGATATCTGTTAAGTCCATTTGTTTCATCACTTCTGTTAGTTTCACTGTGTCCCTGTTTAGTTTCTGTTTCCATGATCTGTCCATTGGTGAAAGTGGTGTGTTGAAGTCTCCCACTATTATTGTGTGAGGTGCAATGTGTGCTTTGAGCTTTACTAAAGTATCTTTAATGAATGTGGCTGCCCTTGTATTTGGAGCATAGATATTCAGAATTGATAGTTCCTCTTGGAGGATTTTACCTTTGATGAGAATGAAGTGCCCTTCCTTGTCTTTTTGGATGACTTTGGGTTGGAAGTCAATCTTATCAGATATTATAATGGCTACTCCAGCTTGTTTCTTCCTACCATTTGCTTGGAAAATTGTTTTCCAGCCTTTCATTCTGAGATAGTGTCTATCTTTTTCTCTGAGATGAGTTTCCTGTAAGCAGCAAAATGTTGGGTCCTGTTTCTGTAGCCAGTCTGTTAGTCTATGTCTTTTTATTGGGGAGTTGAGTCCATTGATAGTAAGAGATATTAGGGAGAAGTAATTGTTGCTTCCTTTTATTTTTGTTGTTAGAGTTGGTGTTCTGTTCTTGTGGCTGTGTTCTTTTAGGTTTGTTGAGGGTTTACCTTCTTGCTTTTTCTAGGGCATGGTTCCCGTCCTTGTATTGGTTTTTTTCTGTTATTATCCTTTGAAGGGCTGGATTCGTGGAGAGATAATGGGTGAATTTGGTTTTGTCGTGGAATTCTTTGGTTTCTCCATCTATGGTAATTGAGATTTTGGTTGGGTATAGTAGCCTGGACTGGAATTTGTGTTCTCTTAGTGTCTGTATAACATCTGTCCAGGATCTTCTGGTTTTCATAGTCTCTGGTGAAAAATCTGGTGTAATTCTGATAGGCTTGCCTTTATATGTTACTTGACCTTTTTCCTTTACTGCTTTTAGTATTCTATCTTTATTTAGTGCATTTGTTGTTCTGATTATTATGTGTCGGGCGGAATTTCTTTTTTGGTCCTGTCTATTTGGAGTTCTGTAGGCTTCTTGTATGTTCATGGCATCTCTTTCTTTAGATTTGGGAAGTTTTCTTCAATAATTTTGTTGAAGATGTTTGCTGGTCCTTTGAGTTGAAAATCTTCATTCTGATCCACTCCTATTATCTGTAGGTTTGGTCTTCTCATTGTGTCCTGGATTTCCTGGATGTTTTGAGTTAGGATCTTTTTGCATTTTGCATTTTCTTTGATTGTTGTGCTGATGTTCTCTATGGAATCTTCTGCACCTGAGATTCTCTCTTCCATCTCTTGTATTCTGTTGCTGATGCTCGCATCTATGGTTCCAGATTTCTTTCCTAGGGTTTCTATATCCAGTGTTGCCTCAGTTTGGGTTTTTTTTATTGTGTCTACTTCCCTTTTTAGGTCTTGGATGGTTTTATTCAATTCCATCACCTGTTTGGTTGTGTTTTCCTGCAATTCTTTAAGGGATATTTGTGTTTTCTCTTTAATGTCTTCTACTTGTTTAGCAGTGTTCTCCTGTATTTCTTTAAGTGAGTTATTTAAGTCCTTCTTGATGTCCTCTACTATCATCATGAGATATGCTTTTAAATCCAGATCTAGCTTTTCAGGTGTATTGGGGTGCCCTGGACTGGCCGATGTGGGAGTGCTGGGTTCTGATGATGGTGAGTGGTCCTGGTTTCTGTTAGTAAGATTCTTACGTTTACCTTTTGCCATCTGGTAATCTCTGGAGTTAGTTGTTATAGCTGTCTCTGTTTAGAGATTGTTCCTCTGGTGATTTTGTTACCCTCTATCAGCAGACATGGGAGACTAGCTCTCTCCTCTGAGTTTCAGTAGTCAGAGCAGTCTCTGCAGGCAAGGTCTCCTATTTCAGGGAAGGTGCACAGTTATCTGGTGTTTGGACCTCCTCCTGGCCGAAGATGAAGGCCCAAATTAGGATCTTTCCCAGAAGCTGTGTTGCTTTGGCCTGTTACAGAAGCTGTTGTTTCAGTAGTCCACACTCTCACCTGTGTAGACTACTTTCGGCAGTGTCCCAGAACCAAGGTGGCTCCCGGAGAACCTGAGGCAGAAGCCTCACGGGCCGGGCGGACACCTGTGTTCTGACCAGGAAGGTGGCCGGTTGTCTGGAGCTGAAAATGGTGCCACCTCAGAGGCTCTGTTGCTCTCACCTGTCCCAGAGACTGCTGGCCTCTGTATTCCACACTCTCACCTGTGCAGATTGCCCTCTGCGGAGTCCCCTGTGTTTTTCACAAACTGAAAGAGAAATACCTTTCTGGATCTTTCTGGGTCTTTCTAGATTCCTTTTCAATAGAGCCAGCCTTGACCAGTGCAGGAGCCTGGAGTTCTAGAGCACCTAAATGATGCTGGCACACAGAAGACTGGAATGTGTTTATAGAAAGAATGGGGTGTGTTGGAAGTGAACCATCCCACTTTGTCAACACAGACAGCAATATGAAGCATTTGTATGTTTCAATCTTCTCTACCTTCCACACAATAACTCCTTCTGGCAATCTAATGATCCCAGCACACCCTTTCTAAGATTATTTTAAAAATACAATAAAACATATACTTTTGATTATATTTTCAACTAGAAGAGATTGTATGGGAACACAGCTATAAAAATGTAAGTTTGTGCTATATGCTTCCATATTAATGTAGAAAATAAGACTTTCTGATAGATCTAGTAACTAACACAATTTCAAAGTAATGATGAGAGTCAGTTATATTTTGGGATGTTGACAACAATTTTAATATGACCAGAAGATGTGTGGGATTTCTACTGGCAACAAAATCACACATATGATAAAATTCCTATACTTTGATATCTATTACTGTAAATTTAAACAGAGGCTAGTGAAAATGAAGATGGACAATTTTCCCCACCTAAGTACATTTCCCTTTAATTCTACCTACAGAGATCTTATGGGGACTATTAGGAATCTCGTAATAAAACCCTTAGATTCTATAAATCTGGTAGGATTGAGACTGCATGGTAGAGCAGTCAATAGAATTATTACCTCTAATTATTTGATTGTAGGGGGACTCTAAGTGCAAAGCTTGGAAGAACTGTATACAGCTCATCTATAGAGATGGATTACTTCTTTTTTAAAATTTATTAGGTAGTTTCTTCATTTACATTTCAAATGCTATCCCCATAGTCCCCCATACCCTTCCCCTCACTCCCCTACCCACCCACTCCCACTTCTTGGCCCTGGCATTCCCCTGTACTGAGGCATATAAAGTTTGAAAGACCAAGGGGCCTCTCTTCCCAATGATGGCCGACTAGGCCATCTTCTGATACATATGCAGCTAGAGACACAAGCCCTGGGGGTACTGGTTAGTTCATACTGTTGTTCTACCTATAGGGTTGCAGACTCCATTAGCTCTTTGGGTACTTTCTCTAGCTCCTCCATTGGGGGCCCTGTGATCCATCCAATAGCTGACTGTGAGAATACAATTCTATGTTTGCTAGGCCCTGGCATAACCTCACAAGAGACAGCTATATCAGGGTCCTTTCAGCAAATTCTTGCTAGTGTATGCAATGGTGTCAGCATTTAGAGGCTGATTATGGGATGGCAGTCACTAAATGGTCCATCCTTTCATCTCAGCTCCAAACGTTGTCTCTGTAACTCCTTGCATGTGTGGTTTGTTCCCAATTCTAAAAAGGGGCAAAGTGTCCACACTTTGGTCTTCGTTCTTCTTGAGTTTCATGAGTTTTGCAAATTGTATCTTGGGTATCCTAAGTTTCTGGGCTACTAGTCACTTATCAGTGAGTACATATCATGTGAGTTCTTTTGTGATTGGGTTACCTCACTCAGGATGATGCCCTCCAGGTCCATCCATTTCCCTAGGAATTTCATAAATCCATTGTTTTTAATAGCTGAGTAGTACTCCACTGTATATATGTACCACATTTTCTGTATCCATTCCTCTTTTGAGGGGCATCTGGGTTCTTTCCAGCTTCTGGCTATTATAAATAAGGCTGCTATGTATGTGGACTCCAGAAAATCAAATAACCCCATTAAAAAATGAGACTCAGAGCTAAACAAAGAATTCTCACCCGAGGAAGACCGAATGGCTGAGAAGCACCTGAAAAAATGTTCAGCATCCTTAATCATCAGGGAAATGCAAATGAAAACAACCCTGAAATTCTACCTCACACCAGTCAGAATGACTAAGATCAAAAAGTCAGGTGACCCAAGATATAAGATACAATTTGCTAAACGCATGAAACTCAAGAAGAACGAAGACCAAAGTGTGGACACTTTGCCCCTTCTTAGAACTGGGAACAAAACACCCATGGAAGGAGTTACAGAGACAAAGTTTGGAGCTGAGACAAAAAGATGGATCCCATAATCAGCTTCCAAATGCTGACACCATTTCATACAATAGGAAGATTTTGCTAAAAGGACCCAGATATAGCTGTCTCTTGTGAGACTATGCCAGGGCCTGGCAAACACAGAAGTGGATGCTCACAGTCAGCTATTGGATGGATCACAGGGCCTCCAATGGAGGAGCTAGAGAAAGTACCCAAGGAGCTGAAGGGATCTGCAACTCTATAGGTGGAACAACAATATGAACTAACCAATACCCCACCCCCCACCCCCGAGCTCGTGTCTCTAGCTGCATATGAATCAGAAGATGGCCTAGTTGGCCATCAGTGGAAAGAGAGGCCCATTGGTCGTGCAAACTTTATATGCCTCAGTACAGGGGAACACCAGGGCCAAGAAGTGGGAGTGGGCGGGTGGGGGAGTGTGTGGGGGACTTTTGGGATAGCATTGGAAATGTAAATGAAAGAAATACCCAATAAAAAATATGAAAAAAAATTCAGGTGACAGCAGATGCTGGTGAGGATGTGGAGAAAGAGGAACACTCCTCCATTGTTGGTGGGATTGCAAGCTTGTACAACCACTCTGGAAATCAGTCTGGCGGTTCCTCAGAAAATTGGACATAGTACTACCAGAGGATCCCCAATACCTCTCCTGGGCATATATCCAGAAGATGTACCAACCGGTAAGAAGGACACATGCTCCACTATGTTCATAGCAGCCCTATTTATAATAGCCAGAAGCTGGATTACTTCTTATTCTGATAAATGTTCTTATCCTTGTAGACGTTTGAGCTGAGTATCTTTAAGGAAAGTTCTGACCTGGCGACCCCACACATACTGTTACTGTGCTGTTTGGATGAGTGAGGGAGCAAACATTTATAGATCAGATGCTGTTGAGGGGTTGAACTTCTCAACTCAGCTAGGTCAGAACACGTAAAACATGCAGGGCAGTTAGGGCATCAGGCAACTGTCTTCTACAGTGTGCTATACAACATGCTACCACCTTCCCCTTTGACAGGAGGATAATCAATTTATTTTGAGTTTACCTTTTGAAGCAAATGTTAAAATATAATTTCTCACAGTCCTGGAACACTTAGCACCCTGACATTATGTTTTGTAATTACCTTTGTCTTTGTGGTTTATGCTAAATTTCATGGCAGAAGAGTCTTTCTCTAGGGAGTTGTGAGAGAAGGAAGAATATGTTTCATTTTTTCATGTCAGCTTCTTTCAGAAAAAGCACAGCATACTTTAATAGAAGGTCCCCCAAAGAAACAAAGGCTGAAGATTGACTGTTCTCCTTCCGTTCAAAGGAAGGCATTTGTACAACTCAGAGGGATACAGAAACGCACTTCGATCCTCTCCAAGTTGGAAAAGAGACTGTGAGAGTGCACACATCCATTTCAATAAGGGTTTCAAAGACATGTTTAAGAATTTACTTCCTCCTATGACCCCAGGACAAACTGTGATCCACACACCAACTTTCTCTCCACTCTTCTCAGGTATCATTAAGAATTTAGAAACCTATCTATAACCTAAAATATTTTTTCACACATTTTGAAGTAGAGTTACATTTAATATGAGAGACTTATTTCTTGCATGCTTTTTGGTAATATCTGCACTAGCAAGGATAATATTTTCTTTAATTCAGTGTGACACGTGCAAGGATGGATATATAGAAAGTTTTGTCATGGTAGCAAACAACTTCTATAGATATGCTTACATGTATGCAGACAGACAGACATATAAGTCCAAGTTATCGCATACATTTTTTTCCTGTTTTCTAATACAGAAACATCTGTTGATTACAATTACTTGGAGATCAGGGCCGCTGGATGATTTCTCTCGCTTGACCTATGTTTCTGATGATCTTTATAGTATCCAATAGAAAGTGTGGAGATCAAGACCTGGCCCAAAGTATCACACACATTTTTTGACGTTTTTCTAAGGAAAGTATCACAGCCACAGCAAAGTCCACAATACAGAGGTACACAAGTCTACCATTGAGGTAGGGGAGAAAAGTTGGCCATACCTGTGAAAGTCTTGACCAACACAGTCCACTATCTGGTTATCATCACAATTGACCCTCCAATCTGTAGGCTCCACCATTTAACCACTGTCTTGGATTCTATTGCTGTGAGGAGATGCCATGATCAGAGCAACTCTTATAAAGGAAAACATTTAATTGGGCTGGCTTACAGTTCCAAGATTTAGTCTATTATCATCATGGTGAGAAGCATGGCAGCATGCAAGTAGACATGGTGCTGGAGAAGAAGCCAAGAGGTCTAAATCTGGATCAGCAGCAGGCAGCACGGAGAAAGAGCCACTGGTCCTTGCTTGAGCTTTTGAAACCTCAAAGTATATCCCCCCAACCCCCACCCAGTGACATACATCCTCCAACAAAGCCACATGTCTGAATCCTTTCAAATAGTGCCACTCCATATGAACCTATGGGGCCATTTTTATTCAAACCACCACAGCCACTAAGGGCTGAAAATGTTTGAAAAGAGAATTCTATCTATATTAAATGTGTCCAATGGAGTTTAGTAACTATCTGCATCACTTTTATATTGTATTAGATACTTTAAGAAATCTAGATGTAATGTGTGTATGGGAAGTCCTGGAAAGGTTCTATGCAAATTCTAGACCATTTAATATAAGGAATTAGGATATCCATGAATTCTCATATCTATGATAGCTACCAAGGTATCATAGGTACCAAATGATGACTATATTTTATTTACATTCTGTATCTATAGAGGTAGCCTCCCGATCCAATCTGTTTGTTACCTTAAGTTCAGAGATAAGGATTTTTGATGCCTGTACAGCATATCAAGACATGGTTCTTCTTAAGCCAGAGGCCTACACATTCAAAGATGTGTTATATTCTATCTATACATTATACATAAATTGAAAGGGAGATGAAAGAACTCAGAACATATTAACATTTAGAAAGGGAAAGTTTGCAAATACATAATTCTGTAATCCCTCTGGACAGAGATGGCCTTCTTCCCTGAGGGATAAAGAATGTACTCATCAGGTTGATTCCACCCTCGGCTCTTTAATTCTCTGTTACCTCCTGTCACATGGAAAGTGAACTCTACTGGGAGGACTGTGACTCCTCTGAGTGCTGAAATCAGCTTGCTCAGCCTGCTGCCTCTCCTCTTCTGCTGCTGGCTCAAGGGTGCTATAAAACCATAGTCACAATCTGTTTAGGCCAGGGTGATGCTGCCCCTGGCAGCACGTCTCTCCCTAAAACATGCTCAACTCCCTGGGAATTTAAGTCCACGTTACACATGCTGAGAGCTAATATTTTTTTCTCCATATGTTCCTAGACAGTCTCCATGGCCCCCACTCCTTCTCCACCTGGTGTGAGTTCTTTGTATTTGCTGGATTTTGGAACAGAAGCTGCTCTTACGCTCCTTCTCCTGAATGCTTTTGCCTGTTTGGAAGGAGTTATTGGGCCTGCTCTCTGGTGATTCACTGCTTTGCATGTGGTTGTCCGGTTGTTCTAGCACTGCATTTTGAGTACACACCCCTGCCTTTGACTGAATCGTCTTCTTTCATCTTCTGTCTCCCCACTTTCCTTTCTACACGCTCTCTGCCTCATGCCTTTCCTTTCCTTCCCTCCTTTATCCTCTCTTTGTTTGTATCCCCTTCTCCTCCCTTCCTTTATTTTCTGCCCCCTGCTGTCCCCCTGCTGCACTTCTTTAGATTTAGAGTTTGTAATGTAGTAATAATATTTTCTTTATAACTGCCTTTTCACCTGTACTGATTTCCTTCCTTCATTAAACAGATCTCTTCTCTCCTCTCCCCCAATGCCCTCCCTTTCTCCTTTTTTCCTCTCCCTTCTCTTTTCCACTCCATTCCTCTCCTTTTTCTCCCCCTCTCTCCTCTCTTCTCCTCTCCTTTTCTCTCCTACTCTCCCCTCTTCTTCCCTCCTTTACTTCTTCCTTCTTCTCCTTTCCCTTCCCTCCCCATCTTCTTTCTTCTTCTCATTCCTCCTATTTCCCCTTGTCCTTCCTTTTCTTCTTCTCCTCCTCTTTTCTTCCCCATCTCTCCCTCATCTTCTCTCTGGTTGTCCTTTTGAACTCAGATTCACTATTTAAGTAAAGCTGTTATTTAAGCTGGTGGAGACTATATAGATTCTCCTCAGAAAGTCATAAGTAGAGAAGAAAGCTGACTGTAAGATTCCTAAAGAAGTAATCTTCTTGACTCCCTAATCTTCCTACACTTCTAATTCAGATTAGAAAAGTCATGGCCACAATGAGACATCTTCACCTTCACGTCCTTTCAGCACCATTACAATAACCATAAAAAGAAGATAAAACTGAACACAACCTAAATTTCCATCAACTAACTGTTGGCAAAGAACACATGACAAATATACACAATGGACTCAGCCACAACAGCATGTGGGATTCTTTCTTTTGTGACAGCAAGGAACTATAAATCATTATATTAAATGATATAAGCTATTTACAAAGGGACAAAAGGCTTATGGAAATAGTCATTTGTGAAATCTCAAAAGGTTGATTTCATAGAAATTGAGGATTCAATGATGGTTTTCAGAGGTTTGGTTAGCAGGAGGGAAGGTTGATAAAAGATTGACTAATGGGTACATAGTTGTAATTTGTTAGGAGAAATAAAGTCTGGTGTTCCGTTGCACCAGAACTTTAAAATTATTCTAAAAGAATGAATTAAAAAGTATAATATAGGGGGAGTCATCTTGGGTCCCGGATCCCTCAGTGACTAGTCTGCACAGGTGAGAGTGCTGACTACAGAAGCTACACAGCTTCTAAGACAGGCAGAAGTGACACAGCTTCTGGGACAGGCCCTGTTTCAGGCCTTCATCTTCAGTCAGTAGGCAGGTCCAAATGCTAGATATCTGTGCTCATTCCCTGCAAGAAGAGAGCTTGCCAACAAAGAGTATTCTGATCACTGAAACTCAGTAGAGATCTACACTCCCAGGTCTGCTGACAGAGACTAACAGAATCACAGGAGGAACAAGCTCCAACCAGAGATAACTATAACAACTAACTCCAGAGAATACCAGATGGCGAAAGGCAAATGTAAGAATTTTACTAACAGAAACCAAGTCCACTCATCATCATCAGAACCCAGCACTCCCAACTCAGCCACTGCTGGATACCCCAACACACCCGAAATGCAAGACTCAAATTTAAAATCATATCTCTTGATGCTGGTAGAGGAAATCAAGAAAGACTTTAATAACTCACTTAAAGAAATACAGGAGAACACTGCTAAAGAGCTAAAAGTCCTTAAAGAAAAACAGGAAAACACAACCAAACAGGTGATGGAATTGAACAAAACATTCCAAGACCTAAAAAGGGAAGTACACAATAAAGAAAACCCAAAGTGAGACAACGCTGGAGATAGAAACGCTTGGAAAGAAATCTGGAACCATAGATGCGAGCATCAGCAACAGAATGCAAGAGATGGAAGAGAGAATCTCGGGTGCAGAAGATTCCATTGAGAACATGGGCATAACAATGCAAAATGCAAAAAGATCCTAACTCAAAACATCCAGGAAATCCAGGACACAATGAGAAGACCAAACCTATAGATAATAAGTGTGGGAAGCTACATACGCCATTACATAATGGCGCTGGCTACTACTGGCCACCACCCATAAGTTTGAGTAAACAACCAATGTGCGTATGTGTAGTAGAATTTTTTGCTGAGTCACTGCCTGGTCCAAGGCATGTAAATGAGGTACTGAAAGCATAACCAATCAGGTATAGACACGGCACTCCTAGGCCTATATAAGCAGCGCCAGTTCTGGGGCTCGGGGTCTTTCACCTTCGCAATCAAGCTCTCCCAATAAACGTGTGCAGAAGGATCCTGTTGTGGCATCTTTCTTGCTGGCGAGTCGGGCACTCACAAATAGGAGTAGATGAGAATGAAGATTCTCAACTTAAAGGGCTGGCAAATATCTTCAACAAAATTATAGAAAAAAATTTCCCAAACCTAAAGAAAGAGATGCCCATGAACATACAAGAAGCCTACAGAACTCCAAATAGACTGGACCAGAAAAGTAATTCCTCCCCACACATAATAATCAGAACAACAAATGCACTAAATAAAGATAGAATATTAAAAGCAGTAAGGGAAAACAGTCAAGTAACATATAAAGGCAGGCCTATTAGAATTACACCAGACTTTTCACCAGAGACTATGAAAGCCAGAAGATCCTGGACAGATGTTATACAGACCCTAAGAGAACACAAATGCCAGCCCAGTCTACTATACCCAGCAAAACTCTTAATTACCATAGATGGAGAAACCAAAGTATTCCATGTTAAAACCAAATTTATACAATATCTTTCCACAAATCCAGCCCTTCAAACGATAATAAAGGGAAAACACCAACACAAGGATAGAAACTACACCCTAGAAAAAGCAAGAAAGTAATCCTTCAACAAATCTAAAAGAAGATAGCCCTAAGAACAGAATCCCAACTTTAACAACAAAAATAGCAGGAAGCAACAATTACTTTTCTTTAACTTCTCTTAACATCAATGGACTCAATTCCCCAATAAAAAGACATAGAGTAACAGACTGGCTACACAAACAGGAACCAACATTTTGTTGTTTACAGGAAATCCACCTCAGGGAAAAGGACAGACACTACCTCAGAGTGAAAGGCTGGAAAACAATTTTCCAAGCAAATGGTATGAAGAAACAAGCTGGAGTAGCCATTCTAATATCAAATAAAATCGATTTCCAACCCAAAGTTATCAAAAAAGACAAGGAGGGACACTTCATACTCATCAAAGGTAAAATCCTCAAGAGGAACTCTCAATTTTGAATATCTATGCTCCAAATGCAAAGGCAGCCACATTCATTAAAGAAACTTTAGTAAAGCTCAAAGCACACATTGCACCTCACACAATAATAGTGGGAGACTTCAACACACCACTCTCACCAATGGACAGATCCTGGAAACAGAAAATAAACAGACACATGGATACTAACAGAAGTTATGAAACAAATGGATTTAATTGATATCTACAGAACATTTTATCCTAAAACAAAAGGATATACCTTCTTCTCAGCGCCACATGGTACCTCCTCCAAAACTGACCATACTCAAGAGATACAAAAATATTGAAATTATCCCATGCATCCTATCTGATCACCATGGACTAAGGCTGATCTTCAACAACGACATAAATAATAGAAAGCCAACATTCACGTGGAAACTAAACAACACTCTATTCAATGATTCCTTGGTCAAGGATCAAATAAAGAAATTAAAGACTTTTTAGAGTATAATGAAAATGAAGCCACAACCTACCCAAACTTATGGGACACAATGAAGGCAGTCCTAAGAGGAAAACTCATTGCCCTGAGTGCCTCCAAAAAGAAACTAGAGAGAGCATATACTAGCAGACTGACAGGACACCTAGAAGCTCTAGAACTAAAGGAACCAAATTCACCCAAGAGGAGTAGACAGGAGGAAATAATCAAACTCAGTCAGGGCTGAAATCAACCAAGTGGAAACAAGAAGAACTGTTCAAAGAATCAACCAAACGTGGAGCTGGTTCTTTGAGAAAATCAACAAGATAGATAAACCCTTAGCCAGACACACTAGAGGGCACAGGGAAAGCATCCTAATTAACAAAATCAGAAATGAAAAATGAAACATAACAACAGAACCTGAGGAAATCCAAATCATCATCAGATCCTACTGCAAAAGATTATACTCAACAAAACTATAAAACCTGGATGAAATGGACAACTTCCTAGACAGATACCAGGTACCAAATTTAAACCAGGTTCAAATTAATGATCTAAACAGTCCCATTTCCCCTAAAGAAATATAAGCAGTTATCGATAGTCTCCCAATCAAAAAAAGCCTAACACCAGAGGAGTTTAGTGCAGAGTTCTAATAGACTTTCAAAGAAGACCTAATTCCAACCATTCTCAAAATATTCCACAAAACAGAAACAGACGGTACCCTACCCAATTCATTCTATGAAGCCACAGTTACTCTGATACCTAAACCACACAAAGATCCAACAACAAAAAAAGAGCACTTCAGGCCAATTTCCCTTATGAATATCGATGCAAAAATACTCAAAAAATCCTCGCAAATGGAATCCAAGAACACATCAAAATGATCATCCATCATGACCAAGTAGGCTTCATCCCAGGGATGGAGGGATGGTTTAATATACAGAAATCCATCAACGTAATCCACTATAGAAACAAAGTCAAAGACAAAAACCACATGATCATCTCGTTAGATGCTGAGAAAGCATTTGACAAAATCCAACACCCCTTCATGATAAAAGTTTGGAAAGATCAGGAATTCAAGGCCCATACCTAAACATAATAAAAGCAATCTACTGCAAACCAGTAGCCAGCATCAAAGTAAATGGTGAGAAGCTGGAAGCAATCCCCCTAAAACCAAGGACTAGACAAGGCTGCCCACTTTCTCCCTACCTATTCAACATTGTACTTGAAGTCTTATCCAGAGCAATTAGACAACAAAAGGAGTTCAAGGGGATACAAATTGGAAAGGAAGAAGTCAAAATATCACTATTTGCAGATGATATGATAGTATATATAAGTGACACCAAAAATTCCACCAGAGAACTCCTAAGCCTGATAAACAGCTTCAATGCAGTAGCTGGATATAAAATTAACTCAAATAAATCAATGGCCTTTCTCTACACAAAGGATAAACGGACTGAGAAAAAAATTAGGGAAACAACACCCTTCACAATAGTCACAAATAATATAAAATACCTTGGTGTGACTCTAACTAAGAAAGTGAAAGATCCGTATGATAAGAATTTCAAGTCTCTGAAGAAAGAAATTGAAGATCTCAGAAGATGGAAAGGTCCCCCATGCTCATGGATTGGCAGGATTAATATAGTAAAAATGGCTATCCTGCCGAAAGCAATCTATAGATTCAATGCAATCCCCATCAAAATTCCAACTCAATTCTTCAGTGAGATAGAAAGGGCAATTTGCAAATTCATCTGGAAAAATAAAAAAACCTAGGATAGCAACAACTATTCTCGACAATAATTAACTTCTGGTGGAATCACCATGCCTGACATTAAGCAGTACTACAGAGCAATTGTGATAAAAACTGCGTGGTACTGGTACAATGATAGACAGGTAGATCAATGGAATAGAATTGAAGACCCAGAAATGAATCCATACAGCTATGGTCACTTACTCTTTGACAAGGGTGCCAAAATCATCCAGTGGAAAAAAGACAGCATTTTCAACAAATGGTGCTGGTACAACTGGCAGTTATCATGTAGAAGAATGTGAATTGATCCATTCTTATCTCCTTGTACAAAGCTCAAGTCTAAGTGGATCAAAGACCTCCACATAAGACCAGAGACACTGAAATTAATAGAGGAGAAATTAGGGAAAAGTCCCGAAGACATGGGCACAGGGGAAAAATTCCTAAGCAGAACAGCAATGGCTTGCGCTGTAAGATCAATAATTGCCAAATGGGACCTCATAAAATTGCAAAGTTTCTGTAAGGCAAAAGACACTGTCAGTAAGACAAATAGACCACCAACAGATTGGGAAAGGATTTTTACCAATCCTAAATCTGATAAGGGACTAATATCCAATATATACAAAGAGCTCAAGAAGCTGGACTCTAGAAATTCAAATAACCCCATTAATAATGGGGTTCAGAGCTAAACAAAGAATTCTCAATTGAGGAAGACCGAATGGCTGAGAAGCACCTGAAAAAAATGTTCAACATCCTTAATCATCAGGGAAATGCAAATGAAAACAACCCTGAGATTCCATCTCACACCAGTCAGAATGGCTGGTGACCGCAGATGCTGGCGAGCATGTGGAGAAAGAGGAATACTCCTCCATTGTTGGTGGGATTGTAAGCTTGTACAACTACTCTGGAAGTCAGTCTGGAGGTTTCTCAAGAAATTGGACATAATACTACCAGAAGATCCAGCAATACCTCTCCTGGGCATATACCCAGAAGAAGTTCCAACTGGTAATAAGAACACATGCTCCACTATGTTCATAGCAGCATTATTTATAATAGCCAGAAGCTGGAAGGAACTCTCAACAAAAGAATGGATTCAGAAAATGTGGTACATTTACACAATGGAGTACTACTCAGCAATTAAAAACAATGGATTTATGAAATTCTTGGACAAATGGATGTATCTGGAGGATATCATCCTTAGTGAGGTAACCCAATCACAAAAGAAGTCCTTAGATGTGCACTCACTGATAAGTGGCTATTAGCCTAGAAACATAGAACACCCAAGATAGAACTTGTGAAACACAAGAAAATCAAGAAGAGGGAAGATCAATGGGTGGATACTTCATTCCTCCTTAGAATAGGGAACAAAATACCCAGGAAAGGAGTTACAGAGACAAAGTTTGGAGCTAAGATGATAGGATGGACTATCCAGAGACTACCCCACCCAGGGATCCATCCCATAATCAGCAACCAAACCCAGACACTATTGAGCAATGCCAGAAAGATTTTGCTGAAGGGACCCTGTTATAGCTATCTCGCATGAGGCTATGCCAATGCCTGGCAAATACAGAAGTGGATGCTCACAGTCATCTATAAGATGGAACATAGGGCCCCAATGGAGAAGCTAGAGAAAGCACCCAAGGAGCTGCAGGGGTCTGCAGTCCTATAGGTGGAACAAAAATATGAGCTAACCAGTAAACCCAGAGCTTGTATCTCTAGCTGCATATGTAGCAGAAAATGGCCTAGTCGGCCATCACTGGGAAGAGAGGCCCCTTGGTATTATAAACTTTATATGCCCCAATACAGGGGAATGCCAGGGCCAAGAAGCGGGAGTGAGTGGGTAGGGGAGCAGGGCAGGGGAGGGTATAAGGAACTTTCGGGATAGCATTTGAAATGTGTATAAAGAAAATATCTAATAAAAAATTAAAAAATGTATAATATAGTATACATTTTAAAAAACTAGGAGATAAAACTTTGAATGTTTTTGCTATAAAGAAACACTGTGCCAGCCGGAGGACAGACGTCCACCCTGCAGGGAGCGCCATCTTGGCTCCAGGACTCGGCCGAACTTAGTCTGCACAGGTGAGAGTGAGGACCACAGAGGCAGACAGCTTCTGGGATAGGTGGGAGCCACAGAGCCGCTGAGGCAGCACCCTTGTGGGGCCGCAGACATCTGGCACCCTCCCAGCCAGAGGACAGGGATCCGCCCTGCAGGGAGCGCCATCTTGGCTCCAGGACTCGGCCGAACTTAGTCTGCACAGGTGAGAGTGAGGACCACAGAGGCAGACAGCTTCTGGGATAGGTGGGAGCCACAGAGCCGCTGAGGCCGCACCCTTGTGGGGCCGCAGACATCCGACACCCTCCCAGCTGGAAGACAGTGGTCTGCCCTGCACAGGAGCCCTCTGCCTCAGGAGCAGGGAGCACATCTTGGATCCAGGACTCCACCGAACTTAGGAACTTAGTCTGCACAGCTGAGAGTGTGCACCACAGAAGCTGACAGCTTCTGTGACCTGCCAAAGCAACACAGCATCTGGGAAAGGTCCTGTTTTCGGCCTTCTTCTGCAGCCAGGAGGAGGTCCAAACACCAGATATCTGTACACCTTCCCTTTAAGAGGAAAGCTTGTCAGTAGGGAGTGCTCTAACCACTGAAACTCAGAGGAGAGAGCCTGTCTCCCAGGTCTGCTGACAGACGGTACTCAGAATCACCAGAAGAACAACCTCTGAATAGAGACAACTATAACAACTCCAGAGATTACCAGATGGCGAGAGGTAAACATAAGAATCTTACTAACAGAAACCAAGACCACTCACCATCATCAGGACCCAGCACTCCCACTTCGCCCAGTCCAGGGCACCCCAACACACCTGAAAAGCTAGACCTGGATTTAAAAGCATATCTCATGATGATGGTAGAGGACATCAAGAAGGACTTTAAAGAACTACAGGAGAACATGGCTAAAGAGTTACAAGTCCTTAAAGAAAAACAGGAAAACACATCCAATCAGATGATGGAAATGAACAAAACCATACTAGACCTAAAAAGGGAAGTAGACACAATAAAGAAAAACCAAAATGAGGCAACACTGGAGATAGAAACCCTAGGAAAGAAATCTGGAACCATAGATGCGAGCATCAGCAACAGAATACAAGAGATGGAAGAGAGAATCTGAGGTGCAGAAGATTCCATAGAGAACATCGGCACAACAATCAAGGAAAATGGAAAATGCAAAAAGATCCTAACTCAAAACATCCAGGATATACAGGACACAATGAGAAGACCAAACCTACGGATAATAGGAGTGGATGAGAATGAAGATTTTCAACTCAAAGGACCAGCAAACATCTTCAACAAAATTATAGAAGAAAACTTCCCAAATCTAAAGAAAGAGATGCCCATGAACATACAAGAAGCCTACAGAACTCCAAATAGGCTGGACCAGAAAAGAAATACCTCCCGACACATAATAATCAGAACAACAAATGCACTAAATAAAGATAGAATACTAAAAGCAGTAAGAGAAAAAGGCCAAGTAACATATAAAGGCAAGCCTATCAGAATTACACCAGATTTTTCACCAGAGACTATGAAAGCCAGAAGATCCTGGACAGATGTTATACAGACACTAAGAGAACACAAATTCCAGCCCAGGCTACTATACCAAGCCAAACTCTCAATTAACATAGATGGAGAAACCAAAGTATTCCACGACAAAACCAAATTCACACATTATCTCTCCAGGAATCCAGCCCTTCAAAGGATAATAACAGAAAAAAACCAAAACAAGGACGGGAACCACGCCCTAGAAACAACAAGAAGGTAATCCCTCAACAAACCTAAAAGAAGACAGCCACAAGAACAGAATGCCAACTTTAACAACAAAAATAACAGGAAACAACAATTACTTTTCCTTAATATCTCTTAATATCAATGGACTCAACTCCCCGATAAAAAGACATAGACTAACAAACTGGCTACACAAACAAGACCCAACATTTTGCTGCTTACAGGAAACTCATCTCAGAGAAAAAGACAGACACTACCTCAGAATGAAAGGCTGGAAAACAATTTTCCAAGCAAATGGTATGAAGAAACAAGCTGGAGTAGCCATTCTAATATCTGATAAGATTGACTTCCAACCCAAAGTCATCAAAAAAGACAGGGAGGGGCACTTCATACACATCAAAGGTAAAATCCTCCAAGAGGAACTATCAATCCTGAATATCTATGCTCCAAATACAAAGGCAGCCTCATTCATTAAAGAAACTTTAGTAAATCTCAAAGCACACATTGCACCTCATACAATAATAGTGGGAGACTTAAACACACCACTTTCACCAATGGACAGATCATGGAAACAGAAACTAAACAGGGACACAGTGAAACTAACAGAAGTTATGAATCAAATGGATCTGGCAGATATCTACAGAACATTTTACCCTAAAACAAAAGGATATACCTTCTTCTCAGCACCTCATGGTACCTTCTCCAAAATTGACCAGGTAATTGGTCACAAAACAGGCCTCAACAGATACAAAAATATTGAAATTGTCCCATGCATCCTATCAGATCACCATGGACTAAGGCTGATCTTCAATAAGAAAATAAATGATAGAAAGCCAACATTCACGATGAAACTGAACAACACTCTTCTCAATGATACCTTGGTCAAGGAAGGAATAAAGAAAGAAATTAAGGACTTTTTAGAGTTCAATGAAAATGAAGCCACAACATACCCAAACTTATGGGACGCAATGAAAGCATTTCTAAGAGGAAAACTCATAGCTCTGAGTGCCTCCAAAAAGAAACTAGAAAGAGCACACATTAGCAGCTTGACAACACACCTAAAACACTAGAACAAAAGGAAGCAAATTCACCCAAGAGGAGTAGACGGCAGGAAATAATCAAACTTAGGGGCGAAATCAATCAAGTGGAAACAAGAAGAACTATTCAAAGAATCAACCAATCAAGGAGCTGGTTCTTTGAGAAAATCAACAAGATAGATAAACCCTTAGCCAGACTCACTAGAGGGCACAGGGAAAGCATTCTAATTAACAAAATCAGAAATGAAAAAGGAGACATAACAACAGATCCTGAAGAAATCCAAAACACCATCATATCCTTCTACCAAAGGCTATACTCAACAAAACTGGAGAACCTGGATGAAATGGAGAAGTTCCTAGACAGATACCAGGTACCAAAGTTGAACCAAGATCAGGTTAATGATCTAAACAGCCCTATATCCCCCAAAGAAATAGAAGCAGTCATTAATAGTCTCCCAACCAAAAAAAGCCCAGGACCAGATGGGTTTAGTGCAGAGTTCTATCAGACCTTCAAAGAAGATCTAATCCCCGTTCTTCACAAACTATTCCACATAATAGAAACAGAAGGTACTCTACCCAACTCATTCTATGAAGACACAATTACTCTGATACCTAAACCACAAAAAGACCCAACAAAGATAGAAAACTTCAGACCAATATCCCTTATGAATATTGATGCAAAAATCCTCAATAAAGTTCTTGCTAACCGAATCCAAGAACACATCAAAACAATCATCCATCCTGACCAAATAGGTTTCATCCCAGGGATGCAGGGATGGTTCAATATACAGAAATCCATCAACATAATCCAGTATATAAACAAACTCAAAGACAAAAACCATATGGTCATCTCGTTAGATGCGGAAAAAGCATTTGACAAGATCAAACACCCATTCATGATAAAAGTCTTGGAAAGATCAGGAATTCAAGGCCCATACCTAAACATGATAAAAGCAATCTACAGCAGGCCAGTAGCCAACATCAAAGTAAATGGTGAGAAGCTTGAAGCAATCCCTCTAAAATCAGGGACTAGACAAGGCTGTCCACTTTCTCCATACCTATTCAACATAGTACTTGAAGTCCTAGCCAGAGCAATTCGACAACAAAAGGCGATCAAAGGGATACAAATTGGAAAAGATGAAGTCAAAATATCACTTTTTGCAGATGATATGATAGTATATATAAGTGACCCTAAAAATTCCACCAGAGAACTCCTAAACCTGATAAACAGCTTCGGTGAAGTAGCTGGATATAAAAGTAACTCAAATAAATCAATGGCCTTTCTCTACACAAAGAATAAACAGGCTGAGAAAGAAATTAGGGAAACAACACCCTTCTCAATAGTCACAAATAATATAAAATATCTTGGCGTGACTCTAACTAAGGAAGTGAAAGATCTGTATAATAAAAACTTCAAGTCTCTGAAGAAAGAAATTCTAGAAGATCTCAGAAGATGGAAAGATCTCCCATGCTCATGGATTGGCAGGTCAACATTTTTAAAATGGCTATCTTGCCAAAAGCAATCTACAGATTCAATGCAATCCCCATCAAAATTCCAACTCAATTCTTCAACGAATTAGAGAGTGCAATCTGCAAATTCATCTGGAATAACAAAAAACCTAGGATAGCAAAAACTCTTCTCAAGGATAAAAGAACCTCTGGTGAAATCACCATGCCAGACCTAAAGCTTTACTACAGAGCAATTGTGATAAAAACTGCATGGTACTGGTATAGTGACAGACAAATAGACCAATGGAATAGAATTGAAGACCCAGAAATGAACCCATACACCTACGGTCACTTGATCTTTGACAAGGGAGCTAAAACCATCCAGTGGAAGAAAGACAGCATTTTCAACAAATGGTGCTGGCACAACTGGTTGTTATCATGTAGAAGAATGCGAATCGATCCATTCCTATCTCCTTGTACTAAGGTCAAGTCTAAGTGGATCAAGGAACTTCACATAAAACCAGAGACACTGAAACTTATAGAGGAGAAAGTGGGGAAAAGCCTTGAAGATATGGGCATAGGGGAAAAATTCTTGAATAGAACAGCAATGGCTTGTGCTGTAAGATCGAGAATTGACAAGTGGGACCTCATGAAACTGCAAAGCTTCTGCAAGGCAAAAGACACCATCAATAAGACAAAAAAACCACCAACAGATTGGGAAAGGATCTTTACCTATCCTAAATCAGATAAGGGTCTAATATCAAATATATATAAGAAACTTGAGAAGGTGGACTCCAGAAAGTCAAATAACCCCATTAAAAAATGGGGCTCAGAACTGAACAAAGAATTCTCACCTGAAGAATACCGAATGGCAGAGAAGCACCTGAAAAAATGTTCAACATCCTTAATCATCAGGGAAATGCAAATCAAAACAACCCTGAGATTCCACCTCACACCAGTCAGAATGGCTAAGATCAAAAATTCAGGTGACAGCAGATGCTGGCGAGGATGTGGAGAAAGAGGAACACTCCTCCATTGTTGGTGGGATTGCAAGCTTGTACAACCACTCTGGAAATCAGTCTGGCGGTTCCTCACAAAATTGGACATAGTACTACCGGAGGATCCAGCAATACCTCTCCTGGGCATATATCCAGAAGATGTCCCAACCGGTAAAAAGGACACATGCTCCACTATGTTCATAGCAGCCCTATTTATAATAGCCAGAAGCTGGAAAGAACCCAGATGTCCCTCAACAGAGGAATGGATACAGAAATTATGGTACATTTACACAATGGAGTACTACTCAGCTATTAAAAAGAATGAATTTATGAAATTCCTAGCCAAATGGATGGACCTTGAGGGCATCATCTTGAGTGAGGTAACACAAGTACAAAGGAACTCACACAATATGTATTCACTGATAAGTGGATATTAGCCCAAAACTTAGGATACCCAAGATATAAGATACAATTTGCTAAACGCATGAAACTCAAGAAGAATGAAGACCGAAGTATGGATACTGTGCCCCTTCTTAGAATTGGGAACAAAACACCCAGGGAAGGAGTTACAGAGACAAAGTTCGTAGCTGTGATGAAAGGATGGACCATTTAGAGACTGCCGTATCCACGGATCCATCCCATAAGCAGCTTCTAAACGCTGACACCATGGCATACACTAGCAAGATTTTGCTGAAAGGACCCAAATATAGCTGTCTCTTGTGAGACGATGCCGGGGCCTAGCAAACACAGGAGTGGATGTTCACAGTCAGCTATTGGATGTATCACAGGGCTCCCAATGGAGAAGCTAGAGAAAGTACCCAAGGAGCTAAAGGGATCTGCAACCCTATTGTTGGAACAACATGATGTAGTAACCAGAACCCTGGAGCTCTTGTCTCTAGCTGCATATGTATCGAAAGATGGCCTAGTCGGCCATCACTGGAAAGAGAGGCCCATTGGACTTTCAAACTTTATATGCCCCAATATAGGGGAATGCCAAGGCCAAAAGAATGGGAATGGGTGGGTAGGGAAGTGGGGGGCGCTATGGGGGACTTTTGGGATAGCATTGGAAATGTAATTGATGAAAATATGTAATAAAAAATATTAAAAATTAAAAAAAGAAACACTGCTTGAGGAGATAGATATATTTTCCCTGATTTGATTACTATACAATAATGGTATTAATAATGATATTAGTAATGGGTACTATGAGAGTGAGTTCTTAATAAAGGGTTGGTTGGCTGGATTTTCTCTCCACCATGCACATGCTCACTTGCCTCTCAGTCATGCTGTGATAAACAATAGAACACTCACCAAGAGCCGTACTTGAAGATCTCCTCATCTCTATTAGTTAAATAAACTTACATTGTACCTGTGCTGCGATTCTAACTTCAGAACATGTATGAAGTCACACATAATATATTAAGATATATCAAGAAAAGACCCAGTCACTCTATCATCTGTGAACATTACTGTCACAGATAATAACTTGTTTTGAAACCAAACTCTCTCTTTGCATATGTATCGTGTAATATATATATATATATATATATATATATATATATATATATATATAATATGTGTGTGTGTGTGTATGTGTGTGTGTGTGTGTGTGTGTGTGTGTGTGTGTGTGTCAAGTCAAATAACAGCATCCACTTTGAGTCATGAGGTTTAGGATATAACTAATTATAAAAATGATGCCTCCTCTGTGTTCTGTTTAAATACAGGGTTTGGGGACCAAGAGTTATTTAGCTGTGATGGGGAAATCAGTTTCTGTTTTATATTATTACAGTCTTCAAAGACTCTTAAGGCATAAAATGAGTGACTATCACTGAAATTAGATATCAATGGGCTGTTTTCAACCTTAAATTGCATCAAATATTTGAAGAGTGGAGAGTTTTGTAATATGATTTAGTTTATGCTCTATGAGAGAGAAGTGACTGATAATTGTACACTAGCAATGTCAAATGTTACCACAGAAAACCAAATTACAGCAGAAGTTTATAAATTCAGATGAGTGGGTGTAGGAAAGGAAAATAAGCAATTGAGTTTGGTAAATTATTTGAATTTTAAATTCCTTCAAATTGATTTTAAAGCATATGCAGTGTTACAATTCCTCTAAAGCAATTTTTGAATGGAAACCATAAGAAGGGACCTTGGTTTCTTGCTTCTTTTAAAACAACTTTTCATTCCAGGCTGTATAATTTCATTTTAGTCATATCTATTTGCAAACAATTAACCGCTTTAAATTTATTGAGCTTTCACTTCACACTATTCTTTAAGAGTATTGGTTAGCTCATATATTTAATTTAAAAGTTGCATCAAATTGTTTATAAAATAGTCTTGACTTGATGTAAAATCCAATTGTATACCACTGTAGAATGTGTCTATGGGAATTGGAAAGGGCCCTTAATAATAGAATTTCTATACAGTATCTCAAACATATAAAATAGTTCCTGAGCTCCCTGTTTCTTACTCCTTGATATTTATGGAGCATTCTTTTATGAGATCCCAGTGTTGTCTTTATGAAAATAATATAGACCATAGTTTTCTATGGCTAGAAAAACCAGTACTGTTTGTGTCTCTTAGACTAATACATGCATGAAATAATGACTTGCTAGGCTTCTCTGGTAGAAGTTTATCATTTTATTTAGTGCCTGTTCATCTATGATGGGATGATTGACCTACCAACTCCATTTTTCATTTTCTGCATGTCTGTCTTTGAAAATCCAAGTCCCAAATGACAAGTGTTGACTCAATTGCCTCACTTCCTGCTTCTTGATTGTAGCGAGGACCAAAAGGAATAGAGTGAATACATACAGTCTTTCATAAAACACTCGCCAAGCTCTTTTGCAAAGACATCCTTAAGCACTGTCCTTATTTGCTTTGGATGACAGAAGGTTTAAGACATGATGCTTGTTCTTTCAGACCTTAGAATCTAGTGAAGAAAATCTAGATGGAAACCCTGGGTACCATCTACACAAGACCTGGTAATTTGGATTTTAGATGAATTCTAGAATTGTATGTGGCTCCTGCCTAAGTCTTCATTTTAGACTAAGCTGTAGACTTCACAAGGCTTCATCACCAATGATTTTTCTGGTTTATTTTATTAGTTGCTTGAACTCTTTCATACCATTCCAGAGAGCAAAATAAATAATCTTTACTGTAAAATTGTTTAATATAATCTTTCCTTCTTTGTTGGTGTAGACAATAGTTTTGTTGGAGTTTTAACTAAGAAAAGGATAGTTGGAGTCTTGATTTCCACTGGTTTTATTTAGTTGTCAGGAGACATGATAGTGAATGGGTAGTTCCAGTGACAAAGAGTTTATTCTCGACTGGGCAGTGATGGCACACGCCTTTAATCCCAGCACTTGGTAGGCAGAGGCAGGCGGATTTCTGAGTTCGAGGCCAGCCTGGTCTACAGAGTGAGTTCCAGGACAGCCAGGCTACACAGAGAAACCCTGTCTCTAAAAAACTAGAAAAGAAAAAAAAAAGAGTTTATTCTCACAATCAAGGGTTTCACTCGGTAGAGCTATCTTACTTCTGCATCTAATTAGATGCTGCTTTTTGACTGAGGAGAAGCAGAGATTAGTGCATACAGAAGACTAAAGACAAAATGTTTTTAGGTAGGTAAGCTTTTTACTGCATGACTTTATATTTCCAGACATAAGCATGGCTAACAGAGGAAATGTACTTAAAAAACAGATTCAGAATCCCGCATCAAGAGGAGAACCTCAGAATGAAACATGTAAACCTGGAACTTGCAGATTTGGTGACAAGGTATATGTCCTTATGAGACCTTTGACAACGGTGGAGTGCCCATGCTTGGCATAGCTGTATTATGAGACATGTAGAGAAAGCAACAAGAACACCTAGAATCTTTCAGTTCTATGAAAGGCATCTGCATTGACCAACTATATCACATAGTCAAGAGTCACACAACATGTATGGACATCGTGAGTTATTTCTCTTCTACACAAAATGTGTTAACTTTTATACTTCCATCATCTTTTTACTTCCTTCTCTAGCCAAAATAAGTATGCAGCAAAGCAAGCTACTCCCTGTGTAAGTCCTACAGTCATGGGTCTCTAGTTGGCTAGAGTTTTTCTCCGAAATCTGCTTAGGCACTTAAGCACTCACAAGTAGGTTACATGTGATGGTGTGAACTAGATAGATTACAGTGTTCAATATCAGGTCACTCTCTTACTAAAACTTTATGAATTCAAACAGGTCCAGAACCATGAATCAGTGTAATCCCTGGAACTGGACTGAGACTGCCTCGTTCCCTCTCTAGCCATTAGACATCACCTGCTGGACCTTTTGTACCCTATCCTGAGGACATTGGCTCTTTGTCTGTTGAAAGAAAATTCCAAGTATGTGGGGGTCCTGTATTAGGGTATTCTGGCAGCTATAAATCATTGCTCTGTGTAATATTGTCACTGCAAAGAGGCTGGTCTTTCCCTTCATGTACTACATCTATATCTCAAATCTTTGCTGCTTGCATGGTGACATTATGTCTCTACCAAGCAACTTCCTAAGAAATGCATATGCAGCAAAACAAAACCCCATTTCCACTCCTCATTCATAACACAAAACACAGCAGTAGCATTTATCTTAGTGATGACTACCTGATGATGGGTAGGTGGTTAATGTCCCACTTCAGTAGGTAATGTCCTACAGTGACAAGTAGTTCAGAAGTGATCTGAAATGTGAGTGTCACGAGCCAGGCATCCAAACAACAATTTCTACCTCCAGATGTAAATTTAGCCACATACTGGTGCTTCATAGATGGAGAAGCAAAGAGAACTAGCTTATATAGGAAACAGGGGGAGAGACAGAGGGAGCTTGGGAGGGAAGGGAAGCAGCAGGACGGGGACAAGAGTCAGACATCCATGAAAGTAGAAGCTCAGAGAAGGGCATCTCTCTGCCTTGTGCTGTTTGGGGTTCTAACACTCTATGAATCCCCTACTTAATGTCTGCCTTTGTATCTAAAGAGATTCCCTTAAGCTCACAAAAATGAACCCTTTTTTGCTTTTGCTCTACTCAAGTTTCTTTTAGTTCTTTGCAATTTAGGAGTCTAAGCAATTATGAGTGTTTCTTAGAATGGGACTAAGCTAATTTCCTCCCAAATACAATTATAGTTCTCAGAAACCATGTCTCCAGTTCTCTGGAAAATGTTAAGTTAATGAATAATCTCCTTGATTTTGTGTTTTTCTCCAATAAATTACTTCCCAAACCATTGGAAATTGTAACCACTTGTCTGGTTGTGAATGCTAACGGATGGCCCCGTGAGCAAGCTGGGAACTGTTAACAGGAAGGCTGAGCTGAACAGCAGCCTGTTGTGTTTCATGCACAACTTGTTTTGCTAGACATGTGGCAATGATTTAGAGTTGTGTACATGTAGTCATATACACATATGTTTACACATGCACATAAACATATATATCAATATAATAATCACATTTTTACTACCCACGTGATGCTAGTTTATGTGTTAGAATTAAACGGAACAATAGATGCTCTTGGCTCCTAAATTTTTTTGGAGACACTGCCTTAGACTTAACTTAAATCTCCCACTGTTGTTGTTTTCATTTTCACCTTCCCCAGACGCTATACCACCAGATTGGCTCCCATCTGTCTCTTCTGACATCATTTTGTTCACTGAAAGCCAAGTTTCTAGCCTTTTACCCTGTCAGCATCTTTGCCACGTGTAATAGCATGGACTGACACAGGCGTGTGTGTTGTGTGAGATAGAGAGCCAGCACTATTGTTTTTGCTTCTCTGGGAAGAGGGGTATCCATCACAGTGACCACAGCAAAGCAGATTGCCCTTGGGAGCCATACATGGACTTCTGAAAAGCTTGCAGGCTGGCTAATCCCTATACAGAACCCTCAGTTCCTATATGGCTTCTTTGTCTGGCTTAGCCATTCTGGTATTTTAACAGTCAGGTCTGTTAGTGGTACGAGGATGTTTTATCAATACAATAAAACTTCTCACCTAAGTTAACACCCGAGCTTACTTGCTACATAGTTTTTCATAAATTATTTGTTGAGGTGTACATGAACAGTATTCTGATTAAAAAATGAATTTTTATGTTTGTAGAATTCAAGACTAGTCCAATGATTGTCTCGCCATCGCCATGTCCTGATGAAGAGATCAATGCTGATTGTTGTGCTCTCCTTAAAAATCCTTTCTTTATGAAGATCACTGCAAATTGATTATTAATGAAGCTTAGTTTTCCATAAATAAGGAAATCTGGCAATTAAAACTTTATTTGCTGAAATTTCAAGAGAGCCAGATTCCCCTTGGGAAGGCCACTTATTTATGTATTCATGCTAATTTGGCTCTTGGACCCTTCTCTTGGCTCCTTTTCCCAGCTTTGTGGTTTAGAAAAATTACCCTGCTCTAAATAAAGTTCTTCTCGTTTGTTTGGTATTTTTATGTGACAAAGTCTTTGTCTTTAAAATGCTTTCCCAGCGAGTGTCTACCTCAATGTATTTATAAAATATGATTTAAAAATAAAAAAACAGCTAGTAGGTCAGACAAAGAGGAAACGTTTTTGTGTAGTCTTTCTACTCAGTGTTAATGTGTGGACACAAACTGTCAGTACAACTATTTTGATATTTAGACCAATTTATCCTCTCTCTTTCTCCCTCCTCACACCCCTCATCCCCAAAATAGCTCTCTCATGATCAGAAGTTCTCGGCAGTGCTGGTAAAATGAACAATGGGATGGATTTTATGAGGACCATTCAGGAGCCATTTCCTAATCTTCCCTGATCTTATCTTCTGGTGGTTTGTTGAATCGGTTGAACTGGGGTAAGACTCAGATGTGTGTTTTAAAATGAGTTTATTTATTGGTGTACATGACTTCTTTTATTATAAGAAATAGGCCTCATGGTGTCTGCACTGTAAAGTCTTGCTCAATATCTCTCCAGATAGCTACAGCTTGAGTTTCTTTTGTGGTCTTCAGATATGAATGTGCAGGAAGGCGGCCAAGGAGTCACCAAATGTAGGTTTTTATGAAGAGCCTTAGGTGGGTTTGTGACCTCATGGTTTGGAATCAGTACTGCAGTATATAGTCTCTGTTGATTTGTCTGTCTGTCTGTCTGTCTGTCTGTCTGTCTGTCTGTCTGTTTCTATCTCTATCTCTCTCCCTCTCCTTCATCTTTTGGCTCAGATTTAGTTCACTTCTCATTTTAGTTCACTTTATACCCCATAACCCTGCTAAGATTCTCTTGGAAAAACTTGATTTTTATTATGCTTTCAAAGGTTACAGCTGCCATAAAATTTGAAAAACAGAGAAATTATAAGTCTGATACATAAAATTGGAAATCACACCCAAGACATAACCAGGGAACTATTTAAAAGTTAAGGAATCTGTCACAGGTGCATCATTACAGGCGCAACGGAAGGGATGGGGGTTTATCAGGACACAGTGGGTGAGATAGCATGATTCAGGACGGGAGGAAGCCACTCCATTCCTGCATTGGAGAAGGAGGAGAAGGCCAAGATCCTCAGAGCTCAGGAGCGAGGCTGCTTAGGGATGGGGGGAAAGGCTGTGGAGGGAGGAGTAATGCTGGAGAAGCCCTAGATGGATAGGATGCGGAGCAAGCCTGGCTTTTCCTGTCTAGCTACTATGCAGTCTTGGTCAAGTGAAGCAGTGAGGTTAGCCACACCATAATACAGAGCAAGGGAAGAACAAAAGCATGAAAATAAAACAGAAACAAATCTGAGGGCAATAAGGCACTGATGTTTCCTGTGGATTGCTGTAAGACCTGTGTTTCCAAGCATTGCTTCCACATTAATCATTTGTGTTTGTCTCTTCATTGAAATGGTTATGATTCACAATGTCCCTTCCTTCAGAATCCTCCCTGGTCCCTTCTCATTTACGTTTAACTCTCCTTGTAACCAGAGCCCCCTGTAATAACTTCATTCATACAGGCACATTGCTTGTTGGCATAGTCAAATGGCAGAGTAGAAGAAAGAGCCCATGTTAGAAGAACTTCTCCATGCTGAAGAGCACATGCTGCTCTTGCAGAGGACTGATGCTTGACTCCCACACCCATGTCACATGGCTCACAACTAACTACCTGTAACTCGGACACCAAGGGATCCAATGCTCTCTTCTGGCTTCTTTGGGTATGCACACATGTACGTGTGTGTGCATGCATGTGCATGTGTCTCTGTGTGTATGTATGCACGCACAAATCTTAAAAAACAACAAAATTCTTGGGATAATTTGTGTATATTCGGCCCAGGGAATGGCACTATTAAAAGTAATGGCCCTGTTGAAGTAGGTGTGTCACTGTGGGTGTGGGCTTTAAAACCTTCATCCTAGCTACCCGGAAGTGTGTATAGAAGCCAGTATTCTGCTAGAAGCCTTCAGATGAAGAAATAGAACTCTCAGCTCCTCCTGCAACATGCCTGCCTGGATGCTGCTGTATTTCCACCTGGATGATAATGGACTGAACCTCTGAACCTACAAGACAGCCCCAATTAAATGTTCTTGTAAGAGTTGCCTTGGTCATGGTGCCTGTTTAAAGCAGTAAAACCCTAAGAGAGTACTTTTTATGTTTTTAGGCATCTTTCCAGTTTCCCTACACTAATTGACCCTCCCAGGCAGGTTCATCTTCTTGGCATACCTTGTTCATGTGACAGTGACTATTCAGTGTATTCATGTTGTTGTAATGATAGTCACATGAGTATATATGTTTGTCTAATACATTGACATATCCTGTACATTTTATAGTATGTAAATTAAATCTTGATGAAAAGGCAAGTAAGAAAAAAAGCTTCCCTGGATATTTTTGTGTGATAACCAGATTTTTTTGTGGGGAGGATTATTCTATAGAGATTTCCATTTTAAATAGTATTACAAACAATGAAGCTGTTAGGGATTTCAAATTAATAAATATTTATTATATTCTTTCATGAAATAGTCTCTTCATGATGCGAACCAGAGGAAGAGACTGTTCAAGTCACATTGCTAAGCAATTAATTATGGGATAGGAACCACATTTCTTGCTTTTGTGTTTAAATTATTCTGTATAAAAAGGTACAGCACACCCAGTACATTAGTGAGTTTGGGGCTGCTAAAGCTTGTTGCCTCTAAACCTTCCTTTTGTCTGTAAGGAGCAATTTTCCCAATCAAGCAGATCCTCTCAGGTGCCTAGATGGCCTGTCCTGACCACACAGCAAAGTAAATGTGAGCTCAGTTGGAACTGTCTTCATCTCTAGCCCTGTTCTGGTCCTATGGCTTTACCCCAGTATTTCTCCAGACTTATTACTAGCCTTCTCTTCCAAAGGAGGAGCCTTTGAAGCTTAACCTTTGAGGGACCAGAACTTCCATTAGCATCTTTTCTGAGGCATTTTCAATGGATGCTTCCAAAGGGTTTGAGTCCTCTTTGGGGGCAGGACTCACCCATTTCTGACACAAGGGTGGGGCTAAACTTTTGCGGAGTAACTCTAGGCTTTTGACAGCACAGAAGGAAGGAAGCCTCTTCCTTTCCATCAGCAACAGCTTGCAGTGTTGTGCAAGTCTCTGACGCAGCTTCTTGAACTACAGAATTAAATCTGCAACCACAAAAGAAAGAAGCTGATTTCTCATGGCCCTTGTGTAATTTCTGAAAGTTTTTGGGAAGTCTCTAAATTGAATTTAACTGTTGAGCACAGACTGAACTTAAAACCTTCGTCTGTTTTAAGTCACCCTCCCTCTTATGCTGTATACTCCCTTACTCGGGGGCTGAGTCCTAAGTGCTTTGGCTGTGGACATATGCTCTGGGTGAAAAGCCAAAGAACCCGAGGGGCTGAGATTACTGCCTGCATCACCACATTCCTTCTGTTTGAATTCACTCAGCTAAAACCGCTGAGTGGGGGTGAGATGCCCTGCACACAGCAGAGTTGCAAAGGTGGGTGGAAAGAACTTTGGCCCACAAGGAACGCCACATTAGTATTCAGTAAGGAAAACAGGAAGGTGGGAGGAACAAGAGACATTTCTCAACCTCTTGCCCCTAATTTCCTAATTCAGAGGGTGTCATCTGCATTCAGCAAGAAGCCAGGCCCATGGTAATTAAGTTTCTTCCTGGCACTGGCCAGGCCAATTAGCTTCTTGGTACTCAGTGAGCCTTTCTGAATACAGGGGAGGAAAGATTTGTTTGTTAATCAGGATAACTGTTGTAACAAGCCACCTATAGTTAGGAGATGTTTGAGAAAAGTTAACTTCTTGATGACATCACAACTCAGAGACATGAAGAAACAATGGGTGGTGCTGTGTGTCCTCCCAGCAGTGTGACTGAGGTAGTCTTCTGGATGTGTGACTCTGCCATCATTTCTGGTATGTCCCTCCCTGCACTGGGCTGATAAATGGAGAAAAAGAGAGTTTACGGAGGACTACAAGGAGACCTAGGGGTAGGTTGAGAAGTATCTTAGCATCACTTTTTCACACACCCCACTTGCCAGAACTCACCATTTTAGCTTCAGCTGACTTGTCAGGAAGTTGTAAAATGTGAGTCCAGTTTTATGCCTCGGACCAAAAAAAAAAAAAGAAAAAGAAAAGAGAGACTGAACCAGATCACGGTGTCTGTCATGCTGTGCAGCAGGGAGCAGCAGTAATAGGAACCCCACTTATATCAAGGCACTTAAATATCTCCTGACAAGTGCGAGAGTGTGTTCTATGATAAGCTTCCCAAGCAGCGTTGCTATGGTTTCTGTTAATGGTAGACAGTGGACCATCATTCTCCTGGCATCTTCATGGCCAGTGATGGTCTTTTAACCTACTCTGTGGCTATTGGCACCAGTTATGAGACTGTTTCCATAATATGGATTTTCTGTGCACCATGAAAATCTTATACAAGTCTTCAGTTGGTCAGGGGTAAGGACTCCAGATTCTACTACATGACTTCCACATAATTTTGTTCCTTTACTTCTTATCATTACACCACTAAGCAGTCAGTGCATGATTTTTTTCTAATTAAAATTTAAGATAGCAAAGATTAGTCATAAAATAATGCCCATGTTATGGTGTGATGTGAAGGGTCCTACCAAAAGGCTTACTATGGGTTGAGTATATTTGGTCTCCATCTAGCGGTACTAATATCAGAAGTTCTGGGAACTCAAGGAGGTGAATGAGACGTTGTTGGAGGAAGTAGGTTACTGGGGGTAGATGCTTGATACTCCATCTTCTCCCCACCTCCTTCCTGTTAGCCAGGACACGAACAGCCTCCTCTATCGAATGTTCCCCCTAGGTAGTGGTGTACCTCACAACAAACCCAGAAAGAGTCAGTAGCCATGGGCCCAGTTCTCAAGTCTTGAACTAGAATAGATAACTTCTCCTCCTAAGTGGTTCTCTCTGGTATTTTATTCATAGAGATGAGAAATTGATAATGTCTCCCTTGATTTTAACAGTTCTGAAAACAGTCAGAGTCAGTGTCAGAAATGAGGTTCTCAGGAGGTGGGGGAAGCATGGAGAAAGGGGAGCTACTCCCAGATCTGAATTCTGGGCAGGGGACTCAGCTGTGGTTTGGAGCCCCCAGCAGTACAGCAGGAGCTTCAGAGTGCCAGTGTTCTTGGAAAAGTTGGAAGAGGAAAGATTTCAGAATTTGAATTTATGGGTGTTCTTTTTAGCTATCCAGGGGTAGGCACTTCCAGCTGGTCTCATCCTTCTTGGTCTTGATGTGATATCTGGGTTAAGAACTAACAACATTCTTAACACAACCTCCAACTGGGTTTTCTTAGTTGATCCTGGTCTAAAATATATAGGCAGAGTTTCAAGCCATCCCTGTCAAACTGCCCTGTAATTTTCTTGGGGTTTCTCTATCAAAGACCTGACCAAAAACAACAACAACAACAACAACAACAACAACAAAAGACCAAAAAACAAAACAAACAAACAAACAGACAAACAAAAAACCCCAAAAAACTGGAGGATTAAACAGTTGTTACCTTGGTAACTAGAAACCGAGGCTGCCATCTCTTCCTGCCAGAGCTGTCATTCCCAGGAAAGTCACGATTTCATTTCCTAATGAGATGGAGAATTCTGTTCCAAGGACCCTTTTGGTTTTCCAGTGCTCTGTATTGCATGTGAGGCGTTCTGACCCGCATGTCCCACTGTGGGTAATTGTAAAAGCAGGTAGAATTCTTTACCAAACACATCATCCGATGCCACGGATGTGATGGTGTTGGCTACATGAAGTGCTTGAGTTAGGTGTTGCTTTTGTTTTTCATATGGAAGAAATGACTTCCTTTGATTGTGTGGAAACTTGCCAAATGTTGAGAGCAACGTCAAATTCTTCTTTTGCCATAAAACATCTAGGATTCTGTAAAAAGCCCCTCTAATGCAGGCTGCTGTGAGTGAGGACTCCTTTGCTCCTGTGTCCTGTGATAGGACCTCACACAGGTAGGAGCGAAGGGAAGAATGGAAGGAAGATTGCCTGGAAAACTCATGCCCGTGAACAGGAGAACAGAAGTGGGATTGAGAGCCGACAGGAGGGTGATTATCTATTACTACTGAAGGATAAAAGACTCCAACTGCACAGATGAGATGGCGAAACAGAGACGCTTTGAGAGTAACTGGCTCAGTGTCCTTTATTCATTTGAAATTAACTCAAGAAAATCAGAGCGCTGCCCACATGTCATAGTTCCATCTACCTGGGGGCTGAGGATCTCTGAGTCCAGAAGTTTGGGGACTGATTAGGGAATATAGTGCCTCAGAGAGAGAAAAAAGAAACAAAAATCACTCCATAATAACAGCCCTCAAGTCTTATACAATGGGTTCTCATAAGATGGCCAACAGAATTCCCCCAAACCAAGATATCATCCTCACCAGTGGGAAAGTCCCATGACTTCTTTAGTCTATTTCCTGCATGAAAATCCACAAAGATTTGTTTCTGTTTCTTTGGGGATTTACGCTAATGACAAAACTCTGCTTTCAGGATCTTTTTTCCCTCTCAAAAGGTATTTAAAGTAATCTTCATTCATGATGGGTGCTGTTTTGTGGGTAAGATCTTCCTTCCGTTTGGAACTCTGGGTTTTAGACTCCAGACGTTAACAGAAATAGTATTTTGACATTTTGGGATGAGCAAAGGTAAAATGGAGGTATCAGCACTTGGAAAGCTGATATAGGACCACAGGTTCAAAGCCAGCCTAGACTGCATGGTTTGACAGATTCAAAAAGCATAAAATAGAGAAACCCAATAGGGACACAAAGCATCCTCTTGAGTTATTGTGAGGGTTACACAAGGTTATCAGGGAATGAGACAGAATCAAACAGCCAAAACGCATTTAAAGGGAAGAGTGCCAATCTGGTTTAGAAGATGCTGGGACAGTTTCGAGCCCATGAAAGAGTGATGGGTTTCCAGAGCTTGTATTCAGATCTCTACTGCCTTGCTGTTGTTCTTGCAATCCTCAAGCACACAGACAGACACACATACACATGAATAGATGCTAGGGGAGATGCCAGAACTTCCATCTTGGAGGTAATATAATCACATTTATGAGGGGACATCAATAAAGCATCTTTTGTGAAAAGTCATTTAAACATCTATGACAGGTACCTTTCCTTCTCAAAGGCTTCTCAAGAGTTAGGCTCAGGGTCTAATTATCTGGCTGCTTAACTTACACACCATTTCAATCTGGTTCTGATCTCTCTGGCAATGCATAACAGCTGGAGTTCTCTAAAATAACCCATGACCCACAGTGTTGGAAGACAGGGATAACATCCATGCTACAACCTGGCTGTGCTGAGCCAGACTTAGTGTGTTTCCTAAAGGTGAGATGAAGGTCGTGTGTCATCTGCCTTCAATCAGGGATGCTTGTGGGGAAAACAGAAAGCATGCCCTGCCACAATGGAGTCCAGCTGCATGAAGAACCTCCAGGGAAGAAGCTGGAGAGGCAATAACACAAAGCAGGCAGAGTTCAAGGTGACTCAAGGTGCACTTGCCCTGGGTTGGCCAATTCTGACAGCAAAATAGCCATGAAAGAACAGAAACTCCATCCTGGGAGTTTGGCCTGGACTTTCTCTAAAGCAGACATTTGGGGTAGAAAGTGGTAGTACTGCTTGCAAGTTGGCCCAGGATGAAGCCCATTCCTGCCTGTATCAGCTCCATCAGACTCCTCCTCCCTTCTCTGATTGTTGAAGCTCTATGGGTTCGTTTTGACTCCTCCTGGATTTTCATTTCTGAGCTTGAGGAGAGCTAACCTGAGCTCCAGCCTATAATTTGATTCACAGTGCAGTGCATGGAGCCCAAGAGGCTCTCTGGGTGTTATGCATCAATACTTTTTTCTGATAATTCAGCCTGTGCCAAGTCTCAGGCAAGCAAGTAAGCACACAAACTCACATGCCTTCCACCTTCCAACTCATGGGATGTTTTCCATCTGATTGGTCCTGAGTCCCCATTCCTCGTGTGTACTTTTAGGTCTCTGTGTAATCTGTACCTGGGAAACAAAGGCATTTCTTTTATGTATCCTTTGTACGGCCTTAAACAGTGTTAGCCCCACATAGGTGAATGGCGAAGGTTTCTTGGGGGAAATGAATGAATAAGGCTTGAGAAAAAAGCATTACCCTTTCCGTAAAATTGATATTTTCCCTTCAGTCCCTGCATCAGGGGTTTTAGTTGACCAACCTGCAAATGCTCAGCTGGATGCAATAGCAGGGTTTTGCCTGCCACCATCTGCTGACTAAGTCCTCCCCCAGGCCCACGCCAGAACAAAAGGAACATTGGGAACACTTGGAGGGAGTGTGGAAGCTGGAAGCAAGAGGTATTCAAGGGAAATGGCGAACATTAGCTGATGTCACAGAGGTTTATTTCTGTTTCTATGGGGATTTTGTCTGGTGAGCAAACTGCTTTCAGGATTTCCTTTTCCCCCAAAGCTCTTAGAGCACGCATCCGTTGTGATGGAGTCTACTTCTCTGGGCAAGGCTTTTTCTTCTGTTCAGATTTGACTGGGGTTTAAGATAATGAGATTCTCCGAGGAGTGATACTTTGAAATTCTGGGGAGAGAAAAGGTGCAACGGCTCATGATGGAGGAGTCCTTAAAACATCTCTTCTGGTACACGTCTCAAAAGCAGCCCACTGTTCTCCCTCCTGGAGCAACCACATCAAGGGTGTGTGGGCAGTGGAGACCTCAGGCCTCGATGCGGTGGGAGATGCAGGAGGTCTGAGCCCTCGGTGTGCTGGTTTAAGCCACATTTTGGAACTAGTGGCCAGACAAGGCTTTGTGTGTTCCCGAGGGAGCTTCCTCTGGCCCAAGGCTTTAAGAGTTTCCAACTGGTAGGGAAACCCATATATAAGCCATGCACTTAGGAGACTCAATAAATCCTCACTGATTAACTCCAGACCACTGCTCCCTGCCCAGCCTGAGATATAAATTTTCTTTAAAAATCGTTTGGGAGATGGGGGTGAGATCAGAAGGCTTTTAAAAATGCAAGTCTTTCTAAATTCATGCTTGTTGTCAGATTTTACAATGAACTTTTACTGATACTTGTTTGTGTAATACACAGGGCAGCAATTATTAACCCTAAACTGATGGAATAGCAAGGCACAGAAAGAGAAATCACTGGGAAAAGTGACTCATTTTTATGTAGCTAAATTTAGAATGAGTGAGTTAGTAAACATGGCTTACTTATGGAGAACTGTCTGAGAATAACAGGAATATGAATTCTAGTCTCTAAGAGAACAAATATTTTTATCATGATGTGCTTGATGCTATAATTAAATAAATCCTGTGCCTTTTACAAGAAATCTTTTCCTTTTGTGTAATTAGCCATTGTGACTATGACTCGTTAATAGAACGGAGGTGTGAAGGCTTTGTTACCCTGCCCCCTTTGTAGGGAATACAGTTGAGGTCTTGCTATCTTTATCACGTGCTTTGCAAAGATGCCCTGAAAAATCAGCATGGATAAAATGACTGATTAATAAACGAGAGAGAGGAGGGGTGTCTTTTTCTGATGCGAATACTTCTGCTCTTATTCCTCTGGCTGAGTGCTCATCACAGAGCCTCACCCAAATGGTCATGGGGCTGTGGCTACAGGTCACATAGCTTCATGTGAAGCCAGGGCCTGCTCCAAACTCTCTGAACCCACTGTTTGTTAGGCAAATGTTGCATAAGAAGAGTCAGGGGTAAGGAAGTAAAGGAGTCGAGTTTATAAAGTCGTTTTTGAGTTCTGACTGCCACCCTCCTACTGGATGATGTAGTCTCTTTGGTCAACAGTTTCCTCGTCTAAAAAGCCGAGTTCATAATAATAACTTTTAGGATTGTAGCAGGGACTAAATATAGCAGTATCTGTGAGCTTCTTTGTAAACAAGGGGAAGGAGCCATGGCGTTCCTGCTGCCTTGGAGAAGCAGAGCTGAGGTTTTATTTATTTATTTTTAATAGATTGGCTACATGGTTTTGAAGCCTACTTTTCAGTTCATCAAAGACTGCATGACTGGAGAAAATGTGTGCTTCTTAAACTAACACTATATTTCTTAATGATTGCATGGGAAAAAGTTCACAGTGTTTTAAACCTGCAGTTTGGAAATGGGGGTTGATGTCATGGAAAGACAGCCTGGTTTTTAATGGCAGCTCTGATGCTGGCCAGTCAGCTGACCACAATCTGGTCACTTCATCTGTCTGGGTTCTAATTTCTTCAGAGACAGAGGGAGCTGTTAAGCTAAATGGTCCTTTCTCGATTGTGAATGAGATACTGTGAAGAGAAGCTCAGTTAGAGGACTTGCCCGCATTATCAGATTACAATCAGGAGCAGGGCACTGGAGAAGTAGCATCCAACCCATCAAAACTTAGAGTAACATCTCTTCCCAGTTTAAGAGGAAAGCATCCATTTTCCTACTTCTACAGGGGATGGTTTATTTGCATGCATATAAACCAAGCGCCTTAGCACTTTTGTGTTGTATCCTTTGCCTCAAGTCCTTTCTCTGAGCATCTTTTTATGTTTCCTTCTTGAACTAATATGGGCATATGTACTGAACAAACCACAGATCCGGCTGAACAGAGGTTATATTAGGGATAAGTGACTATTGGACTGTGACAGAAAGGTCTGCCCCTGTGTAAACTGGATCTAGAGATTTGGAAGAAAGATTGAAGCCAGACAGACTGTGATTGAACAAACACCTCTCTATCCTCACTTAAGGTTCATTTCTTCTCTAGAATCTTATGTGCAAGCAAAAGCCTTGAGTTCAGAAGTTAAATACTGTGAGAGACAGTTCCCCAAGCCCAGCAGACACTGAGTAAATGGTAGATGAGGATACATGACTACTAGGAATTCTTGGGACTCTTGTGTTTTTGTACTGATAACCATGTTCAAGAATGTAGTGAAATACATAATTACCACTATTGAATCATGGCAATGGCTCAGTCTCTGACTCTCAGCTTTCTCCATCTGTTAAGTGGGGACACTGCTGTCTCCTCTTCTCTTCTCTTCTCTTCTCTTCTCTTCTCTTCTCTTCTCTTCTCTTCTCTTCTCTTCTCGTCCCTCCCCTCCCCTCCCCTCCCCTCCCCTCCCCTCCCCTCCCCTCCCCTCCCCTCCCCTCCCCTCCCCTCCCCTCCCCTCCCCTCCCCTCCCCTCCCCTCCCCTCCTCTCCTCTCCCCTCCCCTCCCCTCCCCTCCCCTCCTCTCCTCTCCTCTCCTCTCCTCTCCTCTCCTCTCCTCTCCTCTCCTCTCCTCTCCTCTCCTCTCCTTTCCTCTTCTTTTTCTTCATCTTCTTTTCTTTTCTTCTCTCTCTCTCTCTCTCTCTCTCTCTCTCTCTCTCTCTCTTTTGTATAATGGTTCATACAGCTAGAGATGGTGTATGCAAAATGCCTGCCACAGGTTCTCCGTGTGTATCAATAAATGGCAGGACCCAACAGCTTTTCCTATCTAGGTTTTGATGTACTGCTTTGTGATTTGTGCAGCATGCTAAGTCATGGAGAACAAAAGAGGCTTAAGAAACGGTCCTTATCATAAGGAATCTGGGGCCTAGCTGAAGTATAGGGCATGCTAATGGCAGTACAGGCTGGCATGGTTACAAGTACGCTCCGAGCCAGCGGTACTGAGGATGTCCTTGCTTCCGACACAGGCAGTGAGTGTGCTGGCAGCTGGTTCATCGTGCATTCATTATATTTAAAGATGAATCATTATTAAATTTGCATTTGTAGATGGCTTTTTTATTTGCAAAAAAAATGTTTTGTTGTTTTGTGGTACATAGTATGATAATGGTGGGAACTGTCAAATTCTCCAATTTTACAGTGTGAGAGCCGAGATGAGAAAAACCTGATGTGTTTGTGAGGATATTCATGCCAGGCTCTGCAGAGGGAAAAATCAGAAAGCAGATGTGTTGATACCTATGCTAATGCTCATCGCTCTGTGTTCAGTTTGGGGTTCAGGGGAGTAAGATTCACTAGAAAATGGAGTTTTGTTTTTCTGTCTCTTAAAATTCATTACCTTTATTCTAAAGAGATTGATGGCTCAAATGAACATTGGAAAGTGTCTCTACCTTTCATCTCCTTCAAATCATGTCAGAAAAGGCCTCCAGCTCACTCCACTTGAGCTTACCTTTTCTAAAGTTTCTCGCTCCCTGGGTGATGGTAGTCATGGAATCATTCCTTGTTAACACACAGATGACTCCAGAAATTTCTGCACTTCAAAGTGAATATTTTATTCACCTGAGTGTTTAACTGTGTCAATGTGCTCTCATTATCAGATTTAATTGAATAATTCAACAAGGAAATGTGCATGGTACATACGTTATACAGGTGTGTTTGCCAAACTTATCCTGGCTTACAGGAGAGGGTAATTCTCCCATGTCCTGGGTTATTTAGGCTGCAGCAGATGTCAACATATTTGCAGAAATGTGTGACGACTGAAATGTGTCCCTAGTTTACTCTTCCCTCATGTTCCGAGATGCCACCTTGTGCTGCAGCTGTATCAGTGAACAGTGGTCATGAACAGGTACATTTATTTTCCTACTGGATGGCAATTTGTGTGTGTGTGTGTGTGTGCACACGTGTGCACACACGCACGCGCCACAGTAAAGTCTACTAAGGATGGCTATTCTGCAAGGTATAAGGTATTGGAAGACCTTGGATATGTGAACAACTTGCTGTGTTCCAGACCTACTGACAGAAAGCAACTGAAATCTGCTTACATAATATGGAAGTGTTGCTTGTGATGTCTTGAATTAATGTTTCCCTCTAAATTAGTATATTGGAACTTTAAATTCCAAGGTTCCAACACCAAGGGATGGAGCCTTTGTGGAAAGATTAAGTCATGTGAGTCAGTCTCCTGAAAATGGGTTGAATTCCTTCCTAAGTGAGAGGTCAGAGAGATTTCTGGTCTTTTTGTTTCTTCTGCCATGTGGGGACAGTTTTTTTCTTTCTGCCATTTCTGCCATGCTAGATGAAATAAGAGTGTCCCTCTTTTTATTTTAAGCAAGAGACGCAGAATCTAGAGATGCCATGATACTGGACTTCTGTCTCTAAAACAGGAGAAATAATTTTTGGTTGTTTATGAATTATCCAGCCAGTAGGATTTTGATACAGAAGTAGACAAAAGCAGACACAGAAATATATTCATTGCATTCAGCTGTGATTACAAAAACATATACAGTAAATTATTTTTCTTAAATAATATAGATACCTGACAAAGTTGGACGATTAGATACATAATTTTAGTTAAACAGCTACCAGGAACCTTGTAAATTGTAGAGTATTCAAGAGGAACTTACTGCAAGACTTTGGTGAAAAGAACTGGGTTTCCATATTCCAGCGTCCTCCCTTTATCTATGCTTAATGAAGCTCGCTCCACTGGCTAGTGGCATGGCTTAGTGGGCAGAGATGCTTGCCACCAAGTTTGAGGATCTGAGTTTAAGCTTTGGGAGCCACACTGTAGAAGAAGAGAACCCAGTCCTGCCAGTTGTCCTCCTACCACAACATGCAGGTAGTGTCATGACCTCCACACTCTCTCACACACACATATAAATAAGTGTGAATTTTTAAAAAAAATCAGAACTTAGGATTGTGTCAAGTTTTATTATGAGGTTTTATTGAAAGAGCTTATAATAAAACAGAAAGTAATTCCTTAAGCCTCTTGGAGAAAATGACTGTCATATGACCATTTAAGTGGAAGATCAAATCAAGGCTCCAAGGTACTCACTAACGATTTTCTCCCAAAGATCCTATCATTCCCTGATACTGTATCTCTTTATTTTTGACAGGAAAAACAGACACAGACAGATGTACTCTCTTCAGGCCTGGTGGATAGGAGCTAGCTTATATTCACTCATGCCTTCTGTCTTCAGATCAGTACCTTGGTTGCCATTGCGCCTTCAAGCCCCATGCTAACCTGTGGTCTTGGAAGGCTGAGAGACAAGAAGTTGGATCATAAAAACAGGAATGCTGTAAGAGAGCAGAGAGAAAAGGGCAACAGCTCATATAAACTCTGAGGACACCATGGCCTAACTGTATGACTCTTAGCCCTCATATTCTTTTAGGAATAACATGAATGATAGATAGTTGGAGAGGGAGCCTTGAGCTTCCCAGAGGTTCCGTTGTATGGTCAGAACCACACTGATTCTCTGAGAAGTTGAGCTCCTGGACAATTAGGCCATTATAAGGTAAGCTTTTATATTGGTTGAAGAATCTACTTTCTATTCACATTTTAAATAAAAATTGTCAGTTTGGGCCCTTCCCATGTGAAAGGCAATTTAACAGTAAAATTCATTAGTATATAGTCTTTCTGTGTTTGGAGTTTATATGATACAATTATCAGTGAACGTATTCTAGTCTTATTTGTCAGCAGTAATGTTCACTGATACTGGCATCACATAATGCATGCTGAGTGATTGCACATATTTTATTTCACCTTTGATTCTGATCACATATTTGTGAATATAATTTTGAAATTGATGAGATTATTTACAGCAGTTCTTGATGAAATAAAGGCTGTTTTCCAAGCCCAGAGTCAAGTGCCATTCAGGGGACTTACTGAAGAAAGGTATTAAGAGAATAAAAAATGATATTTCAAGTTGATTTAAAAACAATAAGATATAACAATTATGGTTATTTTGTAGTTGATAACGTTATTGAAAACATTAAGTAGGAATCATAACTAGGTAAATTGGATGTCATCAGAATAAAAAGGGAATGAGTGACCGGGCAGTCACTGGCTCAGTCAGTAGGATGGCTGCTGCACAAACTTCCTCACTCGCCCTACTGCTCTTGCAGCCACACCTGTGGTTACCCACTTGCCTTGGTGGCTGCACTCTGCCCCTAGACTTCCCACTTTTCAGGGAGTCCTTTGAAACACAGGTTCCCAAAGCTCAATTAGACTAGTCCATGCGGGTCTGTGGGGTATGTTTGAAGCAGTGTTTCTGTGGAGAGCCCAGGCTGAGGAGAAGGGATAAAGATGAGGACTTTGCATCTCTGCAGCTGCTCTCCATCTAGCAGGAGCCTGAATCTCTATTGGAATTCAGAGAAAGCAAATTCATTTTTGCCGAGCTTTTCAAGGTCTCTACTTGTGAGATGAAGCCAGAAATTCCTCTCTAGGGAAGGACATTGCAAATTGTCCTTTTCCTTCTCCTTGAATTCAATATGCAACATCATGTTACCGTTTAACATAAGGTAGACCTAAATTACAGTTAATAAACATAAAAGATTGTGGCTTGTGGCCCAAGAAACCCAAGAAGACACAATTCATATACAACAGCGGGCAAAGGTACATTGTTTAGCTAGCTGCTGAGGTAGACTAGAAGAGGAGGCATAGTAGTTAGGGATGAGGAAGTCACATTCTTGAGAATAAAGCCAGTGGGAAACAGGATCCAGGGGCTCAGAAATCTCAAGGGCCAAATGGGACATGATTTTGTCTGAGAAATTTAAGGTATGAGAAATTTAAGGTATGTTGCAAATGGCTTTTTCCTTGTGCTATTGTGAGTGTGCGCATGTGCATGCATGCATGTTTAATTTGGATTTTCAGATACTCAATGAATTATGAGGAAAATGTCACCAGAAACGTTTTCTGCCCTTGGGATGGGATAGAACAGTCCTCAAGTATATTCCTTTCATAAAGAAGATTCTTATTTCGTTCCAAGGTCAGAAAATAACAACAACAACAACGTCTCTCTTCTCTTTTTTCGGTGCCATCTAAGTCCACCCTCTATGCTTTGACTTACATTTCATGATCAGAGCTTTTCCTTAACAATCTTACAGATGAGTTTTTGAGATAATACACGTCATCAGAATAAAACCAATGCTTCTGTGAGAAGCCACATTGGGATGTTTCAATCCTGTCACATTTTATTCCTTGAAGCTAATCCAATGCAGACACAGTTCCAGCAGCGTGAAAACAAAGTGATTATGGGAAGAGCTGAAAGGAGTCTGGGGCTGTCCTGGGAACCAGTCATTCTGATGCCTATTCCCAGTAACTCTAGTGGTAACATAGCTGGTTACCTGGGCTCGTGCTTCTTAATGGTAGGGTGTGCTCAGAGTCTTTTTTGTGCCTAAGGTAGCCAGCTATACATCACATCAAAGAGAAATCAGTATGCTAGCTAGATACTCTTCCCCAAATCACTCCAAGCCTATATTATTAATAATTTTGCTGAAATCTATTGCATGTGCACACAGTATTTTATTGGTTTGTGTATTTATTACTACTATTTTAATTTCCATGTGTGTTGAGAGTTAATGTCTAGTATGCTGCCTGTCATTCCAGCCTGGAAACTCCCATCATGATGCTTTAGAGTATGTGTACCAGTAGTTAATAGTTAACCTTCACTTACAAAGGATTCTTTTCCCAGTCACAGGACTCATGGATGATAGCACATATATATATGTTTTTAATAACTTGACTATGACATCTTACCAGCTTTCGTCTCCATGGTCTCTGTTACAGAATTAGTTGTTAGAATTGTTAATTATTCTTTGCACAAATCAAGCTGCTTAGTAGTGGCTATTTTCAAGATACTGGCTTGGCCTCTTTCAACTGTTTTACTATAACATATGCCAGCATGGAATTCTAAGCTTGCTCTCTTTGGAGTTTGTTGAACAACTTGGGTGTGTAGATCTGTATATTACCAAATTTCAGACATTTCTCAAATAAGGTTTCCAAGCCTTCTTTCTGTCCCTTTGCCTTCCTTTGGGTTCATGGTTGCATCTCTGCTGGTGAACTGGACAGTGTCGCAGGAGGTTCTACGGGATGGTTCTGTGTTCCTTGTTTCTTTTCCTTCTGTTGTACAGCCTAGATGCTTTCAGTAAATCTATCTTCAAGTTCTGTTTCTAGAACTCATTCTTTTTCTGCTTGCTCAAAACAAATTGCCAATGCACCAGAAGGGATGGGGTAGGTTAAAAGTAACTTCAATTGCTTTAGATCCCTCCACCATGTTTCAATTATATTCTTTTCTCCATTAAACATTCATGTGTGGCTCTAAATATTTGATAGTCTTCCAGAGTTCTGACCCAGTTGACTCTGACAGTTTTGCCAGTCTATTCAGATGTTCTTTTGAGAGGTAGACTCTTCAGGAGTTCTTTTGAGGAGTTCACACTTCCAACTTCTTACCCTACTATTTATTTTTGCTATTCTTTTCATTCTTTAAAAATATCTCCCAAGCAACCGAGATTTGGAAGATAAACACTGACTATTTCCAGTTGTAGGTGGAGTCTTGAGCAGACAGACTCAAATAGTCAGAGGGTAGGATAATGGTCCTTAGAAGATAGAGGTTGCAGGAAATAAGAGGAACAGATCAAGATTGTAAAATCTCAATTCAACAGAGGGGCCACTTTTTGAGATATAGTACACTTCATGGTGTGCATTTAAAAAAAATAATGTATTATATTTTTCAATATCACCTGAAAGTAAATTTTAAATGTTCTCATCATTATAAAATGATAAATATACAAACTGATGGATATATTAATATGTTTTATGTATTCTATATTGAATTAATAAATTATAAAATCATATTGCAACCACCACATTTTCAAACTTAAGTAAAATATAGTACCTCCTATTATATCTTGTTTTAACTCAAATTTATTTAACCCAAAATAACACCTTTGTTTTGCTTCCCCTCCGCCCCCCACATTTAGAAGCCATTGTAAATAACATCATGATGAACATCTTTTGTTGCCAGAGTTTTCATTGTCTAGTTCCCAGGATAATTTCTAGATAAGGAAGCTGCATTTTAGGAATAGAAAGGTATATTACAATCATAGAGTTATAATCATAGACTTTGAGCTGGTTAACTTTGATGTATGTTATTTCTATTTTGCAAGTTTTTAAATAATAATGATGCTTATAATAATAATAACGTTAATAATAATATAATAATAATGTTTATAGAATTAAAAAGAAAGATAACTGACAATTAACTGTGGCAGACAGGAGACATTTCCAGAACTCTAATTATTGATATATTAGGATTCAAGTCTTACATTTGTTAGGGTTTTAGCATGGCATTTAGATGGATTAGATGTATTTATTCACATGCAATGTGTTTACCTACTAAAATAGCCAGTTTGCAAACCTCATTTGGCAGGTGTGAGATCTCAGATGCTCCAACTGACCATGTGGGCCAGAGCTATGCAGTAATCATCAACGGCTCTATAGTGCATTCATGGGAGACTATGGTGTTGTAACTCAATGTTCCTGTCATCAGAGCACTGCCCATGAATTCCAAACCACTCTCAGTCACTTACAGACAATTGACCCAAAGGACCAGATTTACACATCTACACAGCAGCAATAGCCATTCAAAAACTAAGATCAGATAAAGACTAGTGATGATCAGTAGTACCTTTGCAAGTTGTTCACTTGAACTGTAAACACAGCACCTGATGTAAGCAGTAAGTAAACTCAAGGCTCTTTCTTTTGTTAGCAATCTCACTTCCTATCAGGTGAGACAAGATCTATACATATTTTCTTTCTTACTCTCCTCCCCCACTCCTCCTCCTTCTCTTTTTCTTCTTCTTCTTCGTCTTCTTCTTCTTCTTCTTCTTCTTCTTCTTCTTCTTCTTCTTCTTCTTTTCTTCATCTTCGTCTTCGTCTTCATCTTTGTCTTCATCTTCATCTTAAAGAAAAGTCATGTTTTCAGCCACATAGTTTTCTATAGCTGTAAGTATTGACTTTGATAGTTTATCTCTTTTAGTGTGGGGGACCTATTTGCATGGTAGTTTCCACCTTTCTTCCTTGCTTGACAAAACCAACCACCAGCACAAACTGGATTGGAAAACCCATTCCAATGACTGCTTGTGATTGGTTTTGACATTCAGGATCCCCTGGATTCTTCCATTTTAGTATCATAACATGATACAGTTCAGTTTATTTTTTATTAATTATTTTATTTATTTATATCCCAAATGTTACCCTCCATCCAGGTCCCCCCAGGCAGAGTTCTTCCCCTATACCACCCCACCTTCACCTCTGAGAGGTTGTCCACCACCATCAAGTATTCCCCAATCCTAGAGCATCAAGTCTCTAACAGGATTGGGTACATCCTCTGCCACTGAGGCCAGACAAGGCAGCCCTATGCTACAGATGTGCTGGGGGCCTCAGACCAGCCAGTGTATGGTCTTTTGTTGGTGGTTCAGTCTCTGGGAGCTCCCAGGGGTCCAGGTTACTTGGCACTGTTGTTTTTCCTATGGGGTTGCCATTCCCTTCAGCTCCTTCAATCCTTCCCCTTACTCTTTCATAGGGACCCTCAATTTCAGTCCAATGGTTGCCTGTAAGTACCTGCATCTGGCTCAGGTAGCTGCTGTTAGAACCTCTCAGAGGACAGCCATGCTAGATTCTTGCCTGCAAGCACAACATAACATCAGTTATAGTGTCAGGGTTTAGTGCCTACCATGAGATGGATCCTAAGTTGGGCCAGTCACTGGTTGGCCATACCTTCAGTCTCTGCTTCATTTTTGTTCCTGCATTTCTTTTAGATAGGAGCAATTTGAGGTTGAAAGTTTGTTTTTTTTATTTTTTAATTGGGTATTTATTTCATTTACATTTCCAATGCTATCCCAAAAGTCCCCCACAAGCTCCCCCACCCACTCCCCCACCCACCCACTCCCACTTCTTGGCCCTGTCGTTCCCCTGTACTGAGGCATATAAAGTTTGCATGACTAATGGACCTCTCTTTCCACTGATGGCCGACTAGGCCATTTTCTGATTCATATGCAGCTAGAGACACGAGCTCCAGGGGGGTACTGGTTAGTTCATATTGTTGTTCCACCTATAGGATTACAGATCCCTTTAGTTCCTTGGGTACTTTCTCTAGCTCCTCCATTGGGGGCCCTGTGACCCATCCAATAGCTGACTGTGATCATCCACTTCTGTGTTTGCTAGGCCCTGGCATGGTCTCACAAGAGACAGCTCTATCTGGGTCCTTTCAGCAAAATCTTGCTAGTGTATGCAATGGTGTCAGCGTTTGGAAGCTGATTATGGGATGGGTCCCCGGATATGGCAGTCTCTAGATGATCTATCCTTTCATCACAGCTCCAAACTTTGTCTCTGTAACTCCTTTCATGGGTGTTTAGTTCCCAGTTCTAAGAAGGGGCAAAGTGTCCACACTTTGTTCTTCATTCTTCTTGAGTTTCATGCATTTAGCAAATTGTATCTTATATCTTGGGTATCCTAAGTTTCTGGGCTAATATTCACTTACTAGTGAGTACATATTGTGTGAGTTCCTTTGTGATTGGGTCACCTCATTCAGGATGATGCCCTCCAGGTCTGTCCATTTGCCTAGGAATTTCATAAATTCATTCTTTTTAATAGCTGAGTAGTACTCCATTGTGTAAATGTACCACATTTTCTGTATCCATTGTTCTGTTGAGGGGCATCTTAAATAATAGAAAGCCAACATTCACATGGAAACTGAACAACACTCTTCTCAATGATACCTTGGTCAAGGAAGGAATAAAGAAAGAAATTAAGGACTTTTTGGAGTTTAATGAAAATGAAGCCACAACATACCCAAACTTATGGGACACAATGAAAGCATTTCTAAGAGGAAAACTCATAGCTCTGGGTGCCTCCAAAAAGAAACTAGAGAGAGCACACATTAGCAGCTTGACAACACACCTAAAAGCTCTAGAACAAAAGGAAGCAAATTCACCCAAGAGGAGTAGATGGCAGGAAATAATCAAACTCAGGGGTGAAATCAACCAAGTGGAAACAAGAAGAACTATTCAAAGAATCAACCAAATGAGGAGCTAGTTCTTTGAGAAAATCAACAGATAGATAAACCCTTAGCCAGACTCACTAGAGGGCACAGGGAAAGCATCCTAATTAACAAAATCAGAAATGAAAAGGGAGACATAACAACAGATCCTGAAGAAATCCAAAATACCATCAGATTCTTCTACAAAAGGCTATACTCAACAAAACTGGGGAACCTGGATGAAATGGACAAGTTTCTAGACAGATAACAGGTACCAAAGTTAAATCAAGATCAGGCTGATGATGTAAACAGTCCTATTCCCCTAAAGAAATAGAAGCAGTTATTAATAGTCTCCCAACCAAAAAAAGCCCAGGATCAGATGGGTTTAGTGCAGAGTTCTATCAGACCTTCAAAGAAGATCTAATCCCAGTTCTTCACAAACTATTCCACAAAATAGAAACAGAAGGTACTCTACCCAACTCATTCTATGAAAGTTTTTTAGGTGGGTTTATGTCCCCATCCCTCCACTGGGGGTCCTATCTGACTACTGGAAGTGGTCTCTTCAGGTTGTATACCTCCGGGTTGGGCATTTCAGCTAAGATCACCCACATTGAGTCCTGGGACTCTCACCCTTCCCAGGTCTCTGGAACTTTCTTGAGGTATTCCTAATCCCTACCCCTGGCAGGTGCATATTTACATTCATTCTCTGGAGGGAGAGAGGAAAGGGGGACAGGATCAGGTATTGGAGAGACAGAAATTCAGTTGATTTTTAAGCATAATCTATGTTGATTAATAGGTCAAATTTCAAGAAAAGTACATTCTTGTTTTTTAAGTGTTGTGTAGATTTGCAGATTTTTATATATTACTTCTAACCAAACTTTCTTTAAAACCAGTGAGAATTCTGAATACGGAGAGAGATTCTTTGACTGGGAAAATAGGACCAGCTACTGAATGTGGTCAGAACCTTTTGCAAGCCTGTAGAAGTACCTCTACCTCAAAGGCATCGTTTAATGCGGTTCTGTTTGGTTGCAAACTGTTGTGAGCCCATGTGTTTCAAGACTTGCCTTAAAATTCCAGAAAAGGTAGAATATGGTCTAGAGTTGCTTTTGTGCTTTGAATTTTTTCCTTTTAAATAATAGCTAAAGGCTGAATTTCTTGTTGTTTTTCCCAAAAGAAAACTGATATGGTGATAAATCCTGAAGTGGGAATAAGAATCAGTTATTAGTCTCATTATGTATGGTCTGACGAATGCTGCTTCATCCCCTCCACCTTTTCTAGCTCATACCTGACCATTAGCACCAAGCTCAAAATCTTTTTTCAAGGACACTCAGTGTAAAAACAAATGGTTATGCCTCCCTAGAGAAGAAAAGCATCATTTGCTAAACACTCAAATTCTATTTATTCATCCATCCATTATTTATGAATTGCCCTATATACATCAGGAACTGGGCTGCATGATGAAAGAGGTGTGTATTATTTTCAAAGGCTGAATGGCATAGCAGAATTCCAGGGTCAACCTGCTGTCTTTGGGAGAAACTCTGAAGGCATCCAGGGCTATCTGTCACCTTACACACTGACTAGTGAACTCCAGGAAAACAAAAAGACACACATCTTCTGTGCTCATTCAGTTTGTGTTCTGCTTCAGTTCCAATACTTGTCTTAATTTTTGTCTTTTCCTGTAGCTACTTGGGGAAAAAATCATCAGCTTCAGTCTGAAATGTAGACTTTTGCTTAAACTGTGTTAAGCTCTGTTGCTTAAAATGAAAAGCTCCATTCTTGCCTGAAGACTGCTATCCTATTAGGCCAGGTGTTTCAGGAAGTAATTACTCAGGGAAATGTGTACTTACTGAAAATTACTCTAGAAAGCCACTAAGAAACAATTACAGTTTCTTCATTTTATTCTCCAGTCTCTGGCAGGAGCACTGCAATGTTTAGGGAGGACCTCTGAGACTGGACTGGAAAATGAAGCCTTACTTGTGCTCCCAGAAAGGATACTTGGTGATCCAGGAAAAATCAAAACTCAATTTTGGAGATTGTACCCAACTTTTATAGAGATTCTTGGAATTAAATTTCTAAAACCTTGGGTGATTCATTCATCCCCAGTAATAACACTAAGAACCTTGGATGGATTAGCCAAAAGCAGTGAGAAGAAGTCATCACAATTTGGTTCAACCTGACAAGCTTGGGAAATGGCCAGTTGTGAACTGGCAGATCTTTATCTTCACAAATAAATCCTAGTATGACATTTTGTGTATATTGCATGCCAGGAAGTAAGAAAACAGCTTTTAAAAATCTCTAATGGGGCTCTGGAATTAATTTTTTCCTTTTTACTCACATCAGTATGTTTGTCCTCCAATAGCATGTGTTTTACCAGGGCAGCCATGTACAAAGCACACACACAAGGAAGTATTTGTTTCTTGAAAGAGTAGTGTAAATAGGGCATTGATGTTATTTTGATATAAAGTACATTATAGTACCAGAGAACAGACTGATGAAGAGACTTGTAGGGCTTTAAAATTTCCTTCTACAGTAGAATCATCAAGTTGGCTTTAAGAATCCAAAATCCTTGGGCTGGCATGGATACTTTTTTATTATTTCCACCTTCCAGGATTGGGCTACTTATAGGAACTTCAAATCATAAAGAGTTTTCAAAGAATATTTATCATGCAGACCTACTTCAAATAAGATAGCAATAACGTCACAGAGAGGAGATATACTTTCCACAATGAAATGCATCAGCCTTTGGGAAGCAGGGTAAATTCAGGTGATGTAACTCAGATCCAAAAGGACATGCATGGGATGTACTCACTTATAAGTGGATATTAGTGATAAAGCAGAGGATACCCAAGATACAACCCATAGACCCAAAGAAGACAAACAACAAGGAAGGTCCAAACTAGGATGCTGAATCTCACTCAGAAGGGGAAATAAAATAGTTTTCGAAGGTGGATGGATGGAGGGAACTAGGTGGGACAGGGAATGGGGAAGGGAACGAGAGAGGGATATGGTGTAGGGAGAGCTGGGAGAGAGGACCAGCAGAGTGAATGGAAATCAGGTAGAAGGGGGAGTCTCTAGGACATGTCAGAGACCTAGGATGAGGGAGGCTCAAGGGCATTTATGAAGGTAACTCTAGCTAAGACTCCTAGCAGTGGAGGATATATGGAGCCTGAAGTGGCCACCTCCTGTAGCCAGGCAGAATGCCTAATGGAGGGATAAGGACACCGACATACCCACAAAACCATCAACCCAAAATTTGTCCTGCCTATAAGATGTGCCAAGACAAAGATGGAGCAAAAACTGAGGGAATGGCCAACCAATAACTGACTCAACCTGACACCCATCCCATGGGCAAGAAACAATCTCTGACACTATTAACGACACTCTGTTACACTTGCTGACAGGAGCCTAGCATAACTGTCCTCTGAGAGGTTCCACCCATCCCTGACTGAAACCCACAGCCAAACACTAGACAGACCTCAGGAATCTTGTGGAAGAGTTGGGGAAAGGATTGAGGGACCCAGAGGGGATCAGAACTCCACAAGAAGACCAACAGAGCCAACTAATCTGGAACTCTGGGGACTCCCAGAGCTGAATCATTAACCCAAGAGCAAGCAATGGCTGGACCCAGCCCTTGCCCACCCCCCATATTTAGTAGATGTGCAGGTTGGTCTTCAAGCAGGTCCTCCAACAACTGGAGCAGGGGCTGTCCTTAACTCTGGTGCTTGCCTGTGTATCCTGTTCCCCTAACTGTTCCTTGTCTAGTCTCAGTGAGAGAGGATATGCTCTGTCCTGCAGTGACCCAGTGTGTCAGAGTGGGTTGGTACCTAGGGGTCATCCCCCTTCTCAGAAGAGAAGGGTAGAGGGAAGGAGGGAGGGGTTGGGTGAGGGGAAGACTGAAAGGAGGGGAGCTGTGATTGGGATGTAATGCAAATAAATACATTTATAAAAAAAATTACCAAGAAACGTATACTAACGCTAAAGAGGTATGATACTTAGAAATGGGGATTTATGGTTTTGTTTTATTTTTTGCTCATATGGAGAGTGTATAGGAAAATAAGACAGTGACAACGTTTTAACAGAAACTATTTTGGATACAGGGTGTTCTCTATACTGATCCCAGGATTATAAGATAGTCACAGTGGTAGAAAGTTAAAACTAACAGATGAACCAGGAGGCTGAATTGAACAGCTTGGCCACCAAGAGCAGTGACATTGATGGCAATAACGCCTGCCCACATTCTTCAGAAGAGCAGGTATGAGTACTGTATCAATGCACAAAGTAATATGAGATCCTTGAAAGTCAGGAATTGTTATTTCAGTGCAAATTCAATAATCCAAGATCAGTGTTTGACTACACTTTACGTAACCTAAGACGGGAATAAAAGTGCTACCTACCAAGGCTAGGAATATTTCCTGTGGCATCCAGAGTTTCCATGTTAGCTTCAGGTGAGAGGAATATAGTTTATGAGATCACGGTTTCCGTGTAGGTCCCTGACAAAATGAGTGCATGCAATTAACAGAGGGATCAAAACTGAAAACCCACATCTTCCTCTGTAGTGTCTGACTTGGTCATAGGAAACTTCATGCTGGTTAGTGTTTCACTGACAAGTTGTCTTCTGACAGGTCACTGACCATTTTTAGGGGATGTTTAATGGCCCAAGTTAGACTCATACATAACAGATTTCTAAATGGAAACATATTCACATTGAATAACTTAGGCACTACTTTTGAATAAGTCATTTTATTGCTTCTAAGAGGATATTTTGAGTCCACTTCCATCTGGATCAAGAAGTCACTAATCAGTGATCAATTGATTTATTAAAATGTCGAGTTGAGGCTCTGGAAAGGCCTACTTTATTAGTACAAGTGGCAAATTTATAATCAACTTCTTAATTTTCATTTGTTGCCTACTATTATATTATGAAATTTCAGTTTTACTGTGAATTTTCTTCAAATTTTATATTATTTGTCAAAAATCAAATTCTATTTAGTTTCTGTTGACTTATTCTAAGTCCCAAGTAGCGTTTGAAGCTTTCCCTGTTAGCTAGTAAATGTCAGAATATTGGAAATTTGAGGCATTGTCATAATTTAGCCTCCAAAAATTGGGTTCTATGTTTTCTTCTACCTTTGAGTTTCAAAACTATGAGAAAGATTTTTCCTCACCTACTTTTGCCCCTACAGGGAATTTTTGTTTGTTTGTTTGTTTTGGTTTTTGGTTTTCTCAAGACAGGGTTTCTCTGTATAGCCCTGGCTGTCCTGGAACTCACTTTGTAGACCAGGCTGGCCTCGAACTCAGAAATCCGTCTGCCTCTGCCTCCCAAGTGCTGGGATTAAAGGCATGAGCCACCACAGCCCGGCTTATATTTCAAATTTTATCCCCTTTCCAGATTCCCCCCAGAAACTCCCTAACCCCTCCTGCTCCCCCTGCTTCTATGAGGGTGTGCCCCCACCCACCCCACCTCCCTGCCCTCACATTTCCCTTCACTGGGGCATAGAGCCTTCACAAGAGCAAGGGACTCTTTTCCCATTGATGTCCAACATGGCCATCCTCTGCTACATATGCAGCAGGAACCATGGGTCCCTCCATGTGTACTCCTTGTTTGGTGGTTTAGACACTAGGAGCTCTGATTGGTTGATATTATTGTTCTTTCTATGGGGTTGCAAACCCCTTCAGCTCCTTCAGTCCTTTCTCTAACTCCTCCATTAGGGACCTCATGATCAATTCAATGATAGGCTCTGAGCTTTCACCTCTGTATTTTTCAGGCTCTGGCAGAGCTTCTCAGGAGACAGCTATATCAGGCTCCTGTCAGCATGTGCTTGTGACATCCACAGTAGTGTCTGGGTTTGGTAATTGTATATGGAATGGATCCCCAGGTGGGGCAGTCTCTGGATGACCTTCCTTCAGTCTCTGCTCCACACTTTGTCTCCATATTTGCTCCCATGAGTATTTTGTTCCCTTTTTGAGAAGGACTGAAGCACCCACACTTTGGTCTTCCTTCTTGAGCTTCATGTGGTTTGTGAATTTTATCTTGGGCATTCAGAGCTTTTGGACTAATATCCAATTATCAATGAGTACATACCATGTGTGTTTTTTGTGATTGGGTTACCTCACCCAGGATGATACTTTCTAGTTCCATCCATTTGCCTAAAATTTTTATTATTTCATCATTTTTAATGGCTGAGTAGTACTCCATTGTGTAAATGTATCACATTTTCTGTATTCACCACTCTGTTGATGGACATCTGGGTTCTTTCCAGCTTCTGGATATTATAAATAAGGTTGCTATGAACATAGTGGAACATGTGTCCTTATTACAAGTTGGATCATTTTCTGGGTATATGCCCAGGAGTGGTATTGCTGTATCTTCTGGTAGTACTATGTCCAATTTCCTGAGGAACCACCAGATTGACTTCCTGAGTGGTTGTACCAGCTTGCAATCCAACCAACAATGGAGGAGTGTGCCTCTTTCTCCACATCCTTACCAGCATCTGCTGTCACCTGATTTTTTGATCTTAGCCATTTTGACTGGTGTGAGGTAGAATCTCATACCCATTCATGGTAAAAGTCTTGGAAAGATCAGGAATTCAAGACCCATACTTAAACATAGTAAAAAGCAATAGAGAGCAAACCAGTAGCCAACATCAAACTAAATGGTGAGAAACTTGAAGCAAATCCCACTAAAATCAGGGACTAGACAATGCTGCCCACTTTCTTCCTACCTATTCAGTATAGTACTAGAAGTCCGAGCCAGAGCAATTAGATAACAAAAGGTGGTCAAAGGGATACACATTGGAAAAGAAGAAGTCAAAATATCACTATTTTCAGATGATATGATAGTATATATAAGTGACCCTAAAAATTCCACCAGAGAACTCCTAAAGCTGATAAACAACTTGAGCAAAGTGGCTGGATATAAAATTAACTCAAACAAATCAGTAGCCTTCCTCTACTCAAAGGATAAACAGGCTGAGAAAGAAATTAGGGAAATGACACCCTTCACAATAGTCACAAATAATATAAAATACCTTGGTGTGACTCTAACCAAGCAAGTGAAAGATCTGTATGACAAGAACTTCAAGAAGAAAGAAATCAAAGAAGATCTCAAATGGAAAGATTTCCCATGCTCATGGCTTGGCAGGATTAATATAGTAAAAAAGGCTATCTTACTGAAAGCAATCTACAGATTCAGTGCAATTCTCATCAAAATTCCAACTCAATTCTTTATAGAGTTCAGAAAAGCAATTTGCAAATTCATTTGGAATAATAAAAACCCAGGCTAGCGAAAACTATTCTCAACAATAAAAGAACTTCTTGGGGAGTCACCATCCCTGACCTCAAGCTGTATTACAGAGCAATACTGATAAAAAAAAAAAAAAAAAAAAGATGCATGGTATTGGTATAGAGACAGGCAGGAAGATCAATGGAATAGAATTGAAGACCCAGAAATGAACTCACACACATATGGCCACTTGATCTTTGACAAAGGAGTTAAAACCATCCAGTCATAAAAAGACAGCATTTTTAACTGTCAGTCATCATGTAGAAGAAGGAAAATCGACCCATTCTTATCTCCTAGTACAAAGCTCAAGTCCAAGTGGATCAAGGACCTCCACATAAAACCAGATACACTGAAACTAATAGAAGAAAAAGTGGGGGAAGAGCCTCGAATACATGGGCACAGAGGGAAAGTTCTTGAACAGAACACCAATGACTTATGCTCTAAGATCAAGAATTGACAAATGGGACCTTATAAAATTGCAAAGCTTCTGTAAGGGAACGGACACTGTCAATAGGACAATCTGGCAATCAACAGAGTGGGAAAAGATCTTTACCAATCCTACATCCGATAGAGGGCTAATATCCAATATATACAAAGAACTCAAGAAATTAGACTCCAGACAATTTGATAACCCTATTAAAATGGGATACCGAGCTAAACAGAGAATTCTCAACTGAGGAAACTCTAATGGTCGAGAAGCACCTAAAGAAATGTTCAACATTGTTAGTCATCAGGGAAATACAAATCAAAACAACCCTATAGGGAATTCTACAAACACCTGAATAAACCTCCTTTTCCATTATTTTCAAGTCTTTTTCTTTTATTTTTCTTTGCTGTTCTTTTATTCTTTTCTTTTTCTTTTTTGAGATGCAAGATGGTGAGATAGCTCTGCTTAGTTTAGCTTGCCCATCCTTTGGCCTGCAGAATAACAACCAAAAAATAATACCAACTCCCAATGAAAACGGTGATTTCTAATTGTAGGAAAAGAAGATTAATGACTCCCCATCCGTGGCAAAGCTTGAGGGTTTGTCCTGCTGCAGCCCACATGACTTTACTTTCTTTGACTGAGAAGATGCAGACAAATGTTGAGAGATAAAGGAGTCAGGATTCCAGGATTCATCCTTGTTCTGTGTTTTTGCCTCTGGTTGTGTTTCCCCATCAACCAAGTATTGAGATGTTGAGTGTATGGTTAGGCAAGGGTTTATGTAGGTTGGCGATTCTTGGAATCAAAGTGCTATAAAGGGAAGAAATGTTATTGTTATTACTCATGAGAAAAAGTTTCAGTGATGATTTTGGCAGAGACTGGCTGCTTTCATGTTGGCTAGCAGAGAAAAGGAAACAGAACTCATCAAGAACATTTTTACTCACAAGGTACTAAAAACATGAGAGCTATTGGGCTTAGAATCACACATGTTTCCTTTAGAAACCGACAGTCAAATGTGAATAGTCTTTCTCATAAAAAGAATACAAATAATGGACCTTTTTCTTTTGAATCCCAGAAAGATGCTGAATACTAGTAGACAGTCAATAAAGACTTGGTGTTTTTTTTTTTTAATCTTGTTAATTCTACTTATCCAACCACTTGTCAGTGTAGATCATACAAGGACAATCTTTACAAATAATTACATCTCTGCTCTAAGCTCCCCATTTTCATCCAGATAAATTTGCAGAGTGGCCTTTTATCAACAAACTACACACTTCAGAGCATTTTAATAGAGACAAGAGTAGATGATAAAGGGACATTAAGGGTGAATAGTTTCTGCTGCCCCAGTTTTTAATTAAGATATTTTTAGCTACAGGTAACAGGAAGTCTCCATAAATGGGCTAAAATAATTTATTATTCCCAAGAACTTTGAGATGGTCCAGCTGTGAAGGTGCTTTCTGGAAAACCTATCAACTTGAGATTGGTTCCCAGAACTCACATGATGGAAGGAGAGAGCAAGCTCTAGAAGTTTTTCTTTGATCTCTACATATATACCTTGGCACAGACACAAAGGCCTACATACACAGATGAACACACATGCACATATGCATAAAAACATATTGAATACATCATGACATGGAGCATTTTAAAATAACAAAACCATTGATGGTACCCAATAATGATAGTTATAGAGCCTGCATGCTATGGATTCTTCTAAAAGATTAAATTAAAGGACAGGAAAAGAAAACAAAAACCAGGCAAATAAATCCAAGTGTCTGTCACTTTGAATGCCATCATTATAGACTCTGGAGCCTCCCATTCAATGTCACTTCTCAAATGTCAAGGCAGGTAAGAGACAACAAGAAGGATAGGGGAAAATTACCACTCCATTTTAACCAGGCATCTGTACAGTCTAAATAAATTAGACTAAAGTAATGGGGAAAGCCCAGAACAAGGGGCCAGGGAACATTCTAAGTCATGGCATTGCTATATGCAATTGTGACAGTTTCTCATGATCAAGGAACTTTTCTCTATGTATCTTAAGGCTTTAGTAATATGAGGGCCTTCAGTAGGGTTGCTAATTTCCAGTCTAACTCTAGGAAAATATGATGAGATGTTCTTTAATTTTTGCTATATTTCCTTAGAATCAAATCCTTCTAAGGAAAGAAATTCCTTCAAAGAAAAAGTAAGGAAGTAGTATTAATCAACTTGGGAATAATTGACTATACCTTCCTTGAGTAATCCTTGTGACTTGCAAGGTCCAGAAGAAATATTCTGCCTGCATCCCAAGCCTCTTTGCCAGTATATAGAGGAGAGAAACAGTGGGAAGAGGAAGATAACTTTTAAAAATTAATTTTTAAAAATTAATTTACTTTACATCCTGATTGCAGTTTCCCTTCCCTCCTCTCCTCTCAGTCTGCTCCTCTCCCCAGCTTTCTTGAAGGGGCTGCTTCCCATAGATATCAACCCACCTTGGCATATCAAGGTGTATCTCCTTCTATTGAGTCTAGACAAGGCAGCCCCATTAGGGGAAAGGTATCCAAAGGCAAACAACAGAATCAGAGACACCTCCTACTCCAGTTGTTAGGGGTCCTACTCGAAGACCAAGCTGCATATCTGTTACATATGTGTAGGGGTGTCTAGGTCCATGCCTATGCATACTCTGGTTGGTGGTTCAGTCTCTGTGAGCCCTTTATGAGCCCAGGTTAGTTGATTCTGTAGGCTTTCTGGTGGTGTCCTGACACCTCTAACTCCTTCAATCCTTCCCCCAACTCTTGCACAAGATTCCCTGAGCTCTGCCTAATGTTTGGCTGTGGGTCTCTGCACTTGTTTCCAACAGCTGCTGGGTGAAGCCTCTCATAGGACAGTTATGCTAGGTTGCTATCAGCAAGTGTAGAGGAATATTATTAATAGTGTCAGGGAGAGGAAGATATGTTATGGGAATATATATATATATATATATATATATATATATATATATATATAAAATGCTGCATTTTAAAACTAATTTATGAAGCGTTGCTATTTGCCACTGTGGCCTTTACCATCACCTGGTGGTATAGAGAGAAAATGTGATGCAGCCTTACTATTACAGACAATACACACAGAATTTAGATATACAGAACAATACTAGCAGAAGGAGGAACAGAGTTAGATCTTTGAAATGGAAAAGTAATATTTAGAGTTTCCAACTACATTCAAGATGCTTCCTTTGGTTTTTAAAGAAATATTTAAAATCTAACAAATGTTACACAAACAGCTTCCAATAAAGTTTTGCTTCTTTGGCATTTTATTCATTCAGTGACCACTATTGGAGACCTACTTCTCACCAGGAGCCCTTCATAGCAAGATAACTTACTTAGACCTTCTGGCTACTCCTTCTGGTTTCAGAAGTGACCTGGTTGGCTGAGCATGTTGTCTTGAGTTTAAATCTATTCTTTATATTTATAGATAAGTGTCTTCTACCTTTCTGATGCAATACAGTAAAGAAAATGTAATGACTGAGCAGCAAGCACAAAGGCCCAGCTCATTCTGTTCTTAATGACGTCTCAGCTGTGCACGCATGGACATTCCCTACCATCAGCCATGTCATCAGAAACAGAAACAATTTATATTACTGGAAGGTCTCCAAGTTGCTTCACTTACTTAGCTATAAGTTTTTTGGTGCAAATTAACACTTTTCCCTCAGTAATTGTAAACACCACTATTCCCAGATAGGTTAACTAAGGAAATCCATCAGTTTGTTCCATTATCATGATCCATGCTCATGTCACAGATTTAACTGGGAAAGGAACTTTCAAAATGGTGACTCAACCCCTTTGGGTTTAAGAAAAGAAATGCCCTGGTGGAATGAAAACAGGTTCTGGCAGGTAGCAGAAAAACCGATGTTTTCTATAGACCAAGATGATACTTACTGTCACCTAAATCAAAATGACTCAAGTAAAAGCATGTTCCTCCAGATGCTCAGTATGCATTTCCTCACAGTAAAGTCACACTGAACACCTGAAAAAACCTTGATTCGAACCACAGCTGCAAGAAAAGTCACTCAGTTGTGAATTTGTTAGGCCATATATTTTTGTATCGAGTGTGGGTTTTCCTTCCCAAGACTCCTATTGCTCTCATTGGGGTAATTTTTTTAAATGACATCTGCTTGTGTTCCTAGTTATTCCATGACTAAGGCATAGGAAGATGAAAAGGGAGACAGTCTACTTTGTAAAATAACATTTTAAAATAAAATTAGTCCCAATTTTCTACTTTGGCCTGGTAAAAGAGTCTACAGAGTATAATAAACTGCCCCAAACCCATGTGCCACAATATACCCTAATACACAGACAGACAGACAGACAAACACACACACCCAATAGAATCAAGATGTGAATAACATGACCCCATAGATTTTAGATAATTCTAAAACTACTATTTAATATTTCCATTTCTTCCCATAATTGGGGGAATTTGCTGTGGTAGTTCGAATGAGAAGGCCTCCATGGCCTCATATATTTGAATACTTGGTCCATGTTCACTGGGAATGTTTGGAAAGGACTAGGAGATGTGGCCTTCTTAGAGGATGTGTGTCACTGGAGCCAGAATTTGAGGTTTCAAAAGATTCATGCTATTCTGAGTCTCTTTCTGCCTTGTGGTTGTGTGTTGAGATGTGAGCACTTAGCTACTCCTTCACAGCCATGTTGGCCTGCTTGCTGCCATGCTCCCAGCCTCGGATCATGGACTCTAATCCACTGAAACTGTAAGCCACAATAAAGTCTTTCTTTTATAAGTTCCCTTGGTTTTGGTGTCTAATCAAATGAATAGAAAAGCAACTAAGACATTTGCCAAGTAAACCGGTTTAAACATGATTGGTTCCTTTCCCTTCAAGTGTCAAGTTTCTTTTCTAAAAGAGAAATGGGCAACTTGTGGTCAAGCACACAAAGGACAAGGGAGATGAGGCACCTCGGTGGTAATCATAGAGGATAATAGAGGATAATCACCTTTTAAATAACCAAATTTATTTGTGTTTGAATGGCCTCCAAATAGTAAAGGAAGCTTATAAGTTTTCCCTGAAATTTATTGAGAACTACTGCAGCAGTTAACCTTCCCTCAACCATTCCAAGAGCTTAGAAATGGAAAGAAATTGCCTCTTAGGTCAGCCAAAGAGAAAGAAAGAACTTTCTAACCAGTGTTCTCTCTAGTATGAAAAAGGTAATTTTGCTACTATAGATTCAGGTACATTTTGATTATTTTATCTTAGAAAGTGGCTCTTACAAATTAGAAAATATATCTTCTACAGCTTTCTAGTTAATTATGGTGGGAAAACTGAAACTATCACTGTCTCACACACATACAAACACACAATGAATCATACATGACTGAGAAACATCTCCCAGTGGGAAGTTGGGAGGATATATTTATATCTATCTATGCCTAACCTATATTTATCTATATCTATCTATAATCTTTCATATCTCTATATCTCTACATTTAAATATATGTATTTAGATGAAGTATAAAAGAAACGTCAGAGACTTGGACAATAGTATCTGGAAAAAGTAGGAATTTTGGTTGGAAATTAGAAAACATGCCAAGATTTGGGAGTAAAAATGAGCAGAATAAGATGGCCAGAGAAGGTTAGTCATGTCATCTAGTGTACTGTGGTGCTGCTTCCCGGGAGCTAATTCTGCTGGCATCATCATGCAAGGAGCATTTAGACTCCTTAGGATGAGTCAGAATGTGAGTGTGAATGAGTGTATTTAAGTCACAGGTCTATCAGGAGCATGTGGCTCTAACTCCAGTTAGATTGTCTCCTGAAGGAGATAGGCCTGCATAGATGCATTGGTCTCCGTTCATTTTGCATTAATCGTTGTAGTCATTGGAATTAACTCTGCCAACATAATTCTATGAAATCCTTATGATGAACCAGCAAAGTTAAATTTATTGTACATTTCAGAAACAAAACAAGGAGCCTCAAAAGCTGTAGCCAAGGTCTTGCAGAAAGTCAGCAAGGAGACAGACATCTGATCCTAGATCTGCCTCCAAAACACAAGATCTTAACGCGGCATTGAGCAGGATACAGGAAAAGATGACACCAGTGAAAATCGTGTAGGAATCTGAACATTAATCTTTTAAAAATTTAAAAATGGACTTATTTATGTTTTTGAGACAGGATTTTATGTAGCCCAGGTTGGACTTGAATTTCCCACATACTGAGGCTGCCCTTGAACTCCTTAGCCTTCTGCTTCCATTTCCCAAGCATTGAGATGACTGGCATGCACCACTATGACAAGCCTGGATCCTGTCACTAAGACAAGCCAGATGCCTGTAGGCTTCTTAACAGACTAGCGAAAGAACGAAAGAAGAATCAATGTTCCTTTCCATCTAACGAAAGCACAGTAGTAATGGCCTACAGTCAGAAGTCATGAAGTGTAAAACTGCCTCAGACTGGGTTAAAAACATGAAAATATTCTTATTGTTTTATGATCCCCATTACAGGGAACATTATATTTATAGCTTCCCTCCCCACTACACATTAAGGTGATATTGAACTTTTGGTAAAACTTATACCATATATCTGTGTTGACAGCTTGCTTCCTGCACACAAATCTTTATCTGTTACTTTCAGCTCCCAATATTTCCTCCAAAGAAGTGAGTTAGGACATTAAAGGGTCCCGTAAGAAACATGAAACAGATGGAACTAGATTTTTGTGTGAAGTGAGGGTCACACTGAATTAATGGAAAGCCAGCCCGAGGGAGGTCTGAGAGGGAAATCCAGGGAGCATACCCAGGAGGGCTGTGCCTGGCACGGGACCTTAGGAGTGTGTGCAACACTTAGCTTATCCTCCAGGTGGTCCATTAAGTTGGGGATTCTGAAAGATGGAATAAGAGAATGGTCCTCAGGATTCTTCCTACAGTGCTGGGAAAAATACTTCTGACCGCTTAACCTAGCTGACATTTTGCATTTGCTCTCTTTTACTTCCTTCCCTGGGATTCTGAGCTTGAAATCTACAGCTAGCCATTGACTGTGCACATGAATGAGCCCTTGAAACAGAGAGGAAGTAATTGGTAGAGGATTGAGGTGAGCTGAGATTGGGGAACAAGAAAATTCTGAGGCTTGGAAGGGCCCAAGTAGAGAGTGATCATTCAGGGGTCCTCACCTGAAGGTGCTGTTTGGCAGCAAAACAATCCACGTCTGTGCTGCCCAAAAAGGGCGTTGCCGGGGATCTGAGTCTGTGCTTAAAACTAGATAGCAGAATGGATCATGCCTGCACTGGTGACTTAGCCAAATTGTTCTGTGCTTTCCTATTTATTTATTTCTCCTCCCAGGATCACTCCTGCCAGTGTTTAAATATCCCTGATGTCCCCTATCCAGGAAAGAAACACAAGATTGCCTCCCTTTCCAATATCAGCTCTCCCTTTTTTCTTCACAGTGGAATTTATTGAAAGTCTCTTTTCATTCTCTCTCTTCACTCTCTATGTTTCCTCACATCCCACCAGCTCCCTTAGAGACCCCTTTCATTCCAACCTTTGTTCAACGACTTTAACAAAACAGCTCTTGTTGAGTTACCTGTGACCGCCACGCTTCTAAATCCAGCAGACGCTTTCCAGGTCTTGTCTTAGTTGACAGACAGAGTATTAGCCCTTCACCCTTTGACCATTGATCATTCTTTCTATCTTGAAATACTTTCCCCTTGGCCTCCCTTATGCTACATTCTCCGTTCCTCTAGTTTTCTCTCCATGTTCCCAGCTGTTCTCCTTCAGTCCCTTTGCCAGCACTATACATTAGAGTTTTTCTTTCTAAGGTAACTTAGGAGTCCTCTCTTCTCACTGTAGCCTCTCTCACGCACACAGCATCTCATTCACGGACATAGCCTGAATTATCGATAGTAATGGGAGGCCTAGCCTCTGAGACCTACGCTTGTCTCTATTTCATCAAATGGACAGGTTGCTTTATTGTTTCTGTTTAGCTACAGCATATCCTTGCAGATCAGTGAGCCCTGGCTGTTGCTACTTGGGAGAACAAAAATGCCTAGTGGGCTGAGGTGGCTTCAAGTAGCCATCTGTGCCTCCCTACTACCCCAGGGTTGGGGCTTGAATTCAGGGCCTCACATTGGATTGAATAGCACTCTTCCACTGAGCAACACTCCCAGGTCTAAACACAAGCCATAGGAATACGCTTCCTGGTTTTCAAGGTTTTTAAAGTTTAACTCAAACTTTTAAAGTTTCAAGTCAAAAAGAGCAAAGTAAAATCCCCCATACGTAGCACTGAGCAGAGTTTAACCGGTATTTATTATTCTTAGTAACTGGGAATTTTCAGATAATGAGTTGTACAGAAGTATGAAACAGTTATGTGTTTTAAAGTAACATTTGCAATAAACATCATTATTATTGCTTTTCCTCAGCCCGAACTTTAAAATGGCACTGAACAGAAACAGGTAAAACAGCCCCTGGCCCTCTTGATAGCACACAAGTTTCCATAATAAGATCTGGTCCCAACAGAAGGCTGAAGCAGGCAAAGGGAGTGAGTTCATGAGACCCTGGAACCGGACCCTAGATCCTCATCAGACAGGGACAGCTGTTCTCCAACCCTAATGAACCCTGCAAGATCACCTCTCAGCAAAATCCAGCCTGGTGGGCACAGGCAAGTCCCAACACCATGGGGATGGCTTTGCTGGTGCAAATAACAGGGATCTGTTACCACGAGATTACTTGTCTGCAAAGTGCCTATTTATCTTCATTATACAGGCTTTAGAGGAAGGATATGGAAGTGAATGTTAGCAGGTGTGATGATGGAGGCAGGAGAAGGCATTTCTGACCTGAGGTGAAACCTCCTATAACTTAGTGAGTTTTTCTGACAGCCAGATGGTGTCTGTAATGCCCAGCTCCAAGTATTGCATTCTCATTAATGTTAGTCACAAGCGCCTTGCACAATAAGGCCAGGATGTGTTCATATCTGGAATCACAACATCATAGTTTCCAGCTGATAATTTCAATCTGATAATTTTAATTAAGTCATTATTTCAGTTTTTCTTTCACCGCATTTTTGAGTGAATTCTATACGCTTGGCGCTGTGCTACACATAGGTAGCCAGTGATAAGTGAAACAGTCATTGCACCCTTCCTGATAGAATCTCCAACTAATGGTGCAGTTAAGATAATAGATGAACTAATAAAGAAGTTATTATATGTTGAGAAAAGTGCTTCAAAAAGGAAGAATATGTTCAAGGAAAACAACAGGAAAACCAGAAAGAGGGAGAAGGAGAGGGAGAGGAGGAGGGAAAAGGGGGGGAGGGGGAGGGAGAGGGAGAGGGAATCAGAGACAGAGATAGAGAGATAGACAGAGAGAGATAGGGACAGAGACACAGAGAGAATTTAATTTCAAACATAAAGTGTAAAATGAAGTCAACTATGTAAAGATGGTAAGGGGATATAATCCCCACATACTATAACAATGAATTCCATTTTCATTTTTATTTTAATATAAAATTTAAAAATAAAGTATCATAGAATTACAAAATACATAGCTAATCAAAGAGTCCCCAAATGTAACCTAAAAACAAAACCATTTTTATGTCTCCCTACAAAATGCCATTTTTGGTAGGAAGCATGGATAATTGACTGATGCATCTGGGTAATGTTCACCTGATAATTTACAGTCTGTGGAAGAATACAATCACGGGCTCTTCCTTTGGGAAGAGTGGACACACTGACTCAACACTTAACAAAAGCAGCATACTTCTTACATCATAGTGCTTAAATCATACTGCTTATATCACATTGCTTACATCACACTGCAGCGCCCTCCTGAGCTTCCACTTGGAGATAATTCAAATCTGATGAACAAGCTCAACAAAGTTCATCGATCAGTTGACATCACGTTCTACACAGCTCATGCTCCACATTCCTGGCCACATTCCCCGGCCTTTAGAAACCCACTTAAATAAACTTGGTAACTGTTGTTCCATTTCTGGCAATCAATAGAGCTGGTAAAATTGTTTTACTGCCTTTGTTGAGTGGCTCAGATCCAGTTTGGTTCCTTCACAGTGTGCTGCTTCTGAGCACATCTGACTGGGTTTTTGTAACAATGCTGAATACAGAAATAAAAAGAGCCCAAAGTGGATACATGGGGCATAACACATTTTTACATGATTAACAAACAGATGATACTCAGAATATCAAATTGATAGCACCTTCCTTTTCACCAGATCAAAACTATGCTTGGGAACAGTCTGGCTTTATTTTTAAAGCACAGTAAAAAGGTCAGTTACAGCCTCTCCCATGAGGAGAAATAAATTCAGGGTTTACACCTAGAGAAAGTGTGCCAGCGCAGCCTCGTGTGTTAGCACTCACTTCTCTGGCCTGTGAATTACTGACAGAGAGTAATACATGCTGGACCGAGGCACTAGAGTCCCAGGTCTCTAGGGATGCCTTACAGCAGAGAAAAGGAAACTGTGATCTGGAGACATATGGCCTGAGCAGCTTGAGAAAAAGTATCCAACATTTTGGATCCCTTCCCCTTTCTTAACAGTTCAAAGACCTGTGAAATATAGCACGTGTGTATAAAAGTAGTAAATCTGAATACAGGTTTAGTAAGTGAAGGGTCACCTGTGTGGGTATGAAGCAGATGTAGAAACTCATTGCCAACACCCTACAAAGCTTCCCCCTGGTTATCCCTGATTCCCTGCTTTGACCATCACAGGCCATTTGCCATATTTTGGGTTTTCTTTTTGCCATCTAATTATGTCTAAATACTGGAGTGCAATTATGTCCAACTTTGAACTTCATGTAAATGAACCATGTGTGTGCATTCTTTGGTTTCTGCCCTCCATCGTTCGGCATCCTGTAGTCGACCATGATAGGAACAGAGAGTCACATGGTTTCATTGGTATGTGGTACTTTGTTATGTGCTATCTCAGAATTAGTGATCTTTCAGTCAATGGAAATGCGAATAGTTTTCACATTCCGGAAATGATGCTGCCATGTGCTTTCTTGTACTGTTCCTGGGAAATTTTCGCTAAGAATGGAAGTGATGGATCATAGCTTATACATAGACTTAGTATTGCTCTCCAATGGCAGAGTAGTCACTTTGATTTAACCTTCCATGGGAGTGTGCAGAGATTGTCTTTCCAGCACATCACCACCAATACTTGCTACTGTCAGACTCTGGACTTGGTTTGGAGATTTGATGTGAGTACAGAGTTGCAAGGTTAATTTCTATCATTTATCTTAGGGATTATATAGAACATCAGTTCACTGGAATTTATCTGAATACAATATACCAATAGTACAATTACAACATGGAGAAATGACAATGGCAAATATTCTACTTATATAAAAATGATATGATTCACTTAATATGAATATATTCATAATAGTAATATGTACTATGTACTATGTAATATAATATAATATATATTATAATATATCAGATATTTAGTAAGTATCAGAATATTTAATATCAAATTAAATAAGACTACAACAATGTTGATTTCTTTTTCAGATGAACTCAACCCTACCAGTTAAAGCAAGAATAAAACTAGTATTCATGCCTCTTTATACTCTGTTACTGAGGAAGTAGAGTTAATAGACCATCTGTCAAGAGGAGTATGAGATGGTGTCTGATTACTTTTATGACTTTAACGCTAATGATTTTTGTGGATCTATTTATTCCACACTGTTTTTGTCAAGAGTTCTAGGTCTGTCATGAGATCTCTGCATATATTGCAAGTTTTGCTTGAAATGAGGCTTATTTCCTCTTTTAGGACAATGTCACATTTGTATATTGTCGTTATTTAAATATTTAGAGGTGGAAATTAGACAACCTGAAGATGCAAACATTGATGAGAGAATCTTACTCCTTAGCTGTTCTCAAGTAGCCGCTCAGCTTCCAATAGTCTCTAAGTGTGAACTTTTCACAGAGCCCTAGAATTGGCGTCGCTCTGCTGATGGAGTGCATGCTGTGCAGACTCGAGGCTATGTTCCTGCTTACTGAATTGCCAGGCGTTTGCTCATCCTTGGATACTGTATATATAGTAACCTTTTTTTGCCAATGAAATTTGATTCCAGAGACAGTTTAAAAGTTCCTTACAGTTTATTCCTATGCTTTATGCATTTTGAACAAGATCTTTTTATTGTATATAAACACTCACCATTTCTATTGTGTGGGAAAGTTTCCACACTCCATGCAGCCCTTTAGCTAGAACCTATATCAAGAAACAAAAGGCTTCTGTGCTTCCTACACTCCCTAGAGTAACCAGTGTCAACCCCCAACACCACGAGAGAAACCTGCCTATTAGAACATAGACGAATGTGCTCAATCAGCAGTGAACTGCTCTCAGGGTTATGTGTATCGCTGAAGGTGCTTGCCATGGTCAGCTCTGTCTACAAAATTCTCTTTTGTGAATTTACCTCAGTTTAATGGCCATATGGGTAATTTTCAGTAGTGATGTTTGGAATGTTCATGTAATATGAACACATATATGCATTTCTGCTGGGTATGTAATTAAGAATATAGTATCTGAGTGTAGAGGAATTCATAAGCTAAGGGTCTCTCTACACAGGTTGAAAATCCAGTATCCATAATGCTCAGGACCAAATGCTTAGACATAAGAAGATATCTTGGACCTAAACCTAAGCATGGAATTAATTTGGGTTTATATACAAATAATGCACCCCACTTTTAATATTTTAGGGTACCTGTATTTTGCCACCTCCCTCTTTTCCTGTCTCCTCTTGTTTTTTTCCTCTCTCTGTTCTTTCTCCCAATAGAGTTTTTATTTGAACTTTAAATGAGTAAGTGAGCATGTGGGTTTGTATGAGTGTGTGTATGGGAGTGTGTGTATGTGTACAAATGCACATTTATATGTGTGCATGTTTATGTATGTGTGTAGGCTCAAGGTTGACGTCAGGAGTCTTTCTTGATTGCCCTCAGCCTTATTCACTGAGACAAGGTCTCTCAGTTTAGAGATGCATATGGTTTACCTAACCAGCTTGTCTCAGGACCCACTGCCCAGAACAATAGATCTGCCTGCTTCTGCCTCTTGAGTGCTAAGGTTGGCAGAGGTGAGCATCCGTACCTGGCACATACTTTTTCCTGTGACCTTTCACATGAAGACAAGTGTGAAATTTTCTTCCACTTCCAGCATCATGTGGGTTAGTTCAAAAAGTTTCATGATTTAGAGCATTTCAGATTTTGAACTTTCTGGTCAGAGGCACTCCACCTGACTGTGAAACAGAGTTCTAAAGAAAGTTGAACCAATTTGTCTTCCCACCCTCAGTGTAGGTGAATTTTTGAGTTGTTACAAAGCCTGAAATTTTTGTCCAAATATTGCAGTTACCTTGGCACTGAGTAATAGACTCACAAGACAGTTAATTTTTATATTTCTAATTACTAAGTATACTTTCTCAGTTGGGCACACTTTTAATTCCAACTCTTGGAAGCAGAGATAAGTGGATCACTGTGAGTTTGAGGCCAGCTTGGTCTACGGAATGAGTTCCAGGATAGCCAGTAATACACAAAGAAACCATCTCAACAGACAAACAAACATCAAAACAAACAAAAAGTGTACTATCTCATCTGTCTGATGGACATTTGGATTCATTTATTTATTGATTTAAGACATGGTGTCTTATAGTCCAGGGTGATCTCATCTTGCTATGTAGCTGAGGATGACCTTGGACATTTAAACATTATTATTATTATTATTATTATTATTATTATTATTATTATTGCAGATGTTAGTTGTGTGTCCATGCCACAGCATGAATATGGAGGTCAACCACAATGTTCCCAAGGTATTCTCTCTTCCCTCTTTTACTTATGTCCCAGGGATTGAACAGTTGCCAGGTAGGTGTGATAAGAGCCTTTACCAGCTCAGCCGTCTTGAGGCCCCCATGCTATTGAACTTTGATCCTGTTGTCCTCACCTCTGCAGTGCTAGGATCTCAAGTGCATGCCTCCACACCCAATGGAGGAGGTGATGAGGATAGAACCTGGACATTTGTGCATGCTAGGCAAGGACTTTACAAGTTTCATTTCTCCAGTGACAAAGTCCCAGGCCACATATCTTCCATTCATTTTTAGTTATATCTTATTCCTTACTATTTCTCGGATTGCAGTACATATTTAAACTCTGTATACAGCCCCTATAATGGTCTTTAGTGTTTCAAACACTCTTCGCCACCCTGCAGCCTCTTTCCATTCTCTATAGTATTTTCTGATGGCAAGATGTTTTTTAGCTTTACTATCAAACCTCTTAGTAGTTTCTGTTTTGGTTGTGAATCCTTGGCAGTGTTTAGTAACTCCATATCCACCCCAATGTCACAAACTACTGACTTGAATGTGTTTCATTTTGCTTTGTTCTGTTTTGTTTTGTTTTGGAGGGGACAGTGGACAGCATCTTTCTGACATCCCAGGCTGACAGAAAATGTGACCCTCCTGCCTTAGTCTCCCCAAGCATAGAATTACAGGATGTCATACATTCACCAGCTGTGCTGGATCCCACACCATACTTTTAAGTCTTGATAGACTGACTTTTCTTCACTGTTTTATCTAGCATTTTTCTTGTAGACCAAGTTCTCATTTACCCATGCCCTTGTTTCTGCCTGGCCTAGGCTTGCATTGACCCATTCATCCATTCTCCCAGTACCACAGCCTTTATAGCATAGTCTGTGTGATGGTTTGTATATCCTTGGACCAGGGAGTGGCATCATCTGAAGGTGTGGCCTTGTTGGAATAGGTGTGACCTGGTTGGAATGGGTGTGTCACTGTGGGTGTGGGTATAAGATCCTCACCCTAGTTGCCTGGAAGTCAGTCTTCCACTAGCAGCCTTTGGATGAAGACAGAACTCTCAGCTCCTCCTGTGCCATGCCTGCCTGGATACTGCCATGCTCCTACCTTGATGATAATGGACTGAACCTCTGAACCTGTAAGCCAGCCCCAATTAAATGTTGTTTTTATAAGACTTGCCTTGGTCATGGTGTCTGTTCACAGCAGTAAAACCCTAACTAGGACAAGTTGGTACCAGAAGTGGGGTATTGCTGTGATAGGCCTGACCATGCTTTTATTTGAAAGAATGTGGATTTTTGGACTTTGGACTTGGAACTCAGTGGAATGCTTTAAATGGGGCTTAATGGGTCATCCTAGTAGGAATATGGAAGACTTTGTTGCTGGGAGTAATTTGAACTGTGTTGACCTGGCCCAAGAGATTTCAAAGGAGAAGAATTTCAGAATGTGGCATAAAGACTATATTTGTGGTATTTTGGTGAAGAATGTGGCTACTTTTTGCCATTGTCTGAAAAGTCTGCCTGAGGCTAAGGTGAAGAGATTTAGATTAATTGCATTAATTGCATTGACAAAGGAAGTTTCAAAAAAGCCCAGCAGAGACTTTGTTCTCTGGTTAAGTCTTATGAAGAGAAGTTTGAACAAGCATAGCAAGCTTAGAAAGGAAAAATATAAAATATATGGTTTGAGTATTAAAGGAGTACCAGGAAGTGAAATGGAACAAATTCCTGTGTTCTAGGAGATAACAGATTAAGGGAGTGGGACCTTGGGGCAAGATCCTACCCAGCTAAATTAAATCCAGGCATGGTGGTACACACCTTTAATCTCAGGAGACAGGCATGCTGATCTCTGCATTCAAGGTCAATCTACAGAGCAAGAACCAGGATAGCCAAGCTTAGGCAGTGAAGGATTTAGAAAACATAAAGCTAGTGATAATGTAATAGTACAAGGGGATCATGTTCTAGTTCCTGTAAGCAGCAGCTTCAGCCATGTGGCTCTGGCTCTAGAGTTAAGGATGGAAGGAACTACTGGGAAAATTGATGCTGGTTAGCTGGAGCTAAGGAATTAGCAGTGATTAAGAAGAGACCAGCATCACTGAGGTGAAATCTTCTGGAAATTGTTTGCTGGGAGCACAAAGAAGCTGTGTTCCAGAGATAACCAAGGTTGCACCTCATGCTGCAGCTGGACTTGGTAATGTGTAAGAGTCACTCAGGTGGTACTGCTTGTGAAGGAATGAAGGGATCATGGAGAGAAGCTGGGGCTTAGCACTGTGAGAGGCCAGGGAAAGCCACTGGAGAAGGTGAAGCCTCAGCTGTAGTTGATGGCCCAGGACTGAAGGGGTCATGCAAAGGATTTGAGGCTTGGCACCCTGAAGAGAGCCTATGAGAGGCTATTGGTGAAGCCTAATTGGAGTGGAATACCCCAGTGTATTGGAGATGTCAGTACCATGGAGTGATCACCAAGAACTGCAGCCGTAGTGGCGTGGATCAATCTGAGCTTAGAGTGCTACAGAGGGCAGAGCTGGAAAAGTGATGCCAGCCCTGAGGAGGAGTCCAAAATATCAAGTGGAATCCCAGACACTGAAACAAGAAGCTGTAACATTGAAATTGCCTTGGAGACTCAAAGATGTTAAAGATGCCAGAGCCATGGGACACATGCTGAGGAAAGCTGCTAACAGGGAGTGGAACCAGTCCAGGAGAAAGCAGTTTGTTGCAGTCAACAAAGATGAAAAAGGAGTGGAGATTTGAAGACCGCTTTGACATCAGCCATCGCGATGCAGAGTTTGGAGTTTGCCCAGCTGGTTTCCTGCCTTGCTTTGGGGATTACAGTTAATTAAGTTGAATGAATCTCAGAAGAGTCCTTGAACTTTGGACTTTTAACATTGTTGCGACTGCTATAGACTATGAGGACTTTGAAAAGTTGGATTAAATGCATTTTGCATTATGCTATGTTTAAGGATGGCCCCCATAGACTCATGTTTTTGAACAAGTCAATGGGGACCAGGGAGTGGAATGTGATGGTTTATATATCCTTGGACCAGGGAGTGGCATCATCTGAAGGTGTGGCCTTGTTGGAATAGGTGTGACCTGGTTGGAATGGGTGTGTCACTGTGGGTGTGGGTATAAGATCCTCACCCTAGTTGCCTGGAAGTCAGTCTTCCACTAGCAGCCTTTGGATGAAGACAGAACTCTCAGCTCCTCCTGTGCCATGCCTGCCTGGATACTGCCATGCTCCCACCTTGATGATAATGGACTGAACCTCTGAACCTGTAAGCCAGCCCCAATTAAATGTTGTTTTTATAAGACTTGCCTTGGTCATGGTGTCTGTTCACAGCAGTAAAACCCTAACTAGGACATTCTGTAAAGTCTACTTACATTGCCCAGCCATTCTTTGTTGGCATGTTCACTCACACCATGCTTCTTGAGGAGGCCACTCTTGGATCAACAAACTTCCATGACTTTCATTCTACAAGTTCTAAACAGACACACACCCACATATGCTTGCATGTGCACATGTGTGTGCACACCCACAAACACACACACACAGAGTAGAAGTTTGGTTGTCATGTAACATAGTTATATATAAATAGTTTCCCATAATAACGGACCCAATTCATTTGACATATTGAACCTTGGTTATTACTTTGCAATAACTATGTAGGCCTTCTATTTCTGTTTCATTATGAACATCTTGTGTTAGGATTCTCCAAGTTCTACATGTTTTTAATGATATTTTAAATACTATCTTGAAAAAATTAACTGGATGACTAGGGTGCATTTGTGTTTCAATAGATTATTTTATTTATTGGATTTAAAAAATGGGCCAGGGTCTCCCTATGTAGCCCTGACTGTCCTGGAACCTGTAGACCAAGCTGGCCTTCAACTCAGAGAAATCACTTTGCCTTTGCCTCTGAGTGCTGGGAATAAAGCTGTGTGCCATCACACCTAGCCAAGATAGTTTATTTATTTTTATTAGGTATTCATTTCATTTACATTTCCAATGCTATCCCAAAAGTCCCCCAGACCCTCCCCCACCCACTCCCCCACCCCCCTACTCCCACTTCTTGGCCCTGGCATTCCCCTGTACTGAGGCATATAAAGTTTGTACAACCAATGGGCCTTTCTTTCCACTGATGGCTGACTAGGCCAAATTCTGATACATATGCAGCTAGAAACACGAGCTCCTGGGGGTACTGGTTTGTTCATATTGTTGTTCCACCTATAGGGTTGCAGATCCCCCCAGCTCCTTCGGTACTTTCTCTAGCTCCTCCATTGGGGGCCCTGTGATCCATCCAATAGCTGACTGTGAGCATCCACTTCTGTGTTTGCTAGGCCCCTGCATAGTCTCACAAGAGACAGCTATATCAAGGTCTTGCAGTAAAATCTTGCTAGTGTATGCAATGGTGTCAGCGTTTGGAGGCTGATTATGGGATGGATCCCTGGATATGGCAGTCTCTAGATGGTCCATCCTTTTATCTAAGCTCCAAACTTTGTCTCTGTAACTCCTTCCATGGGTGTTTTGTTCCCAATTCTAAGAAGGGGCAAAGTATCTACACTTTGTTCTTTGTTCTTGAGTTTCATGTGTTTCGCAAATTGTATCTTATATCTTGAGTATTCTAAGTTTCTGGGCTAATATCCACTTATCAGTGTGATTGTGTTACCTCACTCAGGATGATGCCCTCCAGGTCCATCCATTTGGCTAGGAATTTCATAAATTCATTCTTTTTAATACCTGAGTAGTACTCCATTGTGTAAATGTACCACATTTTCTGTATCCATTCCTCTGTTGAGGGGCTTCTGGGTTCTTTCCAGCTTCTGGCTATTATAAATAAGGCTGCTATGAACATAGTGGAGCAAGTGTCCTTCTTACAGTTGGAACATCTTCTGGATATATGCCCAGGAGAGGTATTGCGGGACTCTCCGGTAGTATTATGTCCAATTTTCTGAGGAACCGCCAGACGATTTCCAAAGTAGTTGTACAAGCTTGCAATCCCACCAACAATGGAGGAGTGTTCCTCTTTCTCCACATCCTTGCCAGCATCTCCTGTCACCTGAATTTTTGATCTTAGCCATTCTGACTGGTGTGAGGTGGAATCTCAGGGTTGTTTTCATTTGCATTTCCCTGATGATTAAGGATGCTGAACATTTTTTCAGGTGCTTCTCAGCCATTCGGTCTTCCTCAGGTGAGAATTCTTTGTTTAGGTCTGAGCTCCATTTTTTAATGGGGTTATTTGATTTTCTGGAGTCTACCTTCTTGAGTTCTTTATATATATATTGGATATTAGTCCCCTATCTGATTTAGGATAGGTAAAGATCCATTCCCATTCTGTTGGTGGCCTTTTTGTCTTATTGACAGTGTCTTTTGCCTTGCAGAAGCTTTGCAATTTTATGAGGTCCCATTTGTCGATTCTCGATCTTACAGCACAAGCTATTGCTGTTCTCTTCAGGAATTTTCCCCCTGTGCCCATATCTTCAAGGCTTCCACCCCTCTTTCTCCTCTATAAGTTTCAGTGTCTCTGGTTTTATGTGGAGTTCCTTGATCCACTTAGATTTGACCTTAGTACAAGGAGATAGGAATGATAATTTATTTTTAAATAGTACTGTACTGTCTTAGTTACTGTTATATTGCTGTAAAGACACACACCATGGCTGAGGCAACTTATAAAAGAAATGCTAGGTTGCATACAGTTTCAGAGGGTAAACCCATTGCTGTCATGGTGGTAGGCACAGTGATAGGCAGGCAGGCATGGCTGAGTAGTACCTAAGAGTTTTTATGCTGTTCAGCACACTGAAGACAAAGGAAAGGACTGGGGCTGGTGTGGGCTTCTTAGACCGCAAAGCCCAGTTCAGTGACACATCTCCTCCAGAAATGTCTCACCTCTTAGGCCATCAAAAAGAGTCTACAAATATTAAAGTGTATGAGCCTATGGGGATGATTTTCATGCAAACCACCACAGGTACCTATGCTTTTCTGTTTTGTAATCTTTCTATAAATTTAATAAAATCATCAAAGAAAATGAAAAACATTTCTGTATTCTTCATTCCTTATTCTGAGGATAGAGCCTCAGAATAACAATGAACAGGAAGAGTTGAGAAGGGACTCTTGCTTTGTTTCTGATTGCAAATAGGGGAGTGTCCAGTGTTTACTGATGATTATAATAGCTTCCTATAGTCTTGTGTTTGGGTGTGGTTAATACTCACCATAAAATATTAACCATAGCTTCTTGGCAAAAACGATTTCTGTTTCTATTTTTTGAGACATTGAAGTTATAATCACCTTTCCTTATTTATGCTTAATACTTTTATGATATTTAGCGTTAGTTCTTGTAACTAATGGTTTCTTGTTCTCTCCTTCCTCCTCTTCTTTTTCTTTTTTCTCCTTCTCATTCTCTAGTCTTTTCAGAGGTTATCAACTTGTTTAGTGTCTCAGTTAGGGTTTCTATTGTTGTGATAAAACTATGGACATAAGCAACTGGGAGAAAAAGGAGTTTATTTTGATTTATACCATACAGTCTGCTACCAGGGGAAGTTGGGGCAGGAATTCAAGGCAGGAACCTGGAAGTTAAAGCTGATACAAAGGTCATGTAGGAGGGCTGCTTTCTGAAATGCTTTCTATGGCTTGCTCAGCTTGCATTCTGACATACCCAGGACCATGAGCCCAGGGGCCCTACAACCCATGGTGAGGTTAGCCCTCCCACATCAATCATCAATCAAGAAAATACACTGTGGGCTTGTTTTAAGCCAGTCTTGTGGGAGCATTTCTTCAACTGAAGTTTCACCTTTCCTAACAAGTCTAGCCTGTTTCAAGTTGACATAAAACTAACCAGCACAGTTAGTCTTCTCCAGGAACATGTATTTAATTTATTTATTATTTGTTTTTTCACTCTGTTATACAGTGTTTTCATTCCTTTTTTCTTATTAATTTCTGTTTTTATCTTTAGGTTTTCCTTCTTTTTACTTTCTTTCAGTTCCTTTTGCTTGCTTCCTACTCTCTTGGGTTAGATTGTTCTGCTATCCTTGCTTACGAGAATACATTTTCAGATGTAATTCTAATATAACAAGAATCATTTGTTTATCAAAATTTCCTTTTCTACAAGGTATTGAGCCAGTGGGAGTTAGCCAGCCATCTCTGCTTTTTATTCAGTTAGAAGTTCTGGTTGGACAGTGATTATTTTTATGTTAAAATAATTAGACATAAGGACTGATGGTGGTTTAGAGTCCATGCTTATTTTTGGTGAGTTTGGTTCTCTGCATCCCTCTCGGTTCACTCACAACTGCCTGTAACTCCAGTTCCATGGGGATCAGACATCCTCTGTTGGCATCCTTAGACACAGGATTCTCATGTGTGCCCAGCACAGACACACACACACACACGCACACGCACACGCGCGCACACAAGCACACACATGTACACACATGTACACTTAAATACAAAACTCTTTAAATTATTAAATAAGTAATTGAAGAGAAGATAAAGTCTTGAGTGAGTATGCAGTGTTGTCATGAGCACAACTTTTTATAGATTAGGGCCTTAGATCCATAGGCATGGCAAATATTCCCTAGGCCAGGCTCAAGAAAATGACAAAGACTGCCCACACTCCAAGGACTGATATTGACAGTGTGCACTTGTCAGTGTGCACCCAAAGTATCTGCCATAGCAGTTTCCTAGATGTCAGTAGTTGAGATTGCTTTCCTACAGAGTCCCTCTACTGAGCTGCCAGACTGCAGGTGCATCTCCATCAGAGAATCTAAGGTCCAATCAATCCCATCTTGCATGTATTCCTTGTGTCTGTCTTAAACTTTTTTTGCCTACAGTCAGGGTCACAAACTCAGCTGCTCAGGCCATGGTGAGATACTGATGGTTATTAAGAACAGTTACAGGTAGTATCCTTTCGTTGTGACTTTAGGCCAGATACTTGGCTAAGGACTCCATGACCTTCCTTCACTTAGTCTTTAAGATAACTCTATAAGGTAGGTACAACTACTATCATCTTTCAGAGATGAAGAAACCAAGGTTTACAATGGTGTAGTGAACTCCAATTGACTAATGATAAATATCCAAAGTAGAAGCAGTGTTTGAACATGGGCATTCTCGTGCCATAGCCTATATTTTTCTCTGCTTTCTTTTTTCTCAAATGTGTGTGTGTGACATGTAAATTTATATGCATATATAATACATATATTATATCCATGTATATATATATATATATATATATATATATATATATATCACATGTAAATATATGTACATATACACATTCACAGAATATATATAATTTCATGCTGGCCTCAATATGGTATGGAATTATACACATGTGCATTATACTTAGTCAGAGCCTACATTCTCATTTTTTTACATTAAGCTTCTTCTTGTGTCTCAGGAGAATTCTACTTTTTATCCTCATATATCTTAAAGTTGTCTTATATAGGCATTGATAATGTACTGATGTTAATGTTTTCATTTCTATCGAGGAGATACTTTTTTTTTTTTTGGAAGACCTACAGAGCAACTGATATGCTGCCTGAAACTTCAGGCTCCATCCTAAACCGAAATAATAGAGTCCTGCTCCTTTAAGGCACATGGCCGACCTCAGTGCACTTTAGTCAGCTGCTACCTAGATTGACAGTACTCACCAGGAGTTCTGATGGACAGCTGCTGGGTGTCTGTTGTATTTCCCTCCTTGTGTTCCACAGAAGTTGGCCAGCCATCTGCTTGCTGTCTCAGCAGCTAGCACTTGCCCCAGTGGAGAATGTCGAAGAAAATGTAGCAGTGGCTCTGGGGAACCACTGTGCTCTTGAGGTTTCAAAGCCTCCATCCTTGTGGCACCCCTCCACTTTATATATCCCCCTGTACTGTCTCAGTGCTTTGAACAAAAGCTAGTTTGAATCCAAATACTGTCATGGAAATCTTTACAAATCCAGCACAATTTAGGCAGAAATTCTCCCAAATCTGTAGAAATCACAGGAAGGCAACATGCCGATGGTTCTTCAATTGACTTTCAATAGCTTCCCTTTTAAAGCAGTATTAAAAAGTTGTCTCTAAAAGTAACTCTGCCTTTGCCAAGGAACGCTTCTCATTAAAGGCAGCGTGGTTATTAAAGACTTCTGAAGAAGAGGAACTGTTCAAACAAAGCTGCCCATAAAAACTACATTTTAAAAATCTACAGGATTCTCTCTTAGATCCCAAACTAAGTAGTCTACATCACCTTCATGGGTAAGTGCCGTTAAATTGGTCTCTACCTGAAGTACCATTGGATTTAAACCATTGCACTGTTTCCACAGTGAAGCCATGCGAGTCCCATTCATCTCTAAGCTTTGCACTGTTTATCGTCTCCCAGAGCTACCAGAAAGACACCCAAACTTGATTTTCATTTGAGAACACTCTGCTACTCTCCTTTTCTCATGGATTTTTATTCCTTATTGTAGAAGGCCCGGTTTAATCTGAGAGTAACAAATGTGTGGGGTCCTTAGACTAATCTACAAATTGCATAACTATGTCCTGATTTAGCCATCTACTTGTGCTAGGAAATTTAAATACATGTTCCATCATCTGGTAATTTTTGGACTTCCTTTCATTCTTTCAAGCAAGAGATAGATAGGTGAATCAAGGACATAAGGAATATCAGAATCTAAAACCTGAGGATGCTGAACAGGTCAGTGTGTCTTGTTGGAATCATCTCATGTAGCAGGCAGATCTCAGAGTCAACATTAGAAATAGCTCGGGAAGAGACAATGGAATCATTACTGCCCTGTGACAATACATTCTGACCTATATTTGTATATAATATTGGCTATAAACTGTTTGCTACAGTTATTTTTGAGCAACATGCCATGTGGCATGGAAACTAAAAGACATTGTGATTGTCGATTGGTCAGATAGAAATCACAACACTTCACAGTGGTTTTATCCCAAGACTGTTTCCATGGGCTAAGCATTAGCTTTGTCTTCCCTGGCAGCACAGATGCAGAAGACATAGCAGCCTCTTGCAGCCTCACACAATTCATGGTGGAAACCTGACAGCTAGTTATTGAATAATGCATTGCTGGGTACCTGAGGGACTGAGTTTGGATCTCTCCAAAGACTGCTGAGTCCTTAGATTGCTCTTGAAGGACTTTTCCATTGGCATGAGGAATGGATGGTGAACTCATATTTCTGAGAAAGTTTTCCAGTCACCCCTGATACAAGCTGAAAAACACCCAATATACTTCTAGAAAAAAGACAAGAGACAATTGATAAGAGACAATGTGATCTTACAGGGCTGATCTGATGGAAGGATTCTGCTTCAGATGTGACGTAAGAGGTCTGGACTATGTACAGATTTGGGGCAGTGGTAAGGGCTAAGCTCTGAAGTACTTTCTAATAATCTAGAAAGAGAATCAGAATCAAGTTTAGAAATAGCAGAGTATGTGGGCAATGGAGAAAAAAAAAGAAGAAGAAGAACAGGAAAAAGAAGAGATTGGAAAATCAAAGAGTCAAGAAAGGGGTGGGACTTGGCCAGTGAGTAAGGATCATGGACAAGTTGCCTAGCTCACCTGTGTCTGTGGTTCTGTGTGTTTCTGCTGTGATGTGGTGCTGTAAGGAGCTCCTGGATCTGACAGGCTAAGAATGAGGCTAGTGGATGATGTTCTGGGACTCCATGCACCAGCACCGGGCTTTTAGTAATCGTGGATTCAGGGTATCCAGAAGTTCTGGGACAGAGATAGTAAAAACAACTTGCTTTTCATTTGTTTAAGAAGGAGATGGGACAAGAATGGGTAGAGAGAATGAAATACACTATGGATACCCAAGTTGGCTCAGTGTTACAGCTCTAAAACTTTTCAACTCATCTTCAAAACTTAGCATTGTTTCTATTTTTCCTTTAGAAAAGATCAGGAAGTAAAACTCCCAGGGGCCAATTATGAAGCTTGACGGATACATAGCATTACACACTGGCAAGTGGGCCATTTATTGTTTAGTAGAAATGTTCGTTACTTAGAAAACAGTAATATATAATAAATAATATAATAATATCTCACACGACTTATCTTGTGGATAAAAAGAAATTCCCTCAGAAATCAACAAAATCTTTTCACATTATGGAGGGCAAGATCTTGGCTTGGGTTATTTGAGGACTCAGTTGAAGTCACCTGTATGAGTCTTCAGTCTATAATTGTAAGCAGCTTATTTAGAAATACTTGTTTTGCCTTCATTTCAGAAGTTCTTTTCCATAAAAGACCTTTAGTTGGCTTCATTGTTTTGGGTCTGTGGTAGAGCAGTTCTTCAAGGTAGGAGAAAAGCCATTCCTAATATGGCCAAGAAGCAAAAGACAAAGGACCAGGCCTGAGGACCATTTCCCTCTTAAAGGGCATCTGCACCAGTGACCTAAACTTCCCATGAGGTTTCATATTCTTCCAACTAACCCATCATTTGTCAAAAGGAGAACCCTGGAAACTAAGTTATTAAAATATGATCCTTTGAAGGGGCATTCAAAATTCAAATTATGGAAGCATCTTTTCTGATTTGTGCTTGGCCCTTTAGTCAGCAGGAGCTGCCATTTCCAGCATCTTCAAGTTGCTCTCTCCTCTGGGAGCCAGATTCTATGAACCAGGTGGAGAGCCTAACTAACTCAGTTTATTGTACCAGATCGTTCTGGGAGGAAAGTAGTTTTAAATTTCCATTGTGTTTTGCTTTGCTCTTTATAGCACCAGCATTCAGTAAGGAAATGAAACTCTCTAGCCTTGTTTGATTCGGGAATTCTCTCGTCTTCCAATATGTGAGCAGAATGAAAGTCTCCATTTGTTTAATTGGTTGGTACCTCAAGTTAGTGTTCTTGTTGATAGCACCATACTTGGCAAATGTACTTTTTATCTTTTCTTTTCTAGGTCTGTTCTTTTTCTTCATTCTTTGTGTGACTCATATGTTCTGGCTTTTTGAAATCCCCAGAGAAAGTTGTGAATGATGTATGAAGAGAAAAATCTTTACTCACGGCACAGTAGGAATACATATTCACTGCTGGACTGGTCTTTTCACTGTGTTGTAGGATTGAATATCCAGCATTCACCCTGTACTGCCTCGAAGTCTCTGGAGCTCTGGATTCAGTGGCAAGGAGCAGAGTCCTGCAGAAAAGCAGAGCGATGAAATTATTGACCTCCAAAAATCTTTCATCCCACTCTGATTCTGTATTCAGTACAGGTAGGGCTCCTCAAATCCCTGTAATTTTAACAACGAGACAGTACTCTGAATACAAGATACAGAAAATTAACCCAAATTCTGTGATATGGGGAGGTGGTGGCGGGAAAGTGGAGATCGTCAGCACCCTGAAGGCTCACTGCCTTTAGGAGAGTATCTTTCCCTCATCCTGAATTGACAGAACTGTTATCATGACCTAAGAAATCAGGAGAAAGGATCTAGATCTGTGCTTCATTGTCTTTTCCTTATGCAGAAATCCCTGAGAATTATCATGGTTGTCTGAGAACTTAGTATATCCTTGGTACATGATCTAAAACTCTCTTCTGTTTCCAAATGAGATATCCAACAAGGTTCTTTAAAATGTTAAAAGTCATTTAAAATCATGTGTGAGTGTGTGTGTGTGTGTGTGTGAGTGTGTGTGTGTATGAGTGAGTATGTATATGAGTGTGTGTGTGTATGAGTGTGTGTGTGTGAGTGTATGTGTGTAAGTGTGTGTGAGTGTGTGAGTGTGTGTGTGTGAGTGTGTGTGTGTGTATGTGTATGTGTGTGTGAGTGTGTGTGTATGTGTGTGTGTGTGTGTGAGTGTGTGTGTGTGTGTGTGTGTGTGTGTGTGTGTGTGTGTGTGTGTGTATGTGAGTATGTATACAGGTACCTTTCTGCAAAAGCCATATGTGCTCATATAGTGTCTTTCACAAATATTTGACATTTTCTGGTGTTGATCTGGCTTCTAGTAGCTTACTCATGGTCCACATGATGCACATGGTGGTGAGGCATATGCTCATGGGGGAGGGGATCTTCATCATCAGGCCATGGCTGATTACAGTTACCTTGGAAGGTGAACACGGGGTTAGCATAGCAGCTCAGACCACAGGGGATTCACTCTAAGCCTCAGGGATGAGGTCTGAACACTCAGCCTCTGCCTCATTTTCTTCAATACAAAACCCAGGGCTTTAAGCTTATTCTTTAATGGCATATTCTCTTCCTTACTTTTTTTAGGTTAGCACATGAAGCAATGGGTTTCATTGTGGCATTTTCATTGACATGTAACTATACTTTGATTTTAATCCATCCTGCCCCCACTCTCCTCCCCCTGCCCCAAGTTGGCTCTTAACCACATGATTGTGCTGAGATCATTCTAGAAAAAGGAGGGGGGGGGGAGTGAACAACATGAACCTGGAGGGATTTAAGGGTTTTACAAATGATCCATATACATCTTATTATCACTTCTTAATTTTGATATGAAGAAGTTTAAACTTATTCCTGGACCAACAACTTCAAGATATTTTAAACAAAAGAAAAACGGAATGAAATGCACATTGCAGAGTCACTAGGGTAGAATTCTTTCAAAACCTTTGGAGAAGGGTAGTGTGTCTTTGTTGAGGGACAAACATGAAAGTCATGTTACAGCTTCAAATAGCCATGTCAACATGGTTTTGGACATTGGTCCACATACAGTTTTCTGTCTGAGGTAAATGGCACCATGGCACCTCATTTCCCCCACATTATTCTTTATACTGCCATGGTCATTTATCTAGATCCCTTCTCAAATGAAACCTGAAACTTGCTAGCTTCGTGCATATGTCTCTGAAATTCTATTTCATATCTTCTTTTAGCTCTTGACAGCTGTTAGATGCTCATTTACCCGCCCATAGCCTGGCAGCTTCCCAGCTATCAAATGCATAGTTTGAGATGGAGAAGTGGGGGCAGGCAGAGGAAGCTGCCATCTAAGTTAAAACTGTGTTTTATCTCTAAGGAAAGATGTAACCTTAGGCCTCCTGTATGCTTTAGGAATATATTTTCCTACAGAGACTTCTCTTATTTTAAGTAGCCTGAAAATAACTGGTCCAAGGAATAAAATGAAACCTGTCCAAATCAAAAGCAAGAGCCTTAAGCAAAGGTGGTAACAAATCCTAAGATGCTTTGGTTTATCTGAAGTCAAAATTCAGCAGGTTCTCTCACTGAACAAGCACATCGGGACAATCTGATCAGTGTGTTGAAAAAGTGGCTGTATACTCTGAGGAGTGTATACCATTAGGAGCATATTGAACCATGGAGATACAAACATTTTGTTTTCTCTCTCGTAGTGAAGATCAAAGTGAATTCGAAACACAAATTTAACTCATCTCTTCACCAACACATTTCATACAACAAGACAAATGCTGGAGGAAGCCCCCGAGAACTCCCCTAAGAAGAGCCTGCATCTTGACTGCAGGGATGGGGCTGCCCATAAGGCTGCTTGGTAATGACTTCAACCAAAACCAGAAAGATGTGCAAGACACAGATAGCACACTGTTCAAAGACCAACCATTATGGGACAGAAGCACCGAGCGTCCACACCATAGCACGGAGGGTGTGGCCTAGTCCATGCCACATGAGGTTGTAGAGCACACGCTCCATGCCTCACACCAGCCCATGGTGATTTCTTACAGATATTTACTAAGCACATGGCATATAGAACATTAAAAGGCTTTGGAAAAATCCCTCAGTTTTCAACTTCTGAAGGATTATTAACTTCAAAGTCTGAAGAAATGTCGCCCTTCTATCTTTGGAAATGCCAGGAGCCTTTGCATATCCCTTACCACAGTACCAAGGAACCCCCAGCAGAGATGAACGATTACTGCCTCGGTGGCGAGAGGATGGCTTTTGATCTCTTAACATATTGGAAATTACTTAAAGGTAAGCCATTCGCTAGCTGAGGAACAAAACCAGATTACATCACACCCTGCTAGAAAGATTGTGTTAAATCCTGTATATCAAGGCTTTTAATAATTCTATATTAAGTCAGCTAATAGGATTAGGTACACATTTTCTTTAGGCTTATTTCCCCAACTATTAAAAGAAAAAAAAACTTTTTGTGTGTATGTGTGTGCCGACCTGCAAAATTCAAGAGTATTCTACTGTGAATATAAAGGGTGCTTTCAAGAGGAAGTGTTTCTTTAGATCACCACAGCTCTCCAAGGAGAGGCACCACCTAAGTCGGAGGGGGCAGGGAAGCCAGTGTATCTGTTGCTGCCAATATGAAGTATTACCTGTGCATTACAAGCCTGCCAACGTGAGGTCCACACATTCACTGTTTTTTTTTCAGTGAATAGGGAAATTCAGACAGATGGAGGAGGAGAAGTGGCTGGTCCTCTCCATAATAATGATTAGTTGGTAACTATGGTGACAGGACATCTCGAGGCTAGATCACCCACAGGTATTGCAGATAATAAAAGAATGAGCTTTCATTGCTAAGAACTGAAGTATCTGCAGGACTACATGGTCCCAACCTTAAGAATTCTGGCATTCTGAACAATATCACACATGAACTAAATGTCGGGTTCCCTGTCTTGTGTTGAGTTCTGGCTCACGTGACAGACCCTTGGAATATATTTGTATGATGACACATGCTAATAAAAAGAAAGGCCTTTACACTTTCCTCCTCATCTCAGCAATTGATTTAATGCTATAACAATATAAAACCATGAAATATACACATTCTGTAAAGTACTTCAAAATCTATGTATAAAGGTGCATTTACTCTGTGCACCAGAGATCCCTCTGGGATACATCAAAGTAATGGAGAGACAGCAACAAATACATTTATCTCTCAATGGTACTTCAAGTAACTATTTCCTTGATATGTATGTGTGTGTGAGAGAGAGAGAGAGAGATAGAGAGAGAGAGACACACACACACAGAGAGACAGACAGACAGAAACAGACACAGACAGAGAGACAGCAGACAGAGAGACAGAGAGAGACAAAGAGATACATGCACACACACACACACACACAGAGAGAGAGAGAGAGAGAGAGAGAGAGAGAGAGAGAGAGAGAGAGAGAGAGAGAGAGGAGAGTTTGGAGAGAGGGTAGAGGCCAGCAAACTCCATCAAATTCTCCAGTGTCCACTCTCCAACTGTGAGTAGTCATCCCCAGCTTTACAGGTAGGTATGAGATCTGAGCTCAGACCCTTGCATTTGCACAGTAAGTACTCTTATCCAGTGGGTCCTCCTGCCAATCCCTTGAGAATTTCTTTAAAAGAAAACAAAGAAAATCTCACTTCTACTGAGATACAGTAATTCTTGTTTCATGACAATACAGCTTCATGAAGAAATGTGGAGAGCCAAATAAAAATGCAGAAGTCAATGTTTAAAAACCAGTGCAAACTTTTTCAGATTTAAGACATTTGAAAAGCTTTTGTTGAATCACGTTTTCAAAAATTCTAGACATGTTTGCCTTGATTGTGCTTTAATTATTGAGTAAGACAGAATGGGATTAACTTAATTGGCCATGGCACAAATGAGAAAAGAAACTGCAAAAGCAGTGTCCTGAACATTTAATTGTTATTAATTATGCCTTGGTACAAATGGACTAAACTTACTGTGTGTGCCCTTTACAAACATGATAAGCACAATTAATGATAAATCTAATAACATCTCCTGCATAGGGAGATATGCTACACATTAGCAGTTTGAAATCTTCTAATCCTTACAACTGTTGTTTTTATTTTACATATTTTTAATTATTTTAAACGTTTTATTCTTTGTTTCACATCATTCACCCTGGTCTCATCCATGTCTTTGTTTCCTCATATCTGCCCTCCACCCTTGCAACCCTTCCCTAAAAAAAAAAAAAACACACACACACAAGTGATAGGTGGGGCAGCTCTGCAGAGCACCACCACCATTGAGGGACAGGGCAAGTTATGCACAGCACAGGGACATCCATGTGACCCCTGGCAGCTGTGACCAGGACATCTCCATGTTCTATAGTGGTAGTGTGAGCCATGGACATTGATATCAACCCCTGATGCTGTATAGGCACAGGCTCTCTGCTCTCATTAGAATTAAGAGTGCAGAATGGAGAGTATTCTGCTGAAGCCTATTGGTTAGTACAACAAAGAAGGCAGACTTTCCAACGTTTGGCAGGCCAACAATACCAATTTTCAATGAGGTTCCAAACCTTCTAATAATTGAGGGTGGTTTAATTCCATCCCCTCTCTGTTTTCAGGGGCATCATGCACTGGGGCTAAGTAAGGATCACATGGGATCCCAGGCTGATAAAACTGGCATCCAGAGGTGGGAAGGAAGGCAGAGAGAGTACAGGCCAGGCACTCTGCTAAGCTTCACACACAATACTATTTTTAAATTGAAATTTGATTCAAGCAAAGAGTCTGGATGAATCATTAACCTTGTTTCCTTCAGGGTCTAAATAATGACTTAGCAAAGGAAAAGGGGAACATTAATAGTTTCACAATGATATCGATATTAGTCTTTGAGAATTTCATACATGTATACAATGCATTTTGGTCATATCCATTCTTCAACTCCCAACTCTTCCCACACTCCCTCTGCATCTTCCTCCTAACTTCTATCCTCTTATGCAAACACACTTAGCCCAGTTAGTGCTGCCTCTATAGCATGGGTATAGGGTGATCCACTGAAGGATGGATAAGCTACCAGGGACTCCATCTCTAAAATGACTATCCCTCCCCGCTGCGACCACCAACTTGTTGATGGTTTCTCAACCATGAGCAGGGCTTCTTGAGTCTCTCCTCCAGCTGTCTGGATTTTGACAGCTTTGATCTTATGGAGATGGCCATAGACACCCTGGTCTATGAGCAATAGGGCCCTGTTTTGTCAGAAGACAGTGTCTCCAAGTAGTCCTTCCCAATCTCCAGCTCTTATACTTTTTCTACCCCCTCTTCTGTAATGTACCCCAATCCTTGCAGGAAGAAATGAGCATGATCAACCCTGAAGTGGATACTGAAGGTTTAAGGTGATTAAAGAAAGCAGATCCAAGGATGAGAATTTAAAGTGAGATTTGATACCAAAGTCTATGTCCTTTTTGTCACTCACCACTGGCTCTCGCTAGGGAAGGGCCAGGAAGCCATTCTCTGTGCTCACTGACTTCCTTCAGCTCCTTTGGGCTAGGTCTTCCCAGGCCACTCTAGGATGCTCCTTCCATTTGTTAGTTTTCAGCAGTCAAAACAGAATGTTAATTGGAAGTCTTCTCAAGGCTGTGAAATTTTCTCCTTTATGAACCTTCAACTTTAAGCTTACAACTTTATATTTTTCTTTTATGTTAAAAAGATGCCTTGTTAACTTATTTCCTTGCTAGAATAATCCGGTGGAGGACAAAGACAAGCAAAAACATAAAACAGTAAGTCGTAAGACACCTCTGAAATATGAGCTAAAATATCACATACATTAATGATTATTGAGGTAAAATGCCACATACACAATAATAAGGATAAGTACATTTAGGCAATATAATTTGAATATATAATGGTGCTCAAAATATTTTTAACACCTGTGTTAACATTTGTGTTATGGCAGAACGAGTTGTTAAAAAATTCCCCACCCTCGAATTTTTTTTTTTTTTAGATTTATTTATTTATTATATGTAAGTACACTGTAGCTGTCTTCGAACACACCAGAAGAGGGAGTCAGATCTTGTTACAGATGGTTGTGAGCCACCATGTGGTTGCTGGGATTTGAACTCAGGACCTTTGGAAGAGCAGTCGGGTGCTCTTACCTGCCGAGCCATCTCACCAGCCCCCCACCCTCGAATTTTAAGTCCAAAAAATGTTTTATTCTTCAGTGTTGGGTTCCCAGGAGGGTGGCCTTCCATGTGCCATTCTGGACCATGAATTCTTTCCATGGATATCTCTGATATCTTTAGGACCACTATATTCATCTTCTTTTTGAATCCAAAAGTGAAGAATCATGGAGAATGTTTCATGGAGATAGATGCCTGTGGACCAGAGGAAGAAGTGGTACCCATCATAGTCACTAACTTTCTGTTGGCTAAAAGTCATAAAGCCACATATAACTTCAAGGAAGGCTGAGAAATATGCTCTACCTTTGTACCTGGGAGGACGAAGAATAGACTTCTGATGAACAGGCAGTCTATAAGAACCCCAACTTCCAGAGTACTAAGAACCAAAAGGTGTATTCAGGCCAAAGCAGCTGATCTAGGCCACCAGCTGAAATTGGCTGATAAATATTAAAGGAATCACAATGAACACGGTAAGCTGATTTATCGAGTATACTAAAGTATCAGAGCTCCTTCCTGTAGTGTGTAGTTGCTACTACCTTGATTTAAGCTCTTGGTGGGCCATGCTACCGGCCTGTCCAGATTCCTTCGTATATACACATGAAACACATACACACACACACACACACACACATACTAACTTATTTTAATATGCAATTCAATTCCTGGAATATTATTTAAAGTCTGTCCTTGCCTATTTAGACTCCTAGGTTAGAACCAACAACTATATATGCCATATATGGAAAGAACAGAGAGGAGCCTAGAATAAACTCTTTACCTTAATCTTGGTCTTAGGCAATGGCTTATTCCACTGGTTTTCAACCTTCCTAATGCTGCAACCCTTTAATTCAGTCCCTCATGTTGTGGTGTTTCCCAAGCATAAGATTATTTTCATTGCTACTTCATAACTATAATTTTGCTACCTTTATGAATCTTATGGTAAACATCTGATATGCAGGATATCTGATATGTGACCCCCATGAAAGGGTCGTTTGACCCACAGGTTGAGAACCACTGGCTCATTTCTTCTGTGCTTCGGTTTCTAGATGGAGAAATTGAAACAAATAACACTTCCTTTGCAGAGTTTTACATACAGAAATTTACATATAAAAGACTTAACAAGGCATTTCATACATTGTAATCACTGTCCTCACCATGTTGAGTGGTCCTGATTGATTATGATATCCAATTATTATATAATACAAACATGCAAACGTCCCCCAGTACTGCTTCATGCTTCCCATATTCCAAAAAAAAAAAAAAAAAAAAAAAAAAAGCACTCATACCTAGAATGAACACTATCAGAATTCTAATTAGAAAACAACTGTTTCAGGCCTCTGTCTCCAAGCCTATGCCTTGCTTGGTACAGACGATAATGCATCAGCGATTCAGTCCACCAAAAGCTAAAGATGACATCCGCACTTCTCTTTACATTGGACTGAATCACTCTACCTTGAGCTTCCACAAGCTGAGGAATAGACTTATTCTACTAGTGAAGCTCTTATGACTCCTGGCCCCACAGAGCCTTATTAAAGGACCTTATCTATGTTAATACCTGACAGCAGGAGTGGATTATTAGAATGTGTGTACTGAGAGAATTGACTGCTGTTTTGAATTAACAGCTGTGGTTTAAAAAAAAATGACATTTTTATATCAAAACAACAGAAGCTGTCTTCCCCCTCTCTTTGCTGATGCATAACATTCAAGAAGACAGGAATGGCCTTCAGCTAGTGCAGATCAATTTCTATGCAGCTTCACCTACCAGTTATTTACTGTTGATTACATTAACCTTTCCCACTTCCTTTGTGGGTTGTATTTTTTTTTCTATATTGCCATAGTCAAACCTGAAATTACATAATAAAGTTTTAAATTATTTCTTGTTTTATGCCTTTTAGTGTGCTGAATTTGTTTTCAAACAAATTATTTCCAGGAAAATATGAGTGTCTTACCTATCTGTTCAAATTTTAGATGCTGTTGTAAGTTTGTTTGCTTGGTGTGTGTGTGTGTGTGTGTGTGTGTGTGTGTGTGTGTGTGTTATGTGCATATGGATGTGTGGACACATGACCACATGGAGGCCAAAGGAGAATTTGGTGTCCTGTATCACTCTTTGCCATATTCTTTTGAGACAGATCCTGGAGCTAACTAGCAGCCAGCTATTCTTGCCCAGTAGTCTTCCTGTGTCCATCCCCACACCACATGGTGGGGTTATGGGCACAAGCAGTCATTCCTAGTAGTCATTCCTACGTGGGTCTTACATTCAGAACTCAGGGCCTGATGTTTCTTCAGCAAGAGATATTTTCCCAACCACTTCTCCAGCTGTAGGTCCTGAGTTTTCCTTAAAAGGACATATTTCTATTTCTTCTATCCCATTCAGAACATTAGAATTCCAAGGAGGTTCTCAAGGAAGAGTTTGCATCATTCACCTGGGTAATTAGGCACACACTCTGTGCCTAATCACATGTGATTTATATTTCTGCAGTATTCACCTGAGAAGCATGCAGTCTCTACCTAATCATGTATGACAAAGAAAAGGACCTTCTTAAGGTGAAAAATTACCAGCAATAATGCAAAGGCATCATCACGTGACATGAGATAAGGAAGTGCATTTTTTTTTTCTGAGTACATATGGAAAGAAAATTAAATTCAAGGTCCATGACTCATGTGGCTTGCTAGTTAGGAGGGCTTTTTGGGCCAAAGGCAAAGAACAAAGGCTGTTGCTGTTAAGTTGTTCTAGGAACTGGCTAGCCATAAAGATAGAGGCATACAGAGATGCCTGGACTATCTCAGCCAAGTTAAGCACCTGCCCCTCAGAATTGCTGTTACCTCGCTCTGCACATACTGTTTGCTGATGTTTAAACTGTCCAATTGTGTGTAACCGTGCCAATTCTTCCCCTGCCCCCAATTTTTTTTGTATATAAACTCCTAGCTTCTGAGCCTCGTGGTCAACTCCTCTGTCTCTTGCGTGAGATACGTGTAGGCCCTGAGCTCTGTCATTAAACTGCCTCGTGTGTTTGCATCAAGATGGCTCTCATGATTCCTTGGGTATGCGCGCCATCTCGGGACTTGTGAGTGGGCGTCTCCCCACTGAGGTCTTTCAATCACTGCTGATCTAACCTGTTGTGGGTGGGAGAAGAGCTTGAACCTCAGACATAGATACTTCCTTGTTTAGAGCCTGTTTTTGCCACTCTGTTCTATGTCCTTGGCAAGTCCTTGACTTATCTGTGCTTGACTATTCCTTGTCTGAAAAAATAGAAACAATTTTACCTCTCAGGATTGTCCTGAAGATTAAGTCAAGTGAAATATATAGAATGCTTTGACATATGTATTCTCTACCTGTAGTCAAGTACAGTTGAACCTACAAGCGAGCCCATCGTCTAAGCCTACTTGTTAGCAATGCTACGATATAATTCACAAGAATCAACTTCAAAGGAGGAAAAGTCTATTTCAACTCACAGTTTCAGAAACAGTCCACAGTTGATTGTTGGGCCCCATTTTGACTCTACTTTGGGCCTTGAGGACAAACCCGAGCCTGGCTTCAGTTTGAAAACTGTCTCAGTCACTTCCATACTGGAGTGACTCAGCACAACCTGTTTGAGCTTGCCTTTGCCTAGCTACTGCTGATGTAGAATAACTTTGTTGGCTCTGTCAGTCACCCAATACCCTTCGTCTCCTTTCCCGTCTCCCTATGTCATCTCAACTCAGCAAAAACCCCACCTCCTCTTTCAGCCCTTTATAAGCAAAAGGATTGATACAATTAAAGGAGTTCCTGCTCCCACAGACTCCCAGCTCTGCTCTCTACTCGCTCCGGGTGAGAATTCTCCGGGCTGCAGGAGATCCGACACTCAGCATCTCCCTTCAGCCCCAGAAAGACTCGGCTGGCCTGAGTTCTCTCCGCTCAGCCTGGACCTGCCAGCAGAGAGCAGGTGGTTGTTTTGCCTCATTGCTTTGGACCTGGGGGAAGCCGATATCATGGTGAGGAGTGGAGAGTAGTGCAAAGCTGTACACCTCATTGTGACAGGAATGGAGAGAGGTAAAAGGAATGAGGCAAGGAGAGAGGCCAAGGAGAGTATAAACTCTCCAGTGAAGCACTGTCAACTAGGGTACGGGGCCATCACCTCTCAGTAGCCCATTGAATTCTGAGTCTATAAATGGTGTGATCCACTGATAAAGTCTCAGACTTCTCCATCCTGTCATTTCCCTGAAGCTTCCATTTTATGGAATTTTGCTGCACTATGAAGATTGCTCTACTAGGGTTTAAGCCTTGGCCATACAAGCCTTTGCAGAATGTTTCATAGTTAAACCATAATTTTCATCAAAATGTTACCAGAAGCAATGGTATCTGTGTTGTTACTTTGCCAGCAGATGCAAACCCAGGTAGATAACAATGAATGACCACAAGTGGGAGACAGACAGAGCCTGGACAAATGTGTAAGCAAAACACACATCAGTAGTACATCCTCTTGATATGGAACACAGGCCATACTTCTTCCCATCTCAATGAGAAGCTTTAGTTACAGTAACAGGTTGCTTTGGTTTCTAGTCCACCAGCACTAAGAAGCCAAAATGTCATAGACAAAGCTTCAAGTTCAATGAGAACTTTTCTCTGAATCTTGTAGAAGTTTCCCTTCTCTTCACCTTGAAATGGAAACTGGGACATTCAGCAAAAGCAATTTCCACAAATGGGTTACTAGTCCTCCACTATGGACGTAAACAAGTTCTAAGCCATCCTCCAAAGAGCACCGAAAAGAAGACAGTCATGTGGTTATTTCCACCAGGAGATTTGCTAATTTATTCAAAATAAAACACAGTTGTATTTGGTATAACAACTGATTATTTTATGATAATTTACCATTATCCACCGTCTTAGGGTTCCAATGTTGTGGTAAACCACCATGACCAAAAGCAACTTGGGAAGGAAGGGGTTTTTAATTTCATCTTACATTTACAGATAACAAGAAGCCCATCACTGAGGGAAGTCAGGACAGGAACTCAAGGTAGGGTCCTGGAGCTAGCAACTGAATCAGAATGCATAGGGGAATGTTGCTTTCTAGCTTGCTTGCCATGGCCCATTTTTCAGTCTGCAATCTAATAGCATCCAGGACCACCAGGATAGGGATGCCACCTCACATATTGAGTAGGGCCCTCCCACATCATTTATCAACCAATAAAATACCCCGTGAGCTTGCATACAGGTCAATCTTACATAGACATTTTCTCAATTATGATTCCTTCTTCTAAGGTATCTTAGCTTCTCTCTCTCTCTCTCTCTCTCTCTCTCTCTCTCTCTCTCTCACACACACACACACACACACACACACACACACACACACACAAAACAGGACATCCATCATGTATCTTAAAACTGTTTAGTGTCAGAGAAGCCTTGGAATGAGCATACAGGAGAAGTCAACCTGGACTACACTGGAGACTCTTTTCCTTATATCCTCCAACTCTTAGTTGCACTGATCCCTAAAAGTCCTCTCAGTGTTCCTTGCAAATCACAGTAGGAACAGGAATAGAGAGGAGCTTCTAACTTGCTTCTCCACTCTGGAGTCTGGCAAACTGTGAGGGTTTCATAAGATGATAGATATGTTTATCTCAGTCCTACATTCAGGATGCATATGATGTTAGGTTCTGTGTGGGAATACTGGAACACATTGCAAAGCAATCCCAGGTCAAAAGTTCCTTATCACTGGGTGTGAATGTGCTTCCTCTTAACTGGAGACCTTTGAAAGTACTTCTGGTTCCTTGATATCATCTCAGCCTGAACTCCTTATCTAACAGGCTTTAACACGCCAGAGTTTCCCCTTTCAACAGTGTGTAGTTACTCTACCACAGGGAGATTTGAAGCAGGAATCAAAGGATTATTTATTGTATATCTTACACAACCATTCAAGAATACTTCCTCAAAAGATCCTGACTTTGCAACCAATCATTGGCTCTAGGAACTCATTAAGATCTGGAAATGGGGTAGTGGGATAGAGATCTTCAGCTATTGAGGTTGGTGTTAGCATTCTCTTCATCAAGTCTAAAATGCACATGAAAAGATAATTAAAATGGGTCCTAGGGCTTTTGTATACAATATTGAAAAATGTTGCTTATGAGTGGGTGTCCTCATGTTTATAAACCTTCTCTGTCTAGGATCCTCAATCCATTCAAAGAGCTTGAGTTCCATTCCTGCATGTAGGGCCGCTGACTCTTTTCAGGTCCTATGAACATATTTCTATGGGTCTCTGTGCATGTAAACTAGTTCTTCTATGAGTAATCTAGAGCTGGGTCAAGATCTCAGCTTAGTCAATAGATGGGGGATGGATCTGAAGGAGAAAAGCAACTCTCTTCAGTAGATCTGTTTCGCGGGGAGGCTTTCAACAGTCTCTAGGCAGGAAGCTACTCCTCTTCTCTGGTTAGTGGCATAAAGGCAACAGTGGAGTCCAGGAGTTCAAGTTTGTCACGCTGCCCCCCCCACACACACAAATATTCCTGCTTTTTCTCTTTCTATCAAATAGTGAATTGATCATTTCATAGGAGATCTGTTGAACCTCTGTATGCTCTCTCTCCTTTGTGATCCAACTGCTGTGGCTAAGTTAGGTCGTGGATTTGGTTCTCAAATAGTCTACACTACAATTCCATGAGATGACAGCTTCTTTTGCCATTGCCATGGGGCATCTTTGACTTTTCCAACATTGCTTGATGTGATTAACAGTTGTCTTCCCTGGAATCTAGCTTCCATTCTCCAAGGCACGTGGTATAGTTAGCAAAAGTCATCTCTCTTCCATGGTGTGACGGTAATTATTAAAGGTCAACTTGAATGGATTTAGAATCACCACAGAAACGTGCCCTGAATGTGGCTCACTGTGGGTGAGCTGAAAAATAGACTGAAGAATAGTTGGACGGAATATAAAGTCCAACATTCATCATGTCTGTATCCCGATGATACAATGTGACCAGCTACCTTACACTCCTGCTACCGTGCCTTTATCACCATGTAGTTTTTCTTAAACCAGGACTGAAAATAAACACTATCTCCCTTAACATGCTTCTTTGCATGTATTACATCATGGCACTAAGAATTATAATAAGCAGTAAGAAAAATAATACTCACTATTTTTGTTAACATCGTTTTAATCATCTTGGAAAACACTGTGGCCCTTTCATTTACTATTTGCGCCTCAGGTTCATTAGCCACAGAGGGAAGTCTTAGGATAAAACCACCAGATACCTGGTGTCAGCAGTGTGGGTTCTGCGACTCAGATCCAAAATGGATCCTGGGGATCTTCTTTGCAGAGTCTCTGTGATATCAATTATCTTCACCTGGACCTGCAGTCTCTGTGATCTCAATTGTGTTCACCTTAGTCCCTAAGAAAGCAGAGCCTGAACCAAAAATCTACAGTGTACTGTTTTACCAGGGAATGTAGTCTAGAATGAGGATAGGTTATGAAGCAGAAAGAGATGGGAGAAAATACAGGAATGTTAAGCTGCCTGCTGCCAAGTTCAGCATATTTCCTAATGTTGCACAATCAAGTCTTCTGACAAAGTGCACCAGCCGCTCAGGGCAGACTCTAGATGGGAAAGGGAATAAATCAGTCCCTGGCCTCCTGTACCCTACTCATCAGATTTTCTCCCCACGGGAGTGTTAACTTTGTCACACTTTGAGAGTTTCCTGGCACACATTCCTGGTAAGGTTCTTTGGCATTACAAACCTCTGTAGTAAGTAACACAAGGAATCCTGGGCAGAATTGACAAGGTCAAAGCCTACGCTTTCACTATGAGGTTGATCTTGGATACATTTCACCCATGCACACCCAGCCACTGCATCAGTGACAAAAGCTGGGGGCAACCAAAGAGAAGGGATTCTGTGTGGTGCATGGCAGGTATCACCTACAAAGGTCTTTCTTTAGGTAAAAACTCCAGGGGAGCGAACCATGCCACCAGATAGAAGAAGCAGCAAAGTTCAGAACACCGACAAAACTCATAATTGAGAACAGCAAGAGTTCGAACTAGCTCCTGACCAGGTTCCTGTCCTGAAGCACACGACCATGTCACCCCACTAAGAGGACCATAACAACCGGTCATGTAGCATACAGCTTAGGCTTCTCCATGCTAATGAGGTATCTAGAGGCCCTGAGTGTTTACCAATGAACACCCCTTTCTAGGAACCCTTTCCTACAAAAGGCATTTAATCTCTGGTTCACCCTGAGTAAGTCGTATGCATCCTCATCTGCCATGAATAGATGGCTTAGACAAGCAAGGACTGTCTCCTTCATCAAGGACCACCACAGGGGAGGCCTTCCTCATACAGAGTCTCCCACAGAAGGCCCTTCATCATTCCTGGTACTTACTCTGAGCTAAGCCAGATTCCTCTCCCACCCTGAGCTTTTCACAGACCTGTGGGCCTCCAGTTCTCCTCCTCCTGGTTTGCAGAAGCACCTTGGTGCCCAGGGCTTTGAAGACTACAGCCTCTGCCTCAATCCCTGCTGTTTCTCACCTGGAGAAACAGGGGCAGGAACTGCTATCTTAAGCTGTGTTTCGCTTCCCCAGAGTGGTATGTTTGTTTCCCACCAGCCCAGCACCCCAGTGGTAAGGGAGAAATACATCCTAGCACCCCTGCATTATGTTTCCCCGAGCATCATTCCAACACCCCAGCAGCAAGGTGGAAATGCAGAACCAACACAAAACCAAATTTGTCTGTCACCAAAAAAAAAAAAAAAAAAAAAAAAAGCCCATATTCTCAGTTTCCTCTTTAAAATGCATTCAGCTGTGGTGTGTGTTTTTATATCTCATTCTGTTCTTATGCTAACTCTTCTAGGCAGGTAGAAGATGTACTTTTAGACCTATATGAATAAAACTAAAGTTCAGAGTGGCTATGAATTATTGGGGGAATATAGCAAGTGACTGTCATGTCTGTATTGATAACTTAATAGATTTACCCAGAAAGTGCTTTTAGGGGGTGAGGTATGCATTGGAGGGTATATCACATAGCCAATTATTCTTTTTTCTCTCAAATTCTGATTCTTATGATGCTGACCTTCATGAACATGCTACTTTAAGACAGGCTCCTACATCAAAGTGACCTGAAATCATTGGATTAAAAGTAAATTGAAGTTAGAATACCATGTTTCATTTTTTTTCCAGTTTTGTCTTTCTTGCTTTGTGCTAGCTTGCTTTGTTTTGTTTTGTTTTGTTTTGTTTTGTTTTCTGAGTCTAGAGGAGACTTGAGTAGGATACCTACTAAAGGTAGCCCAGACTAGATAGATGGTGGAAACAGCTTCAACACTCTGGTCATTGAAGGCATGACTCCAACATCATCTTCAAGGAAAGCTTGTGTCATCTGTCCCTGTGTGTGCCTCAATCTTTACCCAGAAAAATATAACAGTTACTTTGGGTGATCTCTTTTGTAGGAATGTGTAAAATGTTCCCTTCTAAGGCACACACACATCCTCCCTTCTCCCACTCAGCACCAAGTCTAGCTTTACAGACAACATATATTTTGAAATATCCTTTACCAAATGAAGCGTGTCCCAAACGTACAGAGTCATCTCATGCATTTGCAAGACCATTACAAAAGACTTTGTGTGTGTGTGTGTGTGTGTGAGAGAGAGAGAGAGAGAGAGAGAGAGAGAGAGAGAGATTATTATAAGCTCCTCCATGGGTTTCATAACATTGAGAGCCTCTTTTCAAAATATTAAGTGCACAGACAATGTTCCCAGCCAAGGAAATAGAAAGACTTCACTGTCTTTTCTCCTAAGGGCTCTGATACTTTTGTGACAACACTAAAGAGCTGCTGAGGAGACATGCAACTTACCTCTAGGCTTGGGAACGTTTGCCTGGAATCATTAGCCAGTTCTTCCCTGGGTGACCTTTGAACCATTTCTGTGATGTCCGTCACCTTTGCAGATAATGAGCCCCAGGCATAGGAGCTGCTAAACACCCTCAGCAGACAGTCAACCTCTCTCGTGCCTCCCCGCTCTCCTGCAGCTGCTGGTGTGAGGCAGGGGAACAGGACTCTTCATTTGCTCCTGAAGGCTGAGTCGAGATTAAACATTGTTTTTGCCAGAATCTCCATAGTTGCTGCTACTTTCCTTTGGATGGAGTAGATATTTTTTCCCATTAACCAAAGAGAACATTCTGAATTTTTGGAAACTGGTGTTTGGAAACCTTTAGCAACAGTCCTAACCCAAGGCAAGTTATCCATACTGGCAGAGGTTAACGGTTAAAGAGATGACTCCTGCTTAGGGCAGTCTGGATTCAAATTCTGCTTCTGTCTCTTGCATGCGTGTGTCGATGGGCTTGTCATAGGTTGATCTGTAGAATGCAGAGAAGCATAGTACATAACTGATGCAATCACCGTAAGAAATGAGTAGATGAAACCACATAAAACACTTAGTACAATCGAGGGCTTACTACCTGCTGGGTGCTTTTAACATTATTAATACAATTAGCCACTGCCAACTGGAACAACTGGCCAAAGTCTATAGTGACTATGTTTGGGAAAGTCTCCAGAGGGAACAGTAGCATTGAAAGATTTGTTTGTGAGACAAACTTATTCCAGGAACTGCCTTCCAATGATTAGTTCTGTATGTTTTCTCTCTAGTACAAATGGAAGGCAGCATGTTTTTAAAAGACTTACAGGAATCATCTGTCACAGAGGATCAGAGCTAATATTCCCCCTCTTCCTGTTTCCTCAAAAGGTCAGCCTTCTGTGGGGGAAGTGCTTGTCTCCTAAGAAACTTTGAGATTAGTCCACCCTCTCTGCCCTGAATTGGCAGCATGTGCAAGTCACATGACAAATGGTTTTACTAAAACAAGAGTTGCAACAGAACAGGGCGAAAGGTCCTTAATGGAAAAGTGTTTAGTAGCAGTCTTCAGTATCACACACCCTCCAATAATAGGCCTGCTTGAGTTCTCCACATTTTGAGCAAGTTAGCCATTTGTTTATTCTAAGTGATCTTTCCTGGGTTCCATAGGCAAGAATCTGCCCATGGCAATCAGGAATGTCAAAAATATATGCAAGTATAAATTTATGTATAAATACATAAAATACTTCTATATTTGAACATGTTCAATTCATATGTGCATATATACACTTTTTTTTATACAAAGAGAAACCAAGTCTTCCTCCTAGCAAGTCCTTATCTACTCCTTGGTCTAGTAATTAAACAATTAAGTATCATTTATGATAATTACACATTACAACAAAGTAGTAAATAGGCATTAACTCACTTGAGAAATATGTTCTGTGTTATAGCCAGCATAACCATAAAGTAGCAGCCAAGGGCAAAGTATCGGTGTTTGGCACATGGCTCAGAATTAGCGCTGGTGCAGATGACAGTTCTCCAAGCACTGCAGTAGAGATGGGAAAGCCCTACATGATGCTCAGTGACATGAACATTGGCTCTAAAGCGTCGCTGTTTTGCCATGCCCATTTATTCCTGTTCCACTCGGGGAGTGAGAGAACATATATAGTTCTAGTTTTTATACATGCACACACACACAGAGTAAATCTTATTTTGCTTTTCTTACCTGCTCATCTTGCATTAGTTTGAAGATTCCTCATGAATCTCAGCATTAGAACTCGTTCTAATGCTCCCAAGAGGAAAAGTGGGAGATTTCAGGTGTAGCCTGCCTTATCTGGCCAGTTCTTTGTTGTGTAGTCACATAATTTGTGACTTGTCACCTATAAGGACTGGATATCGTCCATATCTCCCATAGTCCTAAGTAGACCCAGCCCTCCATTTAGGAAAGGAAATGGTTAGGAAGAAATGTCTCAGCAAGACCATGTTCATGTAGGCAGCTAGAAACAAATATTCACTCATACTACCCACTTCAAAGGGCAAAATCATTAAAAGCACCTAAAAGAACCATAACATTAGAGAAGACAGTTGTTACAATAACCATCCTCCCACTAATGTGTGCTAATGTTGTCACAGATGACAATAGCAGCAGACAAAAACAATGTGGCTATGTGGGTATGTGCTGGATTGAGCCCTTGAAATATCACTGTTCAACTTTGAAGCACACTCTCTGAATGACTCTAGCACATACCTGACCTTTCAAATTAAAGGTTTTTTTTTTTAAAGATTTATTTATTTTACATGTATAGATGTTTTGTCTGAATGTGCATATATCTTCGCATAAGAAGAGGTCATCAGATTCCCATGAGACCACAGTTATAGATGGTTGTGGGCCACTATGTGGATGCTGGGATTGCACTCAGGACCTCTGAAAAAGCAACCACTGCTCCTGATACTGGACCATCTCTCTAGCCCCATATTTTATTTTAATAAGGGGGGGTAGAGTGACATTTGTATGATAAGCCATTTAAGAGGGCTACAGACTGAACAGATACCACAATAGGGGTATCATCTGCCATTCAGGGGGAAAAAATCAAAGGGAGTAGTTGAGAGATAAGATATAGAGATGATAAAAAAAAATCCCTATAATTCAGAGACACAAATCAAGTGAGTGTCAACATCGTCTTTCTCAAATACTGAGGTTTGATCTAGAACCAAACTTCCAGGTCTACTCTGGCTGGGATATTGGTATAGGGGTTGGTATAAGAATCTTTATACTAGTTCTAATAAGTTTAATGATCACAGATAGAATTATTTTATAAAAAATTGTCAAGAATAAGTCCATATTCCAAGTGTACATAGCCACATTTGGAACACTAGCAGCCTCTTTGTCACAGAGGGGCACAGCAGCTGGTGAGCTTGCTTTGTTATAATTAGAACAGAAAGGGGTCTAGGCAAACTTGGAAAATGAATTCTAAAATATGGTGTCATTTTCTAAAAACCATCGTTTCTTCTACTCCAAGTAATCGTGAACCTAAGGTTTCTGTAACTGCAAATTTACCCATGGCCACCATCGGCATGAGAGGAGCCACACAAAGTTGTTCACAGACTGTATTTGTCAGTTTTGTCACTATAACAAAATGTCTGGCATAGGCTACATATGAAGAAAGACGGTTGGTTCAAAGACATAGAACCTGAGTTTGCTCCAGTTGTACCATGCTGTGTGGCAGATGGCACGCAGACATAGCTCAACAATTTACCCCATCTGAAGCCAGAGCAGAGAAAGAGACCAAGAACCAACCATTTTCTTAGAAGGCATAGCCCATCCCCAACTCTTTAAAGATTTCATCACCTCTGAAGACAAACTTTTAATCACAATGGATTGTGGGCAGCAACACTCAAGCCATTCCAAAACCTGTACTCTGGTTGCCAGTTAAAGAGTGTAACTCGTTCATGAACTTTGTCCATTCCCCATGGACAGAGCAGGAAGGTGTCTTTCTCTACTATACTACTTTAGAGGATAGGCCTTCTTTGGCTTTCTTCAGACATATCTTTGAGGTAGGGCTGGTGGAAATGAATAGGAAGCTAGCAAACGTTTCAGGTCTGTGTAGCAGGTAGCAAATCATGGTTGGAGCTTTGTTATACACTTGAGCGATTTGACCTGAGATGACCAAGGTTCCTGAAGTGACCTCACACAGCCACCCACATGCTGCATATCAAATACAAAACCATAAATCTAGAGAGCATACAAACTCATTTGCAAGTCTTATATAAGTAGTTTTATATTAATATATCTGGGCTTTTATTTTTCCCACCAACTTAAAGAAATCACTTGAAGTGATCAGTTGATTAACAGGAGACAGGGGAGGGAATTGAGAGTGGTGTAGTTAAGAGAGAAGGGAAATTGAGCCTTGCTGGAAGTTTTGTGCTAATAGACCCATCTATCAGCTACCAAACAAGGTCACAACTTGTGTCAGTCAGGTTTCTTCTACCTCTCCTCGACCAGTCAATTAAAAGAACCCAATTAATAATAAAAATCAGAAAAGGGAGATTTATTAAATGTGACCACACTGAAGACAAAGGGAACCAGCAACTGTCAAATCTATATTCGGATCCTTGCATGTGGGTAAAGTTTAAATAGAAGCTAAGAAATTTGCATAACTAGGCAATCCAGGTAAGCTGTAGTTCCCAGTTTATCACTCTCAGCCCCAAGCCTCCCCAGCAATGTCACCCAACAAGTTGTAAATCAGTTGTCAATCTATCTCCAAGCAAAAGCTCTTCCTTTGGATAGCCCAGGGGCTTCAATTCTTTTCTTCCATGTTCAAGAGATTCCCTGGGAAATTCCAGTCTGATGGAGTCTATTATTTTAGTAGTCTGGTAACCAAAGTAAGGAGCACAAGTCATTCTTGCCAAGGAGGGCAAGGCGCATGCTTTTGGATTATGTTAGATTACTCAGTTGCTTATCCTCACTTGAAAGCCAAGGCAATACTTTCTACTTCATCTAGGGGCAAGGCTAGGAGAGTTGGCATTTTACTTCCCTTTAAATCAATCCAGTACCAAAGGTATCTTGTGGGGGCAGTCTTTGAACATGGGTTTAATCTCCTCTGTGACACATTTCCTTTTGCAGAATGACACCCAAAATCCATAGCATAGTTTGACAAGCGTCCTGGGCTTATGGCTTCATCTCCTGGATGAGCCTCAGCCTCTCCCCTCACACAGTGTACAGGAGTAGGTTTCCTGTCATCATTTCACAGCTTTGATTTTCAACAGCAGTTTGTTAAATGTGAAGCGCTCAAAAACAAGTGTTGTTTACTCCTCTTAGTCTCCACTGTTTTCTGCTGTGTAAAAAGACATTCAAAGAGTGAAGGGAACAGACAGAAAATGTGTCTGTATGATAGAGAGGTAAGAGTGAGGCACTGCATAGGCTAAGTCTGGAGCATTTATACACTCTCAAGTTCAGCTCTAGCCTGTATTTGAAATTTGAATCCCAATGGCTCTTTTTTTTTTTTCCTTCTATAGTTTGGATGTTCTCTATTACAGTAATGAATTTTGATTTTCCCAAAGGTGAGTACACTGGAACAAAAGATTCAAGAAAGATAAAACATCTATTACCCAAAGGTAGAAGATTAAGAGGAAGGTATTTTCCAGTGGATATCTGGCCAATTGACAATTATGGCCCCATCATGTCTCAGCTTATCTCCACAAAAAGGAAAACAAAGACAGTGACTGAAAATAAAATACAGGTAACAAAAATAATAAAACAAATAGGTCACAAATTTTAGAGGGAGAAAAAACGAGGGATAGGAGTGATATATGAGCAATTCGAATGTGCTTCGCCAACCCCTCCCAAAAGATTATTTTAAAACAATCAAATAAACAAACACATTTTAGAAAAGATATATTTGACCAGCACAAAAGTTACTAATGACATTAATCTACTTCTAACAGCCTTTTCTGCTTATGGGAAGGTGAGGAACATCAAAGCTGCAGGAAACAAACTACAAATAGCCCCACAATAGTAGCAGGATGGCATTTCAAAAGAAGGCATCAAAGAAAACTCACCAACAGTGATACTTTTTCCTAATGGTTCTGAAGGGATAATTAAGTTGTTTATCACCTTTGATGCTATAACCCCAACACAGGTGTTCCCTGGAAACCAATTAAAAATACTTACAGCTGATAAAGAGGGCCTCTCAGCTCAACAGATTTACTAATAATTCCAATCCCATTTGGAAAACAATCTTGTCAAGTCTTTTGACACCAAAAGGCAACTTTCACACTCATTTACACTTCAGTGCCCACAGTGATAAGCACACAAGGGGTGTTTACTCAGCCTCCCTTGATCTCAGGACAAGGGTCCCCAGAAAGCTTCCCCTGACTATTGAGTGACAACTTTAGTTTTGAAGTATGATTTGTGCTGGGGAGCTTGGGTTGCCTTTAAAGGAAATAGCCTACAATCTTGCAGATGGTAACTTTGGGGGACCCGTTAGGAACTAAAATGCATTGAATTTATTGCTATCAGTCTATAGCATCCCTGTGGATGCAAACTTGATTACGTTTGGGCTTCATGGAAGAAGGAAAGGGTTCCTTGTGGAAATGCCACATGGTAACATGCAGCACGTGTGGTAGACTCATAAGAGGACTCTAATTTGGTAGTTTGGTTATGTCCTACTTATTTCCATAATCCCAGGAAGTCAGTCCACCAACTCACCAACCCTGGATCCATTGTTATCTATTAGTGGTCATGCTAATATCTGTCTAAAGCGTAAGAGAATAAGCCTGTGATTTCTTATTAGTTCCACTTCTACATATTGAAATGAACACTGAATATCTCAAAGGTATATCTCAAAACTCTCTTGAACCCAATTGTCTAAGATTGTGCACATTAGGTTTTCTAATCCATTGTCTCAGCCTGTATTTGGATGATGTTTTAAGAAGACCTTTAGGCAATTAGGTTTGAGACAGTTTTAAGATATCCAGTAGCAGTTAGATCTATAGTTACAGAGCTAACAGGGCTGTGGGGATTGGATGTGTGGGCTCAACTTGGCTGAATGGTTCATTGACAAAGTTCATGATTCTTGTGTCTTAGAGGCTTGCTGATTTTCCTGTGTGTATATTTGATTGGTAGACTGGATTTACTCTCTTTTTTCTATACTCCACCCCCATAGTAATATCCCCCATGCCTCTCAGCTCACCTTCTTCCTTACAAGTTATCTGGTTTTTTTTTTTTTTTGGCTGGGGCAAAAGGTGTGACTTTGGGTTCAGAGAGTCTCCACTCTTTCACTGAATAGCTGAATGATTTTGGCCAGTCTGTATTTTATACAATGATTTTGGCTGAAGCACATTTTCATCTTACTATGCTTTTCTTGTGGGCCAGCTGTTTTATTGGCAGTTTTCACCTAATCCTCGTGCATATGCAGTTGCATTTAGGAAACCAATTCCTGTCCAGTGTTGCCATATTTGGAAGAAGAGGGGAGGGAGCAGTAAGGGATATTGGAAAGGGATGTTGGGATCTCTTAAGAAACCAACAAAAATCTTCAACAGGTGGCAAAATCACTTAAGCTGTAAATGTGGAGAACTCATTGGAAGGAAATCTCAGACAATGGATATACAGAATCCTTTTGATTAATAAGCCAAAGCTAACTCATTTGTACCAGTGGCCATGGACTCATGGAAAGAGGAATGCGTGTTAAGAGCTATCTGAAGAGTGAGTTACACAGGAGTTGAGGATGACTGTTGGTTTTCTAGCTTGCTTCATTAGCTCTATGGAAGCATCCCCACTGAAACAGGGTAAAACACGAGTGGACTAGGGGGAGAAGGAGCAGAAAATGATTTACTTATTTTACTTTTTACAAAGTTTTAAAAACTAATTTAGTTATCTTCCAAATCAACAGGTTTAAGATTCCATCCTAACAGCTTTGTATATATACCATTGTACTTTGTTCATACTGGCCAGCCACTTATCCTACCCCATCTTTTCCCACCTAGTTCCCTTCTGTCTGACTAGTTCTATGATTTCATCACACACACACACACACACACACACACACACACACACAAATCTAGATTCTGCATATGAAAGAAAATAGATGGTATTCTTTTAGTCTCTCATTCACATTTCTAAATTACCATTGAATGTGTCAGAGGGATATCTTAAAACTACCTTGAAACCCTTGTCAAAGAGTGTACAAGTTTGGTTTTCTAATTGATTATCTTAGACACAGAGGATTTTAAAGGAAAATATTAGAATGAGATAGCTTTGAGCTATCCAGTGTCAACTTGGATATGTGGGTGTTGAATTAACAGGGCAGTATGGACTGATGCATAAACATGGGGGTCAGAGCAAATATGATTCTTGAAGTAAGGGGCATAAATGAGATCACCTAAAGGAGAAAAAAGAGTAAATAGAAAAGAAGGCCTAGTACTAACTCTATATTTTAGTGCTCAGAGAGAGAACTATGGATTGGAAATGGTTTCTAAGTATTGATTGCACAGGTAGAAGGAAAGCCAGGAGACTGCAGGGTCTAAAAATGAGGGCTTACTTTATCAGATAGGGAGTTCTCCATAGCATGAAATTTCTTCCAGAGACTAGGCTACTAGTGATTTGTGACCATAAGGGTAAATGTGACTATGTCCAAAGCTGCTTGAGTGGGATGCTTAAAAGCAGAGGCAGATTGCAGTAGGAAAGGAACTGAAAGGCTAAACAGAAGGGACAGAGGTTATCAAGACCTCATTAGACACCTAGCTCTGTAACTGGGGAGAGGTGAAGGGGTAGGCTTAGGGTATTAGTGGAGTTGAATGACAGTGACAAACTCAAGCATTCGTGCTTGTTGACAAGTATTTATTGCATGCTATCTCAGGCAAAGCATGAGGTAATAGAGAGGTAAAGGACTTCAAATTCCCCATTTGTGTGGAACCTTGCATGGGGGAGGCAGAAAGCTACAGACAGTAAACAAATAACACAGTCTAGAGAATTCCCTCCCTGGGAGATATAAACAAATATTTACTGCCTCCTCATAAGGACCCAGCAACAAATCAAACTGCATTCCAATGAAGTCTAACTTGGAAGAACTAAAGAGTCTATTGGGGTAACCTATAGAGTGCATAAGGGGTTGCTCACAGGAGTGTGGTAGATCTCAAAGCAGCTGGAAACTCTCATCCCAACAAGAAAGACAATGTCTCCATGGGTGTATAGATGGAGTCCCTCCTCATGTCAACCTCACAGTCTGAATACTCAAGTACCAATGAGCACAATGAAGCCTCAAGACATTTTGGCAAAATTACATGTAACTGGCCAAGAGGTATAGGATGGAATCTCCGATGAAAGTCCAGTAACCCTTCCCAAACCTTCCTTCTATGGAGAAATCAATAGTCAACAAACCTTGCATCTCTAGGGTGAAGAGTTCTCTTGTAAATAGTCACAGCCTGATGTTGCTGTTAGCTGTTGTTCTTGGAGGATAGTGCTCTACCACAAACACATATAGGTATAGCATACCTAATGGTGATTACGTACGGCAACTAAGAACAGGAAACAGCAAATGCCCAAGTGACTGATTTATACAGTGAGAGATTTAGAAAGCACTCTGCTATGTGACATTTTCAGTGTGACAGAATCCCAACTGATATTCAGGACATAATTATATCCTAAATATTTATGTTTTTAAAATCTAACTTTAACTGGGTGTTTCATGTTTGTCTAACAAGCTTACTCAATATTTAAACTCAGTGAAAATCCTACAATGTTAAAGGGCCAGTAGAGTATAAATAAAATAGAAAGGAGGTTGCTCTTAAAGGATTTGATGATCCCGTGGAGGTGGAAGAGTCAGCCCTATACAGTGGAAGGGAGATGTTTGGGTGTGCATGGAAATGAAAGGGAAGGAGAATGGACCCTGGATAGATCTCTGATGATTTCCTGTCAACTGAAGACAGAGAGTAGTTTGTGAATAGGGCTTTGGCTGGGGATTGAAAAGATGGAGATAGGGCTTCATGAAGAACACTGGCTGGCCCCACAGGAAGAAAATTGTAAGGGTGGGAATGAAGAACTTTTACTCATTACTGAGAGTAATTGGAGTGGGGAAATACATAGCCTCTCTTCCAGCTCCTTCCCTTTCTAGCAGCATTCCTTCAGTGTCAGAGGTTGCTAAGTACTGATTTCCAGATCTTTGCCTGGAGTCAGGGTGGGGCTAAGTGAACAGCAGCATCTGCAGAAGACTGGGGCCCATTAAGCACTGAAACTATGCTACTTTCCCTGGAAAGGCTGTTGCTACAGTTGAAGCCTGTTAATAGCTCTTCTTTGGAAAAGAGATGAATTTGATGATAACATCAAACAAGTCACTTATAACCATCATCACCTAATTTAGACATAAGGTCCATCAGTACTCTTTGAAGAAAACTGGAGATTTGGAAGTTATCTTCATCTTTTGAACAATATAGTCAGCCAGTGTAGATGGTAACTGAACTTGCCTCTCTGACTTTTGGCTTTTGCTTCTGCTGTGTTTAAGTTTCTGCCATTTCTATACCACTTGGATGTGGCATCTTGTTTTTGTTGGGCACACTACAGCTAGGAAGGAGGCAAATAATTTTGAACAAGTTGAGACGGATTTTACTCATTAACACTTAACATTTCATAATCATACTGTTGCATTCTTAACAAGCATAATAATTGCTTTGCATTATTTCACTTATATGCAGAACATTTTTGACATGTGCCTTCATGCTTCATAAATAAGAGGTTAAATCCAGGCGTTCCAGAGGGAACGTGATGCGAGTGGAACCTTCTTTGATGTAAAGGTTAGCTCAGTGGGCTGTTACTATGGTTCCTGCTGCATCAAAATGGCACCTCAGAAAGCTGCAACACTCAGCAGCATTTCCCTGGCATGCCAGGCACTAAAGGACCATGATCTGCTTAGCAGAGGTATATATATATCCACCAGCTGTGGGAGGGTGTATTTACTGATGTGAGGGAACTCAATGGAGCAGATTCCACCGTTCTTTTTCCCAGTGTATAAGCAGCACTGAAAACCTTCAGAGTCATGTTTTTAGCCCAGACTGTGGGTAAATGTCAACAGAGAGAAAAAACTGTTTGTGGACAAACCTGTTCAGCAGTCAGAACTTAAGAGAAGGGAATTGACACAGACAGGGACATAATGTTCTAGTACTGATAACTGCCTGGTTGATTTTCTTTGATTTTTGACCTCTTTTTAGTCTTTTCATGAATGCCATTTTAGATGATACAGACCCAGGTTTCCACCTATCGCCTGTATCCATCTCACAAAACTGTAGTCTTATCCTGGGGAACGAAGTCCTTTGGAATTTGTGGACTCTGCTCATCCATTGCAGGATGGGCAGAGGGATGCACTGTCTAGGCAACATGCTAGGAAATGTTGCCTCTTATGTTTACAAGAGAAAACTCACTTCTAATAAATCCTCTGCATAATTCTGAACAAAATTACAATTGTACAAACTGTACTGTACACTTCTACAAAATGGTGATCAGAAGCTTATGGACGATGGCCAATTGCTTCTTAGTTGTGGATACAATGTGGGTATCTAGAGAGAAAACACTCAGAGCTGAAAGAGCCCTGACGTTGTTCGTTGATCATTGCACTGTGATGAGCTGGTGAATTGCAATCATTGGAAACAAAATGCCAAAGGCTTTGCTTATCAGAAGGGATTACCAATCATCTCTATGTCCATGGCCCCTTTCCTCATTCTGAAGTTTCTGTTGACAGAGAAGCCAAGTGAGAATATAACTGAACACCAGGCACAAACCAATCTAAGAGCAGAGAAGGCAAGATTAAGTACAGTGGGTAAGGAGGGATGGGAGCTATTTTGAAAGAGTGGCCTTCCTGAACAAAAGAATGTGGGGGTTGTGCTGTGAAATACTATATATAAATAGAAAAGTACATCCCCAGGCATGATCAGGTACAGACTATATTCTTGAGCAAGTTCAAGTTAAGGCACAAGGAAGAAAGGTGGAAAACATGTTTTGGAGAATACGCAGTTTGGAACAAATGTTTGTTAAAATGGTAGACAGAAAGCAATGTCCAGCTATCATTAAAAAACAATTGAATGGGGGGGCCTCCTGCCATAGTTGATTTTTCATAAGTTGTTTTAACCTGAAACAAAAGGAGGAAACATGGAGAAGGCCCATTAAATATGATTTCCTTCTCATGTACATGCTTCACTTTGTGGCCAGATGTGCCAGGCACAGTACTTACGAATACCTAATTCCTATAGCTCATGAGTGTCTATGACCATGAGTTATGCTTTTGATGGTCTCCCCCAATGTGACATAAAAGAGGAGTGGGGGAATGTTGTGAACCACATTACTATTAGTGGAAAGTCACATCATATTTAAAAATGGGCTGGTAATATAGTCTAAGCTGTGTTCAATCACTGGAGACACCCATTTTGCTTGACAGCATGTCCTCAGAAATCTAACAGACAGCTAGAAATCATGAACTTTTCCAGAAAGGTAGGTAGGAGCAGGGCTTTTCAATTTTTAAACTGTCTTCAGCTTTTAGACAAGAAAGATTACTATTTGGGGGTGGTTACAAACCATATATCCCAAGTCTTACTTTGAGAGATGGTTGTCACTATTTTCCCAGTATAACCAAAATAAGGCAAATTCAGTTAGAAGCCTCATCTTATGCATGGACAATGGGGTAGAGACCAGACTTAGCCAATATTGATCAGTGCACAGGAGGAACTCAGAAAATTGGGTACAAGACCCACATATCGCTGTTCTAAGTAGGCTTGTGGGATTTGTACAAAGCATATTGTGCATAGAAAACTCAGTCTCCATTTTCTTTTTTGTTTTTTTTTTAATTAGGTATTTTCCTCATTTACATTTTCAATGCTATCCCAAAAGTCCCCCATACCCTCCACCCCACACACCCCTACCCACCCACTCCCACTTTTTGGCCCTGGCATTCCCCTGTACTGGGGCATATAACGTTTGCAAGTCCAATGGGCCTCTCTTTCCAGTGATGGCCGACTAGGCCATCTTTTGATACATATGCAGCTAGAGTCAAGAGCTCTGGGGTACTGGTTAGTTCATAATGTTATTCCACCTATAGGGTTGCAGATCCCTTTAACTCCTTGGGTACTTTCTCTAGCTCCTCCATTGGGGGCCCTGTGATCCATCCAATAGCTGACTGTGAGCATCCACTTCTGTGTTTGCTAGGCCCCGGCGTAGTCTCACTAGAGACAGTTATATCAGGCTCCTATCAGCACAATCTTGCTAGTGTATGCAATGGTGTCAGCGTTTGGAGGCTGATTATGGGATGGATCCCTGGATATGGCAGTCTCTAGATGGTCCATCCTTTTATCTCAGCTCCAAACTTTGTCTCTGTAACTCCTTCCATGGGTGTTTTGTTCCCAATTCTAAGAAGGGGCAAAGTGTCCACACTTTGGTCTTCATTCTTCTTGAGTTTCATGTGTTTTGCAAATTGTAACTTATATCTTGGGTATTCTAAGTTTCTGGGCCAATATCCACTTATCAGTGAGTACATATCATTTGAGTTCTTTTATGATTGGCTTATTTCACTCAGGATAATGCCCTCCAGGTCCATCCATTTGGCTAGGAATTTCATAAATTCATTCTTTTTAATAGCTGAGTAGTACTCCATTATGTAAATGTACCACATTTTTTGTATCCATTCCTCTGTTGAGGGACATCTGGGTTCTTTCCAGCTTCCAGTTTCTTTTTTAAAAAGAATTATTTACTTTTTATGTATATGAGTAAACTGTAGCTGTCTGCAGAGACACCAGAAGAAGGCATCAAATCACAGATGGTTGTGAGCCACCATGTGGTTGCTGGGAATTGAACTCAGGACCTCTGGAAGAGCAGTCAGTGCTCTTAACTGCTAAGTCATCTCTCCAGCTCTAAGTCTGCATCTTAATAGACATTAAAATTTTTATTTTCTAGAAGTAAAATGCCTACTAAGATCTCACTTCTTTTCCAGGAACCACTAAAAACAAACCAAAACAGAGATACATATGCCAACAAAGGTCCAAAGGCTATCTTCATCCATGTATCAGAGGGCATCAATGAACAACCCTTTCCACGCACTTTATCTTACAGTATTTCATATTTAACTTGGTTGTGCTTACAAGAGTAAACTATGCAGATCATTATCAAAATAGCATACATATTATATTACACTATAGTGATATATGTGTATATATATATATATATATATATATATATATATTAATGCTATTAAAATTGTTCTGATGCTTGTATCACCTTTGCTCATTCTGATGACTTTTGTTGATGAGAAACAATGATAGTATCACTGAATGTGGGAGGGTCACATCCCAGTGACTAGAAGTTATCAAAAATAAATTCCTACACTTGAGATACACATATGGTTGCAAGACACTTTCCAAGTGAAAGAGAAATTGCTAGACAATTTATGCAACATCCATGTAGTGGAATATTTTAAATTCACTAAAGCATGATCAAGATGAAGCAGTGTGATCATAAATCAAAGGAGACATTGGAGAAGACTGTACAACATGCTTCCATTTTTAGATTTATTTTGCAGTCGTATACACATTTAATAATAAACTTGAGCCAGAAATGATAAGCTCTGAAATGACACTGAGAGGCTAGACATAGACCACTATCACTCTCTTTAGATGTAATTCAAAAACTATTACATTTTTTTAAATGAAAGTTTTCAAAACATATTATCTTTATTTTAAAGATGTGAATATGAGTCTCAGAAAGTGGCTTCTGTAAAGTATGAAGCTCAACCAGAGAATCCAGTCTCATGGTTCTTTAGAAATTTCTGTGGCCACCATATTACAGCTAGAACAGCTGACTTCCAGTCTGACTGCTGTAGCACCTCAACACATCCTGGTCCACAGCAGCAATCTTCTTTTTTTGTTTTTTGTTTTGTTTTTGTTTTGTTTTTCCGAGACAGGGTGTCTCTGTGTATCCCTGGCTGTCCTGGAACTCACTCTGTAGACCAGGCTAGCCTTGAACTCAGAAATCCACCTGCCTCTGCCTCCCAAGTGCTGGGATTAAAGGCGTGTGCCACCACACCCAGCAGCAGCAATCTTCTAGTTCAGATATATATATATATATATATATATATATATATATATATATATATACATATATACATATATACGTGTGTGTGTGTTTGTGTGTTTGTATACACACATATACATATATGTGTATATACATGTGCATATACATACACACATATATATATATACATATACATATGTGTGTGTGTGTATATATATATATATATATATATATATATATATATAATGAAAATTTTAAGTGTGCTTGTTTTGATCTTTCTTGGAGATTCACATCTGAGAATGAGTTCCTAGATGGGAATCTGAAAGTGTGTTTGTGCCCTGTCTATACTTGGGGAGCCACCGAACACTGTATCTTAGTTTCCTCCCTCGTGAAAATATTGTGCTGACCTACTTCTGCAGGAGAGCTGGGTGAGCTGCTTTGTTGTTTAAAACTGCTTTTGGAAACACAAAATTTCACTGTTTGTCGGGAGTTGTTCCCGGTTTATACCTTCTTTTCTTCTCATGCTCCTCTCTGTAATCTAAGCCATGGAGGACTGGTGTTTTTCTATGTCTGATCCAAAAGTCCACAGAATTAAGCAGTTGTTTTTCAGTTGGAAAGAGATTCTCTAGCTTTTGGTTTAATGATGCTTGAGAAAGCATTAATTCTCCCCTAATCTGAATGGAAATCTACCATTACCCCCATCAGAGCAGTTTGGTGTGCTGGTGTTCTAGAGGCAGTTCTCCTGCCACTGAGGTTTAACATCATCTGTATGACAAGGATTAATAGTGCAGCTTTAAAGTAGAGGTGAGGAAATGATTTTCTTCTATCACCTCAGGTTCCCTCTCCCTGCCTCTCCCATTACTGCTCCCTCCACTAAGCTGTGACTCGGATGCAAAGTATCAGGAAAGACACATACAAATAAAAAGCAAAGTGTATCAACAAAGTGAAGCTGAGTTTTTGGAACTGTTTTTCACAGACAAAAAACACCATCAAATGAAGAAAGTGAGAGTCCTACTAAGGGTGGAGTCCTTCTTCATTTCAGCCCTTCTCAAACCCCACCAGGTCCACGAGATGAATGAAGCAATGAGGGCTGTCACAGTTCAGGACTCTTTTGTGGAACATATAGATAGACAAATAGGCATGAAAGGGATGCAGCAGTCTATCCTTTTAAGTTAGAGCTGGAATGTGCTGCAGTCATTCTGCTTTCTTTGAGTTCTGATCATTTTTAAGTGTTCTCAATGTTGATCTTAAGTTTTAGGTTAGTAAAAATGTCTTTCTCCAGATATATTACACTCTTCCTGGGCAATAAACATCTTGTCCCATTCCAGTACCTACACTACTGCTCTGTGCACAGCAGTCAATTGACACCGCCTAAGAAAAATCATTCTAGATACTATATAAGGTATTGATTCTGGTAGGCACACCCATTTTGCTGCACTGAATTTAGTCATAGGAATGGTTAAGTATGAGACTTAGTGTGATACCCATAATAGCTGTAATAATCTTCAAACTTCTGAGACTACAGATTCTGTTCCAAGGCTCATAATTTAGTGTATAAGTAGCACTCAGTTTTCTCCAGTGTAAGATCAAACAATTGAAGATGTTTGATATAAGATCTCATTGAAGGTGAGAATGACTTCAAGGTCTCTAAATGTTTCCGAGTATGGTACATGTAAAGTGCTTTCTTCATCACTGGAGATGCTTATAAAGACAGACAAATAAAACTAGGAATGCTAATGAAAAGTTAGTCACAGTGTTACAACTATGAAAATTAAAGCCACTAAAGTCCCATCATAGACTCCAGTCCTTAACTAATGAGTAAGAAATAGTTTTGTAGTGTGTTCTGTTATTTCTGGGTTCATATGTTATATTAGCTAGAGCTCTCTAGAAAATAGAACTGACAGAATGAATATATATGTGTGTGTGTGTGTGTGTTAGATTGGCTTATGTGACATTGCCTATTTAGCCCAACAATGGCCATTTCACACTGGAGAAGTAGAGAATCTGGTAGCTGCTTAGTCCATGAGACTGGCAGTACTAAGCTGGGACAAAGGGCTTGGAAAATTCCTACAGAGCTGCTAGTCTTTATTTCATATTGAATTACTGACAAACTAACAAATAATGCAGCAGAGAATACCAGGAAAGAGATGCAGCAGCCACAGACCCCAGCAGCAATAGCTTAGGTAAACTTGCCAGGAAGAGTGAAGGCAACCAGACAAAAGTAAAGCTTCATTCTTCTTTCTTCTCTCATCTAAGTTTCCACCACAAAATGCCTCCCATACTTAGTGTGGGTCTTCCCATTTCAAAGATTTCAGTCAAGAAAATTCCCCATAGGAGTCCTCAGTAGCTTGCTTTTTAGTTGACTCCAGATTCAGTCAATTTGACAGCCAAGGTTAACCAGCACAAGTCCATCCTTTGTCAAACTGACCATCATATCTCTTTTTGTCAATGCTTAACTTCCAAGTGAAACAGTAACAAGGACATAATTTCATATAACATGACATAACTATCCCATTTACAACCTAAATGCATTATTTTTTTCCAATAGTCCTTCGAGAAGTATTTAGTATTTTAGCATTTCATAATTAAATATAAAATATTTATTTACAGAACTTAAACATCTATTAATAATCTTTAGAAGGAATATCTCTGCATTCCTCACACCACTAAACTCCTAGAAATTCACTGAGGTAGAAGGCCTTTGAATTTTGTTTGGATTTATTTTCTATTCTCTGAGAGGCATATGCCCTATCAAAAAGTCCAGAGTAGTTGCTACCTCCTGTTTACTTGGTAAATTATCATAATGTCATCGACATAGTGTACCAGTGTGATACGTTATAGAGGATATGGGTGGTCTAGATTATATGAACAACTTACAACATGGGGCTATAAGTAATATATCATTGAGGTAGAACTGTACATCTTTATAGTTCTGCAGCTGGTCTTGCCATCTGAAAGGAAGTTGCTTCAGGAGGGTCATGTGAACAAGCATCAAAATGGGGAGGGAAAATCATTTCAATATCAGTAGCTGATACTGTCTGTCATGAAATACATTAATCTGATCAAGTAAGGAAGCAACATCTGGTACAGCAGCTTTGATTGGAGTCACTGCTTTATTAAGTTTGTAATGATAAACTGTAATTTCCTACGATTCATTGGTCTTCTGTACAGGCCAAACAGGAGAATTACAGGGATGTCTTATTTATGGGTTTATTGCTGTGGGGAGACACTATGACCAAGGCAATATATAAAAGAAAGCATTTAATTGGAGCTTGCTTACAGTTACAATAGGTAAGTCCATGATCATCATAGTTGGGAATGTCAAAGTCAGAAAGTAGGCATGGCATTGGAGAAGTAACTGAGAGCTCACATCTGTTCTATGAGAGGGGGAGGGGGAGGGGAGGGGGAGGGAGAGAGAGAGAGAGAGAGAGAGAGAGAGAGAGAGAGAGAGAGAGAGAGAGAGAAGAGAGAGAGAACACCTGGGAAAAGACTTTTGAAACCTCAAAGCCTACCCCCAGTGACATACAACCTCCAACAAAGCTAAAGCTCCCCCAACAAGGCCACATCTCCTAATCCCTCTCAAACAATTTCACCAACTGGGGACCAAGATTCAAGTATATGAGCCTATAGATGCTATTCTCATTCAAACTCATTCAGGGAGAGATGTGGTAGAAACCATCACCCCCTATATTTTTAAAGTTCTTGATAGTAACACTAATTTCTGCAGTCCATCTAGGGATGTTTTATTAATTTTTGTTCACACATTTTCCATGGCTTAACTAATTCCAGTGGCTTCCATTTGTTTGGTTTCTTTTGAATCATATGAATGTTCATTCTACACATTAGAGAAATAATCTGGATATTGTGCCAACTTCTGACTGCAACTATCCCATTTCATGTATTCTGAGACTGGGAAAGGAACAGAGAATGAGTTTTGTGACCCAAAGGACCCACTGAGGTTTGACTAAAATTCATCAGTCACCTGACCCCAATTGGAAGAGATACAATGATTTCTGGGGTAGTCTGTACCAATGTCAATTCAGAACCAGCAGGTAGTGGTTCTGGAAAGGTCTAATCATTTAATTATCTTCAATATACAGGTACCCTTATGCCTTAGTTACTTTCTACCCCTGTGCTAAGCCACTATGAACAGGACATCTTATAGGAGAAAGAATTTATTAGGGGTTTACAGTTTCTGAGGTAAGAATTTATGGTGGGGGAGCATGATAGTAGGCAGGCAGGCAGGCAGGCAGGCAGGCAAGCAGGCAGCAGGCAAGCAGGCAAGCAGGCAGGCAGGCAGGCAGGCAGGCAGGCAGGCAAGCAGGCAGGCAGGCAGGCAGGCAGGCAGGCAGGCAGGCAGGCAGGCAGGCAAGCAGACAAGCAGGCAGGCAGGCAGGCAGGCAGGCAGGCAAGCAGGGAATCAGGCAAGCAGGCAAGCGAGAAGGCAAGCAGGCAAGCAGGCAGGCAGGCAGGCAAGCAGGCAGGCAGGCAAGCAGGCAGGCACGCAGGCAGGCAGGCAGGCAAGCAGGCAAGCAGGCAAGCAGGCAGGCAGCAGGCAAGCAGGCAAGCAGGCAGGCAGGCAGGCAGGCAGGCAGGCAGGCAGGCAGTCAAACAGGCAGGCAGGCAGGCAGGCAGGCAGGCAGGCAGGCAGGCAGGCAAGCAGGAAAGCAGGCAGGCAAGCAGGCAGGCAGGCAGGCAGGCAAGCAGGCATGGTGCTAGAGCAGCAACTGACAGTTCAAATCTTGAGATACAATTGTGAAGCAGAGAGAGAAAGAGAGTGAGAGACATTGACTCAGAATGGTACAAGTCTTTTGAACTTCAAAGCCCACCCCTAGTGGCTCCTCCAACAAAGCCATACCTTCTAATTCTTCGAAAACAGTGGAAATTCTTGGTGGAATTCTTCCACCAATTGGGGAACCATTCACATATACATCACCACACCTTGTAAAAGGTCATAGGCTCCCCTTGGAGAAAATATTGGAAAAAGAGTAACATTAAAATATTTTGGTATTTTAAAAAGGCCCTCCTTCAAGCAGATTTGATCTTTTCTTCATTTAAAAAGTCTGGTAACTGGTTGTTGATATGATTCAAGTTAGCCTTTTATTTGTTCTTGAATTTTCTTATACAGATTAGGTAAGAATTTATTAGCTAGTGCCAAACTTCCATGAATTAGGCAATTACAGATATTGCTTTGTGTGTGCTGTCCATGCCTTTGGAAAATCAGTGCTGTCACTTAGCCTTTGCCTCTCCAGGATCTAATAAGATCCACTGAATTTAATTCATCTCATTGAACAGCCACATATCCTACCCTAAGGTCTAGCACAGGGAGAAGAAGAATTGCATTAGTATTTAAATGTTCTGGTTACCAGATTTCTGTCTCATAGCATTAGTGAAGACAATGTCTTCAGGGCCCTATCATTGTGGAAGATTATGTTTTAAACATAAAATTTACTCAAGAATACTGATTTATCCAAGCCTTTGAATCACTTAACCAACACAAAGCCAAGAGCTATCAGGAATCTCCAGCTCATTGTCAGTACTCCATCTTTTGACAAATCCTTCAGTCAATAGGTCAAATAAATTCTTATCATCTCTTTAAATCTGTGAGCTATAATATTAAATCTAGAAACTCTGTTCAATAGGTCCATGGGTATAAACTAAGCTTTATCCAGTTTTATGTTTTTCTACCATTACCCCATACTTTTAAAATCCTTCCCCACACTATCTCTAAAACGTGTTTAGATGGATTATAAAATGTACTAAGTTCTTTATGGATGTAGCATAGCTCCTCGTGGACCACACATTTTACCTCACCTTCAGGGGTCTGCTTGATCTTGAATCTGGTTATTCAGGTCAAAGATGGGTGGGTAAGGATGGTTATCAGCATTGTCTTGTGTCACATATCCTTCAGAGAGGATCATTGCTAGTTCTACAGACAGTAGTTTAGATTGGGACTTAAATCTATGTTACAAGACAAGAAACTGAATAGTGAAGATTTGATTTTGATTTTTGGCAACTTGAGCTCTACAGATGCCAGGGAGAATAGTGTCATCCCGAGAACATGTAGAAACCTTTAGATTGTTTAGGCACATCTGGAGCTGGGTAACTTTACCACTCAGCTCATTCTTTTCCTGTGTTACTTTATTCAGAGATCATTATTTTCATTGCTTTTCCACAAATGTACAAAAGTTCCTTTTATACAGAGTCACTAAATTCCTTACTCCTCATAAGAGGAGAGCCAGGAGCACCAAATGCATTTATTGCTCAACTATTAACTATACAAGATCATTCACACTATGAATTTCCAGTGTTCTCCATGCTACCAGGGGAGTTGTAAGCATTATACGGTTCATCTAGTCAGAGAGCCAGCTCCAGTGCCACAACACTCATGAGATAAATCCATCCTTACACTTACGTTTCTCTAGAACCAATCCTGGTACCACAGTATATGTTTCTAAGGGTTCTCTAGACGATCAGAACCTATAGAATAAATGCATATTAAAAAGAAGTTTATTAGGTCAGCTTATATGTTATAGTAAGAGTAGTCCCAGCAATAGCTTCTTTTACTGTGAAGAGATTGAGAGCCCTATATTTGCTCAGTCCACAGTGCTAAATGTCTCTGTAGTATCCATCTATAGCAAAAGACCTACAAGTTTTATGGAGAATTAATGGACGTTTATTGACACAAGAACTCTATTTGGCATGGGAGAAGATTTTACTGCAGTAGAACTAGAGAATGCTGAGAAGCAATGGATGCCCATTAACACATGTGGTATTGTCCTCTTGTACACATCAAGAAACTACAACTCAGAAAAGCCAAGTAACTCTCCCGAGGTTACAAAGACAATAAGAAGACTATGGCTTTAACCAGGACCTCACTAATAATAAGGCCATATACTTTCCACTCCCCATTCATTTCTATTTGCCTAATTTGCAATATCATATGGACATTGCCTTTGGAGTCTTGCCATGCTTGATTGGCTTGAACTTTATCTTCAGTCCCAGTGTCCTCAGTGTTCTTGATTTCCATGCCAATTCCTGGGGTTAGCTCTACAGTTGGCTTCTTGTCTTTCTTCTTGAACCTATCACACTGTGAGGGAGGTGGTCATGCCCTGATGCTGTAGGAGAAGACAAGAGAATATGAAACTAAACTACAGCTTATATTTCCAGTGTATCTGCTGATCCCGCTTTTCCCTAAGGAACAAATACACTACCCACATTTTCACATGCTGGCCTTTCAAATATTTAAAAAGAGCTCTCTCTCCCACCCGTGTCTTTTCTTCACAAGCTAAACTCTGTTCCTTTAACAATTCCTCATACTGCAATCCCACAGCACCACATGGGGATAATTTCCATATGTCGGCTAATTCTCTAAGACTTACATTAGATCAGAATCTGGCCCTGTATGAAAAGAAACCATTTCCCGTGCTTTCTCTTTCTGATTCATTAGATTTCACATACACTTTTCTGATGACTACCTGCTGTTTTCAAATTCAGCTGCAACCCAATATGACTCACTAGGCAAGACTGTCAGTCTCTAGTTTTTGCTTGTCAGTTTCCACCCACTCAAGCTCCCCCTCCCCCCAAAGTGCCCTTCTGCAGTAGTATCCAATGGGTGATGTGCCCATGAAAAAATGTCAAGGTTTGATTCTTGGCCATTTTTAATTTATATAAAGCCATATGACTTCTTAGGGTCAAATGAATTTTTTGTTCAATGTAAATAATTTTAAGTTTGAACAGCTGTGGTTCCATCCTCCAAACAAAATACCCCAAAAGGTGGTTGAGAGTGTTATATGCCAGAGCCTCCCCTAAAATTTCATTAATTGTTCTCTCCATTTAGCAGAATAAGGGAAGTAGAAACCTGAAAGCTGACTTGAGGTTTTGAGCATTTGCCGGGCCTTTCCTCACAACAACATAGCTGTGCTGTTTGTGAAGCCAAGTGTTTGATTATTTAAACAGAAAACCTCTAAGCTGGAAGAAAAGAGAGGAAAGGAGAGCTGCAAAACAGGGGAAAGAAATAAGGATATTACTATCCAAAAATCTTAAAGCTAGGCAATTCCAAAGAACTGAGTTAGACATAGAACTGAATAAACCCCAGAAGTTGGACTGAATGGATGTGTCCTAGGTCCAGAAAGTTGCTCAGACACAGGCAACTGTTCCCCTTAAAACATACCGAAGGCCTCTCTTTGTGGCTGTACAGCATAGAAGAAGAACTGAAAATACCAATATATGACTTTAAGGCTCTGCTCTCCAAAGCAGGAGTCTGTTCCAGGGAGATGGTCTTCAGAGATGAAAGAAGATTGGCAGGAACTTGAATTGTTCCTGTTTGAGTGAGTGTGCACAGCACTTCTCCCAGTTCTCCGCCTGACTGCACTGAAGGTAGCCTATATGAAATCTGGACTGTTAAATGAGATGGTGGCTTCTGTAGTCACTGGCTGTTGAGTATGTGGAGTCATAGAAGTCTCAGAGTAGGAAGGCTCATAATTGTCCTCTGTTGCAACTTTTGGCCTGATGCAAAAGTGCTCCCATATGACCAGTGAGCAATGCTGCCTGACAGGGTGATTCTTTGGTGTCATGGAAGTAGAGTTTCTGCACCTGCACAGAAACTCTTTCTTTTCTGAGGTGGCTGTATAAGCTCTATCCTTTCAATTAAGAACTGAAGTCTACTGCCTGCTGACCTTGGACTACCCTTGTCCACCCCAAGAAGGATAGTTATGGCGTCCCTAAACCAGCAGTTCTTGACCTGGGAGTCATGACCCCTTTGAGGGTCAAATGAACTTGTCATACAGGCCACGTCAGACCATCAGAAAACATAGATATTTATATTACAACTCATAACAGTATCAAAATTACAGCTATGAAGTAGCAATGAAGTAATCTCATAGTTGGAGGTCACCACAACATGAGGAACTTTTTAAAAGGATCACAGTATTAGGAAGGTTGAGAACCATTCTCATTTCATATTTTGTCTTTGTTCATATAGTATAATTCTTGAATCTTCATCATCTTGGGCTGGCTTTTAATACACACTTCATCATCACAACCCTGTGTGCATACTTTGAATCATTCCCTTCTACTAAAAGAACATGTCACGTCTGTGGATGTCTTTTCCATAGTCCTAGTAACTAGTAGTACCTGAAATGTTTTAATACACACACACACACATATATATGTATATATATATATATATATATGTATAATGAATGAATCATCTGCTTTTCCACAGAATCAAAAAAAGATCCACTCTCTCATAGATGGGAAAATAATTCCTTTGTGTTTCAATTACAAAAAAAGGCAGATCTCTGTCTGTCTGTCTGTTTCTCTCTCTCTCTCCCTCCATTCCTCCCTCCTTCCTTCCCTCCCCACTTCTCTCTGAGTCAGGTAAGACTTATTAGAAAGCTGGTAAATTTTGCTTTAATGTTATGTTAAACTATACAAAGACATTATTGCTAGAGAATAATTTAAACATTATACAAATTGGATTCCACATGTGTTGTACTGATGTTTGCATGTGACTTTGTGATTCATGCAACTTTCTGGGACCTTTTGTTTAATAAAGAAAAATTCAAACATCAGCAAGAAAAGGAACAATGAATTTTGGTTTCAGCTTAATCTGCTAAGTAATGACTTGAAATCTTTGTAAGACCAACTCTGGCACCTGGCTTCACAATTGAACTGGATAATTCATTAATTACTTTGGCGTGTACCCCTGTAAATGACTTTTAGAGTGGGTGGGTGTTCGGGGCGGGAGGGGGGGAACTCTAGTGGAATGAAACACAGCTGTTGAGTTATTTATGTTCACTTTAAAAGCAGAGAACACAAAAGTCCTGTGATTCCACTCACAGGTTCCAGCCTTCATGATTAGATTTTGGCTGGTCCATTACCAACAGATGATTCAGGCCACATCTTCACGAGGCCAAATTGCAAGGTGTAACTTTACTCTCCATAAAAGACTGCTAACTGGCATGCACCTCCCTTTGAGGACAAGAAGATCATGTACTAATAGGATTTATTACTCCTCTTGCCACTTCCTGGTTTAGTGAGATCAAGGAATGTAGTAATATTTCTTCTGTAGTGCTTTTCTGCTCCGAGTTGGGTGCATATGTGGGTAAGCATGCGCACTTTGTGTTTCATTTTATATTTTCACAAATAGCCAGGAGACTAAAGGGGGCCTGGCCAATTAGTCCTCTGGTTCCTGGCAAGGAACCAGAAGCTGAAGGCAATCAGCTTTAAAAGCTTTTTTGGCCCCTCACATCATTATTAAGCTAAACCTAACAAGAACATGGGGGTTGGGAAGTACACTTTCCAAGGAAACTAGCCTGAAGCTATTTAGAAGCACAGTATCTATAATTTTTATTTTTAAAAAGTTCCCAATGCCCTTTTCTCTTAAGATCTGAAATAATCCTTAAAGCCAATATAATTACAGTATTTATTTCCAGGCAACATCTATTTTTCTTAGCCTTTTCCAACCTCAATCTTGTATACCCCTCCCGCTGGAAACCACTTCATTTAAATTTATAAAGAAGAAATTACTATAAAACAAAAGCAGAGTGAGTTCTCATAATACACAGTCCCAACTCTTAGTAAAGATGAATACAAGCAGCTACAGGACACACAGGGTACAATGCGTTCTGTCTTTTATTTATCTGTCTTTTTTTTTTTTATGGATTTTCATCATTGCCAAGCAGTACTTATCGAATGGTACGGTTTTGTTTGTAAAGGAATGATTATAATTCACAGAGCAGCTAAATGTCCATTAACATTTTTTCATCCTTTTTTAAACTATCCTGGACAAGACTTGCTAGCATGTGCTTACAGGGTTTGCACAAGCTTTCTTCGGCTCTCGGCTTCCTGCCAGTTCCTGGGCTGCCTCACTCTGTCCCCTGGCCTTTGCTGCTAAGAACTGATGGTCCGACTCAGCCTCGGGACTGAGAATAGGGGTCTTCACACCAGGAATTTTAAGGCGTCTGTTACAAGTAAGGAGGTGCAGACAGTATAACTACAGCCCACTTAAATACCAGGCCAGTGAAAAGGAAAGAGAAAAGGAAGGGAAAACACTCAGGGTTTACCGAGGACGTGGCCGTGTCGGTTTTCTATTTTGCTTCTTTGTTCAACTGTAAGCTTTAGTGTGAGGTAAATGCAGCGAGGTGTGCATGGCTTCACAACCTTCCAAGTGATTCTTGTAAAATATGACATAGAAGTTCCAAATGAACTATCTCCCGAGTACCAGGTCATGTTTGGGGGTTAGAAGGACAAGCAGAAAGTAGAACTCTCCATGGAGATAACACTTTCTTTTTCGCATCTATTTCCCTTACACAGCTGGAAACTTTATCAAAGGTAAGAATTGCACCTCTTGCACCCCACCCCGTATGGCCTTATTTGGTGCCTGGGTCATGGCCAATAGATATTTGTCAAATTAATCCATAAAGGCAAACTCCTAGTACACTGTTAGTGTTAATTGTTTCAGCAGGCAAGTCTAGTGAGCTGGTGAGTGGACCCACTGTGGCCTTAGTAACTTCGGTATCATTTGAGGTTCAGTATCAAGCTCCTATTCTCTCTTGCCAAGCACACAGCCTTGGGGGAGGGGGGGTCTCACTTCTATTTCCACATTCAGATCATGCTGAGTATAGACCTCAGTCCGGCGCTCCTTTTTTTTCTGAAACTGTTGGCATCTTTGGAGTCAGGAAGCGACATCTGTTGCAGTGAGCTGATTACCAACAAGGAGAACAAGGTAAAGGCCAGCATTAGGTGGGGTCTGGCTTAGCTTCAAAGCAGGCATATGGTTTCTATCTTAATGAGGGAGATTTCATATTCAGGAGAGACACATCTGAAGAGCAAATTAACTAATCAAGACAGAGCACATAAACAGAACGTGGCTGGTCAGATTCCCCTCCATCGATGGCACAGTGTCTCGTAAAAGCCTCACAGCAGTAGCTATGCCTCCTTTTGGGTTCCTACTGTACTATTTTGGTGGGCACCCTGCGTGTCTAAAGACTGGATTACCATAATGATTCATATAGTCTACCTTTGGCAGGTGCCTCTTTGTCCCCAATCCTGTTCCACAAACTAGAATCTTAACATCCCAAAGCGCCATCTTAATTTGCTTCAAGGTCTTCAAACTTGTACCTCTGCTCATAGCATTTAACTACTTCTACAAGTATATATTCTCAGTCCACATTTTTCACACTACCTCAACAACAGAATTCCAACACAGCTCCCCAGGCTGGCTCCAAGGCATGCAGTGGTTCCCCAGTCATTTCTGCATCTCTCTTTCTCTTGTTTGTCTGAAAGGCTCCAGTCTACTTTGTTTCACGTACACAAGTTTTGTCTACCTATCTAAACTCAGCCTAAGCCTTACATAGTCTAGAAAGACCCCTGTCGCCATTCCAGTCCTCGGCAGCAGTTCCTTCTCTGAACAGTGTCCAGGAAAGCACTCTAGTGACGACTACTGTGTATCTGTATTCTAAACAACTTTGATGCAGACATAGTTCAGTAGGATGAAAGCATAGGTGGTTTGTTTGTTTGTTGTTTTAGAAAATGCAGTGTCAGTTTCTAACTTTCAGAATCACAGAACAAGAGCTGAGAGAGACTTGCCATCCTTGCCCCAAGCACAGCCTATGGGATTGGAAATACTATTGGTAGAATGTCTTTAAAGGTTTACTTTAAAGCTTTATCCTTCATCATTTTGACCCTGCTACTGTAGATGTCCTGGTTAGAAACAGGAGTATAATCCGGAACCCAAGGACCTACACTTGCATGCTTCTTGAAAGAAAAGCAGATGTCCACATCTGATTCAAGTTCAGTCTTTGACATCAGGACCAGGTAGTTGTGTTCCTTCAGCATTTCCTTGTTTTCCAGGCTTCAAATGAGGAAGAGAAAACTCAATGAGATTAAAAGGTTTCAAAAGATAGAATGTGCTAGAGTCAGGGTTTGTTTCCAATTCTGCGTAATTCTGAAGTCTACCTTCTTTCTACATCTTCAGAATGTTTCTGGAATTAGTAAAAAAAAAAAGGATACTAATCTGAACATAAACACAAATTTACTCTAAATTTTCCTTGCATATTGCTTAACCTGTTTGAATCTCACTTTTTCTACTTCTAAACCATGGAGCATCTCACTGTATAAAAGGACCATTGAGAAGATTGCATGAAGTGATAACTTAAATAATTATAAGCAGCGTGCTGCTTTGCAAATGGAAGGAGCCATTGAAGCCCTGGCTTCCCATGAAAGACTAATGGTAAATGGAATATTGTTTTGTAAACTGTATGGTGTCCTGACTGAAAAAATAACATATACCCATGGCATTCTCCTTAGGGTGTTGTATAAAAAGCTTACTCTGGAATAACCCAATAAAGCCATTTTAATAAATGCCAGAGCGGCAAGGAACAAGGCAAACACCATGTGGTACCTACCAGGGGTCAGCAGGAAGAGCTTATAAACCAAGTCTTAAAAGGTTTGTATCCATTACTGATGTGTTTCCACTTGGAAGCCTATGTGCAGATGGAAATACTTGAATTCAAGCTTGCCAGACAGCAGTTTTACAGATGACCTCGTACTTTCAGAAAACAAATGGAAAACTGTCTTGAGCAGCATTCATATCTCTCTGTGTCTTAGGTAATCCAACCAGTATGCATTGTCTTGGGATTGAATCAAGTAAATAGGAGAGTGCTTTGTTTATATTTCAATTAGGGGTCATCATCTCCTCTCAGTGGGCTAATGGTTTTCCAGATGCCTCAAGAATATATCAGAGTACAGTGGGTTCATTATAGGTTTTAAAACTAGACTTTGTCACCTATAAGTTAGAGGATCAAGTGAATGAAGAGTTGCTCTCTGAATTTATCTTGCTCATCCAGCATTTGTGCAACATTGGAAGAAGACTGGAGAAGGAGGCTCCAAAGAGAAAAAAAAATAGTGATATGGATGCATGGATTTTGACCAATCATCTCAGCACTCTTTCAACAAGGATAATGGAATTTAGCAGAGAATCAGAAGCCCCAAGCAATCCCTCTGTGAGGAGAGAGAAAACTGCCAGTGAACTAGGGAAGTGGGGTAGAGAACAATTAGTCTTCCCTTTGCAGCACAAACTTTATATTTTTTCTGTGTGAGGTAGAGATTCCTAATTGATTTGGGTGGTGGAAATCTTTGTAGCTTTTTTGATCTTTTAGTCACCACCCCTCACTTCTACTCCTTGATTCACAGAGTTCAGTTAGGAACAGTAATGAAAGCACAACTTCCAGATCCTGGAACATAATGGTGATTGATATGGCCCTAGTGGGTGAGTTAAAAGCAAGCAAAGATGCATTTGGAAGGGGGGTGCTTGATGATTTGTGCTTATCCTTCATGATATGTCACCGTACAGTTATGAAAATAATTAGGGCTATGAAAAGCTTATTTTGGGGCTCATTATTTTATTTTATGTGTATGAGTTTAGCTTGCATGTTTGTCTGTGCACCATGGGCATCCCTGGTGCCAGTGGAGACTAGAAGATGGTTTTGGACCCCCTGGAACGGAGTCACAGAAGGTTGTAGACTGCCTTAGAAATGCTAAGAATTGAACCCAGACCCTCTGCAAGAACCAGTGCTTAACCACAGAAATAACTCTCTCCCACAAACTTTAGGGCTGAAATTCATGTTGGAAGGATAATTTCCTCTCAGCTTTAAGTCTAATGCCAAAATTTGCTGATTTCTCCAACCCACTTTGCAGCACAAATTTTTCTCACAGTGTCTTTGTGTCTTTGCAGCACAAATTTTTCTCACAGTGACAATAACCATATTATGGAGCACAGAGTATATTTTGTTCATTAAATACCCAAGTGTCTGACATGTGTTAGATAGTGTGAAGGATTCAGGATTGAAGAAGATATAGTCTATCATTGTAAAAGCCAAGTAGAAAGGTAAAAGCAGTATGAACTAAATGTAGAGAGTTGTAACTCAAGTTGGAATGGAGTAAGGACTTGGAATGGGGTCCACGTGCATGTTAGGTGATATGGTGATTAATAGTGTTTCCAGTCATGTGGGGGTGTCTTTGGGAAAGAGAAAGATTTGGGATTTGGGGAAGAAATGGAATTCTAGCTAAGTCCTCTGCAGGCAGCTGCTAAGTAGAGGATAGATAAGACATGCTAGACAAAGGAATCTCTGAAAGTAAGGATAGAGTGTAAATGAGAGAGAGAGAAAAAAAGAGTATGAGAGAGAGAGAGAGAGAGAGAGAGTTAATTAGACTGTAAGACCTTTGGGCAGAGCAGTGAAAAACAAACGTCAGTAGAAGCAATGTAGTCAAGAATTCTTCAAACCAGATAAGGAATTATGGATGGCTCTCTATAGCAGTAGGGCTTTACAATGTACCATGAGTCAACTGCAGGATGTTATGCCTACTTGGTAGTTTTAAACTTTGGTTCTGACTCCCAAAAGACTATAGGGAAAAGTAGATTCCCTGGAAGGCTATCATCCTTAGCCAGGCATGCTGGAGGCAGAGTTGTGGCTGTGGGAACAGCAAGACCATGGATGGAACTGCTGATGCTGAATATATGTAATGTCACCCAGTGATAGCCATATCCCATTTACTTTAGCAGAAATTACCCTTGGCCATGTAATTTGTGATTCATTTCTTTTCACAAGAATATAAAATCACTTAGATGAATACAAATTAGATCCAATAAAATAATCATGTTGCATGACAATATATTAATTAATGAGTTGGTTAATAGTTTGGGAATCAGGTGGAGAGGTTGTTGGGAAAGGCCCAGGATTTCTGAGAAAGGATGGTATTTGAATTGAGTCTTCAGTAGGTAGCTGTTTTTCTTCTCTGCCTTAGTTCCTTGAGAAAGAATCTACCACTTGAACTTGGGGCTAAGCTTGTGGCCAGCAATCCCCAGCAATCCTGTCTCTGTCCTCCACAGCACTGGCATGCCAGCATTTTATCTAGGTGATGGGAAATTGAACTCAGGCACTTCTGCTTGGGCAACAAGTGCTTTTACCTGCCAAGTCATCTCCTCAGCCCTGAGAGTTTGTTTGTTTTAAGACAAAATAATTATGTGCTACTCAATTCTCATGGAGATGGGAGTTTGTTGACACAATCACAAGATGCTTTGGAAAATCCAGAAAGTCTGAAGGGTCAAAATGAAAAGATAAACTATAATCCTTTTTAATCAGCCCAGACTTCCTGAAGAAAATAGGAAATTCTAATTATATTGCACAGATTATTAAAAGTATAGAAGACTAATGGAATTAGCTTTTGGCAAAACTTAGGTGTGTTCTGTTGGCACATGTCTCATGAATTCTGAGCATGAGTGTGTGCATTTGCCCTCGTCGCCTCACATTGTTCTGGTATTCTGCAGTCAAATGTTTGAACCCTAAGCTATGCTCCTATGTACCAGGGTTCTGAACCTCTGTGTGTTCAAAATAGCAGCTGCCCTTGTCGAAATGCAGATTCTGAATCAGCAGGTGAAGGCTGGGCCAAGGTTGGGGAGCGGCTGGTGGTCTAGGGACTAATAATGCATGTTGAATAGTAAGCTTGCATACTGACATCTGTGCTCTGACCCCGTGGAGCCTGGCCACTTTCTCAGAGTCTCCTACATCAATAATGATTACCTTCCTCTGAGCAGTGCTCCATGAAATTGTACAAAATCACATGCACTATTGAGTAAGCAGGCTAGGCTTTAGAAACAGACTCACAAAAAGATGTCCAGGACACTGTACAGGTGCTGAGCTAGAGAGGTTCCACTTCTGGGTCAGAGTAAGCTAATTCTTAAAAGAAAACTATCCATATTCCAAAAGAAAGGATGGGGATGACGAGATGGCTCAGAGGTGAAGTGCTTGCTGCCAAACCTGGTCATCTCAGTTCCATTCCTAGGATCAAGGAGATGGAAAGAGAGAACTGACTCCTGCAGGACACTCACTGATCTCCAGACATGCCACTCATGTCTCTGTCTCTCTGTCTCTGTCTCTGTCTCTGTCTCTGTCTCTCTCTCTCTCTCTCACACACACACACACACACACACACACACACACACACATGCATGTGTATATACATACACACATAAATAAATTAAAATGTAGAAAGAATTTTATAATAGTAAAGATGTGGGAGGAAATATGCAAATGATGGCTCTCAACCTTCCTATGGACTATTCATTAAGGAAAACTAATACTTCCTGAGAGTTTTTCTAGGGAAGTTTCCAGAACATGGTGAGACACTTAAGAATCAATGAGAAGACAGGATGGGACGCTAGAGGTGTCTTATTTTAGCTATGCCGAAGTTATTCCATACAACCCAGGCTTTTTCCTGTCATATTTGTATGCTGTGTCTTAACCTTAGAGGTATAACAAAATGTCTTCTTTGGTGAAAGGTGAATAATGTGAGAAACTAGCATTTGTTAATGGACTGTAAAGAAAGAGTATGGGTAAATGTGATCACATATAAGACAATTATATTTCCATATTTGTAACCAATGAAAACTGGAGCCCTAAGATTAAATATATACATGTGTAATACCCTCAAAGATTGAAATACCTGCCTAAAAACCTAACTACTATAACCAACCATGTAACAGCTAGAAATAAAAAGCTATAATTGCTATTGCTTCAACTATACGGTTGACAAAGGAAATGTAAGACTTAAATTCATGGAAAGATATATGGTGTTCATATTATGAATAATTCAATACAATGACATTGTCATTGCTCTCAGAGTGAGCCACAGTTTCAAATGGGCCCAACAGAAATCCCAGAATTGCTTTTTGTTGGTATAGATGAGGTTATTATAAATTTTTATGGGAAGGAAAGAGATTAAAAGGGATTAAAGTAATTTAGAAGAAGAGAAGGAAGAGATGGGGGAAGAAAAGGAAGAGGATGATAAAAAGTGTGCACCACCACTGGTACTCAGGAGGCAGCAGTAGGCAGATCTCTGTGCGTTCAGTCCAGCCTCGTCTACACAGTGAGTTTCAGGACAACCAGAGCTACATAATGAGTCCTGTCTTAGAGGGAGAAGGAGAGGGAAGTGTGTGTGGGGGGAGAGACAGAGAGAGAGAGAGAGACAGAGACAGAGACAGAGACAGAGACAGAGAGAGGCAGAGAGAGACAGAGAGAGAGGCAGAGAGAGAGAACACAGAGAGAGAGAGAGAGAGAAGGGGAAGGGAGGGAGGAGGTTGGGAAGGAGCTGGGGGAGGGGCTGGGGAGGAGCTAGAAGGATTAATTGCTCAATGTTAGGAGAGTGAAATGGTCTGGTGGAGGTCTCAACTTCAATTCTTATAACCCACATCAAACAGCTCAAAAACACCAGTAACTCCCAGGGAATCCAATGCCATTCACTGGCCTCTGTGGATACCCCCATACTTCACACACACACACAAATCCTTAAAAACGAATGCTGGTTCTCCCCTTCCCTTCCTAAAGTTCTTATATTTAGCATCCATGTTGTTGGGCAAACCTGAGTGTTCTCCTGTACTTAATCCCATGTTCCAAATAACTCATGGTAAATGCAATGCTGGGTAACATACCTTGGGAAATGTTTGATTCTGGCATGGCTCAATGTGTTACAATTGTGTGATTGTTATCATGGCAAAATACCAAGGCTGTATATAGATATTTTTAAGTCTTGTTGCTGGCAGAATTTCAGCAACTTGTGAACTAACTGCAACTTAACCCTCATAAAGAAATACCCAAGGACTTCCCCAAGGAACATTATGGCCATGACATTGATTACATGAAGCAGTTGACACAGTTTGTTTGTTTTGCTTTTTGATGCAGGGTCTTTCTATGTTGCCCTAACTGTCCTAGAACTCTCTATGTAGAACATTCCTGCCTTTGCTTCCCATTTTTTAATGTCATAATCGTTGGAGAGAGAAGTCTACAGAAAGAGTCTTAAATAAAGACCATGAGTTTATGGTTATATTCATAAAAACAATATTTTTTATTCAAGTGTAAATAGAAAACAAATGATTTCCAATCCAAATTCAATTATAATTATATGGTAGAAGGAAGTATGTAATTTAGCTACATAGTACATGCAATGTGTACATCATAAACATCCTTTAGGCCATCTCTATCATCATTGTATCAGGGTTATACAGCAGAAGACAGATTAGTCCTCTCACACAAGCAGGGATAACCAGTCAAATTTACATATAGTTAAACTAGTAAATGCATGGATATTTAGGGTATTAGCTTCCTGCAAAGTATGATACCTTTTATTGTTATGAAATTAAATGTGTAGTTCTGAGACTTTGTCTTGAAGTCAAAGAATAATCCACTAGAATAGTCCATTGATAAAGGCAGAACCCTTAAAATCCAATTTTATTCTTAAAGCTGCTTTTCTGAACTCTGCTTTCAATATAAACAGTCACTTTTGGCAGTCACTTAATATATAAACCACAATATCCACCCCTACTCTCCAAAAGGTTCGGGGCATCTCCCTCCACAGCTTTACAGTCACCTTCTCAGTAGGTGAGTGCAGGGATCCTGATCCTGTAACAGGTCATGTGGTCTCACAAGCCAGACATAGGCTGCACCCTTCAATTCAAGTGGCAGCCTCTTGATCCCGTCACTCTTAACACCGTAGATGTCTGCAAAACCAGCAGCACAGAGAAGATGCCAGCGTCATCTGCCAGCCTGACCAGCAACGGCCCCTTAGGAGAATCGATGCAGTGGCCGCTGTATGGCAGAACATGAGGAAATATTCCTAGGGGCTCCTATCTGGACAGGCAACTCTCCAGGCCATTCTTCTCAACCCTTTATGTGCTTGAGTCTGCATGGGTGGGGTGCTCCTTAGAGACTTATTCATGTTTCCTTGGCCCTGATTTAACATTTGCTTCTTTACTAGGAAAAACAATTCAAGTTTTTCAAATGATTTTGCTCCTTTTTACTTTTTATCACCGCCTTGGTGAGAAGTAGTTAACAGTGACAACCCAACAACCTATATGCTGGGTTGCTTTGAAACTCATCTACCCTGTTAGTTAGAATTTCATCCAAACATACCCTCACACAAAGTCTCAGGACATAAACAAAATGCAAGCACATTTCTTGTCAGACTATTATAAGGTGTTTCCAAGTCCAATTCTCAACAGCCTTTGTTCCCATCAGAAATACCATGATCAGAGACTTTACTGACCATGTTCCTACCGCATTCAGACCGTAAGAGATCCCAGCAAAACTACCCATTATTTTCTGCTTACATTCTAAATATTCTCTATCTCACACCACCAACTTTTTCTAATTTTTCTTACAAGCACTTTTAAATGTTTCTGGACCACATAATTTGATGAGTAATAGCCATGACCCCACTTATATTTTACCAATGTCATGGGTTAGTCACTTTCAAAATAAGCTGAAAGGAAACAAAGTTTTATTTTAACTGATCACTTCAGGGGTTTCAGAGTGTTGTTGACTGGATTGTTGATGAGGCCGGGCTGAACATCATTGGTTGGGAATAAACAGTGAAGACAAACTGTGGTGAGAATTTTGGAATTTTTGTTTCTTAAAACAGTGACAAGTATTATAAAAGTGTGTTTTTGTTTTAGCCTCAGCTGTAGGGATATGTGGTTGCCTCAGACTGACTGCAGCAGCTAACTATGATTTGCCTTGTGCTCTAGGAAAGGCATGGTTTTGCCAACTGCAGATAGTTTTTGCAATTGTATGATGTTTGGAACTCTAGGAACTTTTCAGAGGTTATATAAATGCTAGAGACCCAATAGGCATTGTGGGTGGTCACTCTGAGGGGATTGTTTTCTGTTGGTTAGTAGTCTACTCAAAGGAAAAAAAAACAAAAGGAAACAAATTAGATTCATGGATTTTCCTAGTTCTTTTCTCCCATCTAACCTTGTTTTCTCTCTTATCTACTGTTAGTGGTGAAGTGAGAAGGGGAGGCGAGGGATAAATGGTGGGAAAAAGAAGAACCCACAAAGTAACAACAAATTGCTCATCTAATGGTGGAATGGGAAGAATTCAGGATTATTTATAGCTCAGACCTGATGGTTTTAACAAAGGATTATGTTGTTAATACAGAATTTGGTACTGGGTGGGACCAGGGTGTAGCTGTGATAGGCACTGTTGCTTAGAGGATTGTGGAAGACTTTGGAGTATTGGATTAGAGAAGTGGTAGGAACATAGAAGACAATACTGATGATGTGGATTGTGGAGACCAGCTCAAGATGTTTCACAGGGGAAGAATATTAATAACTGTCCCAGAGAACATTCCTCTTCTATCCTGGCAAAGAACACTGCTGCCTTTTGCCCTAGTCCTAAAAAATCTGCTTAAGGCTAAACTGAAGAGTTTAGATTAGTGGTATATGCAGAGAAGATTTCAAGATAGCCTAGTATTGACTCTGTCCTGTAGTTATTAGTAATCACTCTATAGGCACATCTGTAATGAAAAGGAGCAAGCTGGACAAAGAGAAATATAAATTGTATAGTTTGTGGAAAAGGTGGGGCACCAGGAAGTGCAATGGAACTAAGTCCCATGCTCAAGAGATAAAAAGTTTAAAGAAAAGCCTGATGCTAAGTGGAGTAAAGGGAGTGGAGACCTGAGGACACAGCTCCACCCAGATAAGCTTCCAAAATGTGAAAAGGAATTAAGAGAAACCTTAAGCTGTGGAGGAAATCATCAACCATAGAGAACTGTTACAAATATAATTAAATAAGTGGGGCAAGTTCCAGCTCCATCAAACAGCAACACTGGGCAGCTTCAGCCAGATGGTTCTGGCTTTAGAGTCAAGAGTACACGAAAGGAGTCACCTCCACAGCTAATGAATGGCACTGAGGCCAAGCAGATGTCAGGAAGGTCCCTGAATGGAAGACCATTGTGTGAAGCCTGAATAGTATGGAGACCCCAAAATGTTGGAGATGCCAGAATGGTAGTATGAAAGCTGCAGACCAGATATGTAACCAATTCAAGAGGGAAAAGTATGTTGTAATCAACAAAGCTAAAAGGCTTTGGAGGTCTGAAGAACACTTTGACACCAGACATGGAGATGTAGAATTTGGAATTTGCCCTGCAATTTTTCAGTCTTTCACTGGTCTGATATTCCCTGGTGTTCTTCCTTTCCTCCCTCTGAGAATGATAATGTAGATTTAGTGTCATTGTATGTTGGAAGTATATGATCTACTTTTTTTTTAGGTATTTTCTTCATTTACATTTCAAATGGAATCCCAAAAGTCCCCCATACCTGTCGCCCCACTCCCCTACCTACCCACTCTTACTTCTTGGCCCTGGTGTTCCCCTGTATTGAGGCATATAAAGTTTGCAAGACCAAGGGGCCTCTCTTCCCAATGATGGCCAACTAGGCCATCTTCTGATACATATGCAGCTAGAGACACAAGCTCCGGGGGTACTGGTTAGTTCATATTGTTGTTCCACCTATAGGGCTGCAGACCCCTTTAGCTCCTTGGGTACTTTCTCTAGCTCCTCCATTGGTTGCCCTGTGTTCCATCCAATAGCTGACTGTGAGCATCCACTTCTGTGTTTGCCAGGCACTGACATAGCCTCACAAGAGACAGCTATATCTGGGTCCTTGCAGTAAAATCTTGCTAGTGTATGCAATGGTGTCAGCGTTTGGAGGCTGATTATGGGTTGGATCCCCAGATATGGCAGTCTCTAGATGGTCCATCCTTTCGTCTCAGCTCCAAACTTTGTCTCTGTAACTCCTTCCATGGGTGTTTTGTTCCTAATTCTAAGAAGGGGCAAAGTGTCCACACTTTGGTCTTCGTTCTTCTTGAGTTTCATGTGTTTTGCAAATTGTATCTTTTATCTTGGATATTCTAAGTTTCTGGGCTAATATCCACTTATCAGTGAGTACATACCATGTGAGTTCTTTTGTGAACTGGCAGTTATCATGTGGAAGAATACAAATTGATCCATTCTTATCTCCTTGTACTAAGGTCAAATCTAAGTGGATCAAGGAACTCCACATAAAACCAGAGACACTGAAACTTATAGAGGAGAAAGTGGGGAAAAGCCTCGAAGATATGGGCACAGGGGAAAAATTCCTGAGTAGAGCAGCAATGGCTTGTGTTGTAAGATTGAGAATCGACAAATGGGACCTCATAAAATTGCAAAGCTTCTGTAAGGCAAAAGACACTGTCAATAAGACAAAAAGGCCACCAACAGATTGGGAAAGGATCTTTACCTGTCCTAAATCAGATAGGGGACTAATATCCAATATATATAAAGAACTCAAGAAGGTGGACTCCAGAAAATCAAATAACCCCATTAAAAAATGGGGCTCAGAGCTAAACAAAGAATTCTCACCTGAGGAATACTGAATGGCTGAGAAGCACCTGAAAAAAATGTTCAGCATCCTTAATCATCAGGGAAATGCAAATGAAAACAACCCTGAGATTCCACCTCACACCAGTCAGAATGGCTAAGATCAAAAATTCAGGTGACAGCAGATGCTGGCAAGGATGTGGAGAAAGAGGAACACTCCTCCATTGTTGGTGGGATTGTAAGCTTATACAACCACTCTGGAAATCAGTCTGGCAGTTTCTCAGAAAATTGGACATAGTACTACCAGAGGATCCTGCAATACCTCTCCAGGGCATATATCTATAAGATGTTCCAACTGGTAAGAAGGACACATGCACCACTATGTTCATAGCAGCCTTATTTATAATAGCCAGAAGCTGGAAAGAACCCAGATGTCCCTCAACAGAAGAATGGATACAGAAAATGTGGTACATTTACACAATGGAGTACTACTCAGCTATTAAAAAGAATGGATTTATGAAATTCCTAGGCAAATGGAGGTACCTGAAGGGTATCATCCTGAGTGATGATCTACTTTTTTTAAATTTTGATTTTTCAGGAGGTTATTGTTAAGACACTGCTATGAATTTCAGAGTCTTAAATAGAGTTGAGACTGTGATAGAATAAAGGGATATTTATTATTTATTTATTTATTTATTTATTTATTTATTTATTTGCACTATGCTATGTCTACAAACCTATGTGGCCAGGGAATAGGATGTAGAGCTTTGAATAAGAACGGCCTCCATTGACTCCCATATCTCAATTCTTAATCACAAGGGAGTGTGCCACAGACCCTCTGGGCTCCTTTGCGTGGAATGGGTCTCTAGTTGCGGATGGGCAAAGTGTCGGATGAGTGACAGACAGATGCACACAGGAGAGGTTGTGTAGGATCTGAATGTAATGTCAAATTGAGCATCAGACTTTTTATACAGAAGACAATAAGGACATTGGGTGTCATACCAGTATGGTACAAAGAGGTTACTGGATTCTTACATAAAACAGAGGAATGCAAACACAGAAGGTCTAACGGGAACCACCTGGGATAGAATTCATTGTTAACAACTGGGATCAAAAAGGACTCCACCTAAGATTCGCTTAATCTTAGAAGCCAGGGTCAAGGGCTTCATGCCCTTGCCATAGTTCTTATTTTAGTCTATTGTATAGTCCACCTTCCCCTTAGGCCATTGTAAATATGTGTGTGTATGGGTGTAACTCAGCTATAGTCTTAGAAGCCAGGTGTGAAGTCTTTACCCTCCTAGGGCAAGGACTTTCACACCCAATTCATGGTTCTAACTAGGAAGTTCCGTTCTAGCTAACCATCTCATGAATAATGCAATACTCTAAAACCACAGCCTGATCTACTTCCTAAACCATTGTAAATTCCTGTATATGGGAGTGACTTGGCTTTTATTCTAAATGATAGTGTAATACCAGAGGCTATTCTGAATAGCAACAATCTTACTGAATTTCAAGCCCATGGTCTTGCTCAAGGACATTCTAGGACTGTTGGAACACTGGCGGAAGGCTTTAGCTATGTCAGAATTCAATCTTAAAAGGCACTTATAATAGGATAATACTAAAAGAGAGCACGTGGACCCATCCACTAGACTAAAGCGGGAATGGAAAATTAATGTATGGGTTAGAGAGAACGCCAGACTCCAGGAGCGAGTTTCTGTGAAACTCTTTTGCCTCATGAGTAGCTTACTGACTCGACTGGAGTGCATGGCAGGAGTGGAACCCTTTGATAGGAATAGACGGATTTGTAGGTGTGGCCTTGTTGGGTCAGGCGTTGATGTTTCAAAATCCTATGCTAGGTCCAGACTCTCTCTGTCTCTGTCTCTGTCTCTGTCTCTCTGCCTGAAAATCAGAACGTAGCTCTCAGATACTGCTCCAGCGCCATGCTGCCATGTGTACTACCATGATAAAAATGAAGCAAACCTCTGAAAATGTTTGCTTTGAAAATGAAAATTAAATGCTTTGTTTCGAAAGAGTTGCCCATGGTCATGCTGTCTCTTCCCTACAATAGAACAGTGACTAAGACAATACCCTTTCAGTTAAATACACTTCTTCCAATGAGGTCCTTCGTTTCCCCCACTTGCTGAGAGTTTATTAAAGTATTGTATCAACCAATGGCTACATTGATGGTGGTACAACCCTCAAAACCCATTCACATTCCCACAGTTCCTGCTAGGAACAGAGTGCTGTAGAAACTAGGCTGCTTGTGTGACCCTTTGGGAGATCCTTCATACCTAAACTATAACAGATATTAATATGATTGTAGCAGCTTTCTTACACTTACCATGTACATGGCCCATCAATTTCCATCCTTTGACTGTCAGTCTGTGTTACTTATGTTTTAAATACCTCCCCTGTAAACACCATTAAATTTTGTCTTAGTTATCATTATTTCTTTAGACTGACAATCTGGGAGTACTGAGTCCATAAATTAGAGGGTAAGTTTATACACATTTGATCTAATTATTGGTATAGCTGGGTTTAAATCTGCCATCCGTTTGTTGTTTTTTTTTTTTTTCTTCCTTTGTCCCCTCTACATTTTTGTCTCTTCTTTCCTGTTATATACTTAGCAGTAAAGTCATTTATAGTGTTGCATTTAGTTTTCCTTGCTGGCTTTTTATTTATAGTTTTATAGAAATTAGTATACATGCTTAGAGTATCCTCATCTAGGGTCAATTCATGTTGTCTTTCTCCTGAATAAAGTATTTTGCACACAGATGTTTTCTTTGGGCTGATGTTGTCATAAATTTTAACAATACATACATTAAAACTGTCTACAGTGAATTATTTTTATTGTCAATTCACTTACAAGTATCTTAAAAATATGGTATTTTATAACTTTACACATATGGCTATGACTCACATAATGATGTTTTGATTAACAACAGACCGCAAGCATGCACTGAACCTAGACAATTACAATGGAGCTGCAAAATTCCTATCACCTACAAACACTGTACCAAACATAATATTATAGTGTGATGCATTACTCAAGAGCTTATGATGGTATTAATACAAACAAAGACATGAGCTCTTAATTATATAAAATATAGTATACTCTATTGTATATGGTTCAGACTTGCTAATGACAACTAATGACTATATTTTTCATTGAAATAGTAATTACACCCTTAAAGTATATATCTTCTGCTTAAATACACTTACAGTTGATTATAGAAGGCAGGTCCTTTAGAAGGCAAAAGCACTGATATACACAAAGTCCACAGTTCCATCTGTTTTCCTTTCCTAAAGGAAGACGTGGAGCTGGAAAAAGTAGGCTCAATGGTATGCCCTGTAGGCCTAGACTGATATGTGTGTTTGTGTATTCATATTTTTGTCTTTACTTTGTTTCTTTAAATACAAAGAAAGTTTAGCATAGAAAATAATTTATGGCCATATTCCCCTAAATGCACCTGATCTTATCAGAATGGGGAAAAACATTTAAAACAAAAAGAATCTTAGCAAGAAGGGATAAAAAGAAAGAAAATATTTTGAACAGCTAAGAAGTGTGTTTGTGTTTTAAAATCAGTGTTATTACAATAGGATCAAAAACTTGAAAAAGAGAAAGGTTTATAATGTTTAAAACATTGTAATATACTTGATTTATTATTGAGGAAAGAAAAATATTTTTATGCACTCATTGCAGCTAAGGGCACAGTGTTTTAAATTCCCAGTGGTCCACACTGTCTGAGGCCTCACATTCACTTCCTAATCACTACCTGACTCACCTAAAAAAAAAAAAAAACTACCCAGACACACTCACAGCAAGTGCCCTAAATAGACATACCACTTTTAATCTTCTATTTGTATATTGTCATGCTTTTTCTATGCTTAGCTATGATTAAATGTACCAATAATTACTCCTATGTTTACAATTGCTTATAAATTTCAATACTCTGCTAGGTTGCAGAGGTTTGTAATCCTGCTGCAATAGACTATTCCATACAGCCTGTGATGTTGTAGGTGATGCTGCTGGGCTAGTATAAGCAAAGGCTGCAATGTTTCCTTAATAACGCAAGTGTGTAACTTATCAGAATATGTGTTTATTACTGCAGGAAAGACAATCTCATTTATGATTTCTACTTCTTCCCCTGCCTTCCTGAAGATCTGAATTTCTAGATCAAGTTTTCCTTCTTGGAGGGAGTTTTAGTATTTAACAGGCAGAAAGTTCTTTTAAAATCAGACATTTAAAATCCTTGGCATATTTTGCATTCTATTCTGGTAGTATCAATATTCTCATATTGATCTGAGGCGAAATTCAGTGATTCACTTGATATGAACTTCCAGAATGCATTGCTGCTTTGGAGTTTCTGGGGCCTAAATACCCCACACGTGCAATTTAAGGGAGGAAAGATTTCCTTAAAGGTTCAATTTGACTTACAGTTTTAAGAGAGTTTGGCCCTATTGAGAGGAAAAGGCATGGCTCTGTTCATGGCAGGAGAAGCAGTCTCCTCACAGCACAGTGGCCCAGGAAGCAGACACTGGGCTGTATTCAAAAGCTCAGCCCTAAGACACTTACCTAGCCAGGCTCCGTGTCCCAAAGGCTTCAGTCTTCCAAATCTCTCTTTCTCCCAGCTGGACAACAAACATTTAAAGTATAAGCCTATGTGAGACATTTCAGATTCAAACCTAACCATGTTTGTTTGTTTTTTGTTTACTTCATTCTATTGTGTCATGACTTGAGGGTACTATTCTATTGTTCCTGTGTGTAAGTGTCTGCTCTCTTTCTGCTAAAATTCTTTTCATCTGTCATTGGCTTTCAGTGTTTTTTTTTTTTTTTTTATGTGCTTAGGTATAGCTCTCCTCAGTTTCATCCTTTTGAGGTTTACTGAACATCCTTGATCAATGGGCTGTAGGGTTCACTTTTTGATATTTTTTAATATTGAGCCATCATTTAAAATTCTCCTCCATTCTTTCCTCTATGAGAAATCAATTTACATGTATGTGAGGTCCTCCTGTTACTGATGCGACTCATTCCTCCCTCACATCTTTCCCTCTGCGTTTCAGTGCACAGCTATGCTTAGATTTCCACTGGTTTCACTTCAGTTTTAATCTCTCCTAAAGCTGTATGTGTGCACACATGCATGTTTGTGAACATGCATGTGTCACACACTCATGATACTTCCCTTTAGCAAATATCATAGATGTTATAAAATCCTAAATCAGACTATCTCTAATGGATTTTTTTCTTCCTCCTTTGCATCTTTATATTTTTGTAATTGTAGTGATTTTAATTGTATGCTGGGCGCTTTACACGTTGCAGAGAATGGATAGATTGCAATCTGTTATTATACTCTGAAGAGTGTGGCATTTCATCCACGCAAACAATCAAATGACTAAGAGATCACCTTTCAATTCTAGAAGCTTGACTTCATGCTAAGCTGGACCAATTTTCATTTTCTCAGCTTCCAGGCAAACTCATTTTTTACATGCCCTTTATTTTTAAAGACTCTTTGTTATTTTGATGGGGATTACAAAGTGTTTGCCAAAGTCTCTTATCAATGACTCAAACTCCTAATTCTATTCCTCATGTGGTCCAACATCTGCAAACTTCTCTCAGCCTCTTAGAGGTCATTTTCCCCTTGGGATTTCTGGAATCCTACTCATGCATACTGTTCACAAGTGCATTAAGCAGCTTCAGCTTTCTGAAAGAAAAATACTGTGGAGTCTTATCTACATAAGTAGTATTTGTTTTGAAAAGAACTAAAATACCAAGAGTAGAGAATGAGCCTACAAATATGGCTGAGTGAGTAAGAAATGGGGAGGTTAAAAGATACAAAATGCCAGATGTGTAGGATGAACAAGTTTAGATCTCATGTATAACGTAAGAACTGAAGTTAATTACATCATATGGTACAATAGATATATGTTAAAAAAATATGAGACGTACATAAGAAAACAGGTATGCTAGCTAGCTTCTATCGTAAATACTTTGCAGTCTAAATATATTTTACAGCATAGTGTTCAAGTTTTAAGTATTATGGATGTGGTGATTTGAATGATTATGGTCCCCATAGGCTCATATAGTTGAATGCTTGGTCATAGTTGATGGGAGTGTTTGGGAGGATTAAGAGGTGTGGCCTTATTGAAGAAGGTGTTACTGGAGGCGGGCTTTGAGGTTGCAAAACCCAAGGCCATTCCTAGTTATCTGCCTCTGTGTCCTTTGTGGATAGGGTGTAAACTGACAGTTACTGCTCCATCCCAATGCCTGCCTGTCTGTGGCCATGAACCCTGCCATCATGGTCATGAACTTACCCTGTGTTACTGTAAGCCCAGATTAAATGCTTTCTTCTCTAAGTTGCCTTGGTCATAGTGCTTTGTCACATTGACAGAAAAGGAACTAAGACACGCAACAATATCTATCTTTTAAGACAGAAGTCAAGTAAGGAGTTGAAAAAAATGATATATGGGATCAGCACTCTGCATTATTGCAATGGTTCCCTTTTTAGTTTGTATTCCTTCAGTTACAAAAGATTGTGCTGTTTTGCCTGAGTTCTTACACCCTGTGAAGCACAAAAATTGAGATTCTCTTAAGAGAACAAATTTGTTCTTTCATGGACCATAAATTCCCTGCCTCTGCCTACCAATGATAACTCTTCAATCCCATCAACTATTTTGTTGTAATTTTAAATTCCATCCTGGATCATTGTTATCTGCATGTGACCTACTCCAGCAATACCTACTTCACTTGTAGGAATTGGGGTTCTCTAACATGTATGTCTCACATCAATTATTTTTATTCCTCTAGCATCTTTTACCAGGTGCCATTTCCTGCTGTCCATTACAGGATTGTTACTTAATGCTGTTTGAACTCCCTGTTACTTCCAGACCAATGGTTCTCTGCAATAACCAAACGGTACACGTACAGCTCATCACTTAATCATGTGCTCGTGTTATTTTAAAGGAAATATATCTCAGAGTAAAATTCAGCTGGTGTTTCTGAAACAAAGTTCCAGAAAAAAAAACAAAAACAAAAACAGTACTGTCTTCAGATACAATAGACCCTTTTCAGGACATAGTAGTTTCAATTATAAGCTTCCATTTTGATTTTTTCTCTCAGAGTAGATTAGGAGGAACACTAAGCATAAATCTCACAGAACTCTTTGGAAGAGAGTAAATGACATATCTTTCTGACTGTAGAAGAAAGACAACATCATGGCAGTTAACAGATTTCTGCTTTCAAGCTGAGTTTGTGCCCAATGGAGAAAAGAATCTCTAACAAAACTTGTGTTTTCAGGACTCCAGCCACAGTCTATTTCATGACTATACAGGAAGGACAAGGTTTGGGAAGGGTTGGGAAGTTCACGCCACTGCTAGCCTTAGCTATGACTGGAAGGAAGCCTGGGATATGGGGTTTCTTCTGAAAATAATGACTGATCTGGGGTAGGACTTGGGCTGATGTAGGATGAGTCTGTGGTAGAAGAGATGACAGAACTGAAAGTCCACGAGCCAGGCCAGGATACAGGAATGTCAGCCTCCTCAAATCTTGTTTTCTCTGACTTGAAAACTGCAAAGATTGTTTTATAAGGTTCTTTACAAGGTATGATTGAAAAAGACATAACAGAACTTTGAAAATTATTCAGTATTAAGCATATGTCTTTTAATCGCATCATCTTCCACAATCTAAAATCTACATTGTAGGCCAATTAGTAGATCAGTCTGATCTTTTATGGAGGTCACTTGAGGGTATAATGGGTCCCTATGGTGGTAGGGGATGGTTTGACTATATCCCCTGAGGTTTATAAGCTGGAAATGTGACTCCCGATGCAACAGTATGAAAAGCAGAAGGTCCGTAAGAGGTGGAGCTTCATGGAAGGACGCCATATTTGAAAATACGAAGGTGTTGCTCAGGGGACCAGGTTAGCAGAGAGGGCTATTTTGAAGCAGTGAAACTCCTAATGTGCTTAGCCCTTTCTGCATGTAGCCATTTCCTTTTCTATGTCTCTAGTTTACTGTGACATAATCCTGCAGACCCCTCAGCAGATTCCAGAACCATGTTTGCATTTTCCAATCTCCAGAATCATGAGTCAAATAAAAATCATTTCTTTGTAAATTGCCCAGCTTCAGGTGTTTTGTTACCGAAACAAAAAAGGAATTAAACCCCCATCTTTGGTAAACAAGATTGTCAGTACTTTGATGAATGACATCAGTTAATTTGGATAATCAACTCTCATTTAGGTCGGGCAACAGCTCATTTGTAGTGACAGGTTGAATTTCCCCAAGAGTTATACATATTCTGTTACATCCAACTCATTCTCTCTGCCGTCACTGTCTGACCTTCTGTTGACTTGAGGGAAAACAGCACATTTTTGCTCCTTGTGGAACTGTTACAGAAAATCCATGACTAGGTTTCCCAAAGTCACAGGACTTTCCCAGGGAAGAAGACTAAGATGTATCGCACAGCATGAGGGTCTGTGGAGACTATCAGCTGATGGCTGCTTAAATACTAGGCTGGCTCTGGGCAGTTTTTTCGAAAACACGGCTGGAAATAAACTTTGTTCATCTACCTCTCATGCATATTGGTTTTAGACAATTGTTCTATCTTTTGTAATGGTTTTTATCTATTGTATAGGAAACAAAATTGTGGAGAAAATTGGCTGCTATACATTTTAGCTACTGCAGTAACCAATTAAACTGGTCATCTTGGACCTTTTTTGTCTTTAAGGAGATTTACATATGCTTTAGTCCTTGTATTTGTTTTGTTTTGCTTTGGTTTTGGTTTTTGTTATTAATGTTTTTGTTGTTGTTGCTGCTGCTGTTGGTTTTGCTTTTTTAAAACTTTGTTTTAATTTTTACAGGAAATTATAGAGTTTTATCTTTCTTGCTCCATACTCTCAGCTGGCTTCCCCTCATACCATTGGTCTGGGATAAAGAAGACCCCAAATGAAGATCCCAAGACTTTCAAAAATCCAGGTCCCTGAACACATCCTGTCAAATAGAGATGCAGGAAACAGATGTGTAATGTATTGTGTTGGAATGACTTTGCAGACAATGACTTGTCTACTATAAGAGTGCATGAGCAGTCAAAGTGGGCAAAGGAAATTGTCCACTTGTATATTCTTTAAATGTTGGATGCTGTAGAGCATTCTCTGGAACTAGTGACCCCAATTCAGACGGTTCCACTCATTAGACACGTGACCTCAGGAAAGTCCCAAGTGACTCCGAGCATTTTTTACTTACTTGTTAAACAATGGTCTTATCTCAGTTATGCTCCAGTCAGTTCTAAGTGATTTCTTTCATGTGAAATGTGAACCCATAAGAAATATCTGACACAAGTCTTTCAAACTGAACTGCAAAGAAAATATCATTTATATAATCAATGAAATGGAAGTGACTTCTCTTTGTTAGGTTGCCAGGACAAACTGAAGTTTGCTTTTGGGTGATGGAGTCATAGCCATTTTAAGATATTAGCAGACATTTTCATTCAAAGTGAACAATAACTCTACAGAAGAGTGGTACAAATTTAGTGGTAATGTCAGTAGGAAGTGGGAAATGAAAACTAGCAATTATAGGAGAGTCATGACATAAACAGCAATGTACTTTTCATGGTGCTCCTGAGAAATTAGCACATGACCCAAACAACTGTGTGTTTTCTTGCTTTGAAATAGGACCTTTCTAATTGCAGGTCTGTGAAACACTGACGTCACCCATACTGCTATCCACCCAGTTCTTCATGTGGGGATTTCTCTTTTGGTTTTTCCTCTACCTCATCCTTCTTATCTTCTACAAGCTGGCTTTGTTTCTCTGTTTGCTGGGGGCTGCCAGGAGAATGGACCTCCAGGTCTTGTGTTTGTTAGCAAGCATTATACGATTGGGTCAGGCCCTCAGGCTTCCCTATCTGGTTCTTACTTCTCAGATGAGCATGCCTCCTACAGCAGTTAATCCTCATCTCTCCCCAGAGCCCCAACAATAACCTTTATATTGAAGCTACTGCATCTATATTGAAGCTACTGCAAATTTAAAGCCACGCTGAAAGCTTTTATAGGTAGTATTTTGTGGTCATTGGGTTCTAAATATTTCATAAGTTCCATTATCTCTTATGCTGTGACTCATAAATATTAATAAGATTATTTTATGTTCTGAACATAAGGAGCTTTCCTAGCTCTGTGGTTGTTGTCAGTGTCTGACATTGTGTTGTGGAAGAAGAGAAAGAGTGTTTTGTCCATTCTTTGCCACTCAGATTGCTTCTGTGGTCGGTTACATGGTCAGGGTCTTGGTGAGACTCTTTATTTGAATGGTATGGGATTCCTTTATACATTTAACTTAATCTAGACTAACTGTGTTGAGTCAAAATAACTACCTTTTCACCCCAGTATTTACTACTTGTCATGTTTCTCAAGGGGAATGCAGAAATACCTTCCATTGATTTCACTAGGTCCCATTCCTTGACCAACCTCTACACTTTACCATTTTGTTTTTTTTGTTTTTTTTTCTCCCACACAATAACATGTAGATGGGTTTCTTGAAAAGATAATCTGAGGATCTCTACTTTGAGTAAGTTAATCTGCTCCCATTTACTAAGATTGCTGACATGTTATGTCAATCTCTGTCCACTGCTTGTTCTTGCCTCGTATTTCTATCTCTGGCTCTTATTAGAGCTATACAGTGTTCTGTAGTCTTTTCTTTCCCTCAAGTACTTCTTCCTTGCTTATTTTAAACTTTTAAACACATCTTTGCTTAAAGTCCAAAGTGAAGCAGGTATTTATCCAAAATATTATAATACAATGAATTTGTATTTTGTAATTTCAGTTTCTCTCACTTCCTAGCATTTTAATCTCACATTTGAAAAAAAAAAAAAACACCTTGGTTATCTTCAAAAAAAAAAAAAAACCTTCTTGTGGGACTTCTAACAGTGGAATTGAAGGTTATCTCTGACTCTTCTGCCTCCTCTTGGCACCCCTTTCCTCCTACTGGGTTGCCTCATGCAGCCTTGATATGAGGGTTCGTGCCTGGTCTTATTGTAACCTGTTATGCCATGTTCAGGAGCTAGGCCTTGGAGGCCTGTCCTTCTCTGAAGGACAGGATTTGGAGGAAGAGTGCATCTAGGGGAGAAGAGAGACAAGGGATGAGTATTCTAGGAAGATTGGAAATGGGAGAATAGTGGGTCAGAGGTAGAGGAGAGGTGAGCAGGTGCTTTCTAGTGGAGGGAGGGTAAAGTGTGGTCAGGATGTAATATATGGGAGAAGTATATATTTCATGGTTCCTTCTTGATCTCTATCTCATTAGGGTTAAAACTCTCATTTTCCAAAGCACCCGTGTGTCTTAGTTACATTTCTATTACTGTGAAACTGTGACCAGGGAAACTTATAGAAGCATTTAATTGGGAACTTGTGATCACTGCAGGGAGCGTGGCAGCAGTCAGGCATGTATGGGGCTAGAGCAGTAGCTGAGAGATTTTATCCTGGTCCACAAAAAAAGAAGCAGAGAGAGCTGAGCATAGCATAGTTTTTTGAAAGGCTACCCCAGTGACACACCTTTTCCAACAAGGCATAGCTTCTACCCTTCCCAAATAGTGCCAAGAACTGGAGACCAAATAACCAAATATATGAATCTATGGGGGCATTTTAATTAGATCACCACAATATTTAATGAGTTCTTTTGGTAAGGACCTAAATTTAGTGAACTCTCTCAATCTTTGTTTCTCTGAAAATAACTATTTTATATTTTAATAATCAAGCACAATACATCATTCTAAGTAAATACTCATTCTCTTTTACATTTTTGAAGATATTCTTTCAGGCATCTCTTATTGCCATAGAGAAACTACTGTATATTTAAACTGGACTTTCCTGTCTCAGTAACTGCAATTATTGTGTCAATGGTTACATTCCTTTCCTCAGGATATCCCTACAGTATATCTGTTTAAAGTGAGTTTAATGAACAATGAGTGTCTGATCACAGGAGTCAATCCCATAGTCCAGCCATATGAGATCAGAAGAAACAGAAATGCTTGAAATCTACCTGTGAGTCGAATTCAGGGTCTTTGCCTAAGATTTACCCTAAAACAATAAAAGACGGTCTCATCAATGAATGAGTTTAAATCTGGATGGGTGAGGCAGTAGATCCCAAAGCATGATGGGAATGTCACCTCACCTCCTGCCTGGCATGTCTAAACATGAGTGAAGAAGACCCTTTCTTACTCTGCTAATGCAAACATAACTAAGTGCGAAAACAGAAATTTACTTCTTAGAGATCCATTTCTACTGTAAAGGGACTGTTTGACTTTTAATAATACCACTTTAACAAGAAGTCAAAAACATAGCCATTAGGAATTCTAAACATTTTACTCCAGAAATCTTCTCTCTCCTCTTGTCTCCCTACCTTCCTTCCTTCCTTACTCACTCACTCACTCACTCACTCACTCACTCACTCACTCCTTCCCTCCCTTCCATTCTCTCCCTCTTTCTTCTTTCCCTACCACTTGTGGCCATCTTAGGAAGCCCAAAACATGAAGAAATCAGCAAGATTTTTCTATTCTCTGGTTTGCCTCCCCCACCACCACCATTTCCCTTCATCTTGGTGTGGCTGCTTTACATGAACACAGTAGCATGTGTTGCGGGAGTTAATTTCTTACAGTGCTAGAGGCTAAGAAAGCAAGACCGGGAACAGGTATGGATTGGGAAACATTTCTGGTGAGGACATGTTTCCTGGCTTGTAGTCACTGTCTTCTCAGCATGCCACCATATAGTGGAAGGGTAAGGGAGATCTCTGAAATCACCTTTAAGGGTATTGATACCATCCATAAAGATTATTCCCTTGATCCACTTACAGAAACAGTCCCACCCCCCAATAGCATCAAGTAGTATATTATGATTTTTTTCCATGTCAATTTTCTATTAGTTTACTTTGTGTATGGGATGAGGATGCTCATGCTATGATGAACATGTGGAGGTCAGAGGACAACTTGTGGGTGTTGGTTCTCTCCTTCTAACATGTCTGTTCTGGAGACTGGATTCAGGTTGTCCTACTTGCTAGCAAGTCCCTTTACCAGTTGAGCCTTCTCCCTACCTTGGAGGTTATGATTTTAATGTATGGCATTGTGAAACATAAACATTCAGTTTAGGATACCTCAGTCTCAGAAGTACCCTGGCTCCGTGTTAGGTATTTGTATAGTTCAGCAAAGTCAGCCATGTACTAAGAAAAGGGGCATCCTCAAGCCTCCAGAGTGGTTCTTCAGACCTAAGTAGCACTTCAGCATGCTCCATGTAGACAGAAGAGAAAAGGAAACATGGGGTTATGTGGTTCTCTAGCATGTATACTGTGTACCAGAATACCTCAATTGTGATTCTTTCCTCAGTCAGGCTACCCTCTCACATGATGCTTCATTCACTAAGCCTTGGTTTGGGAGTTCTTCTCTTTAGAACCGCTGCTCCTTACTTATTTACTTACTTACTTACTTACTTACTTACTTACACTGCTGGCAGTATCCTTTAAATTTTAGCATGCATCAGTTAGAAGGCTTCAAACATTCATCTGGCCTTTCCTCCAGTGCTGATGGGAGTATGAATTTTGGGAAAACTGTTTGACAGTATCTAATAAAGTGAAACACATATGCACACTCACACACATACACACATGTGAGAGAGAGAGAGAGAGAGAGAGAGAGAGAGAGAGAGAGAGAGAGAGCACTTTTGGTCATAGAGCCAAGTGAAATGTGAACATATGTTTGCTAAGGGGCATGAACAACACTATCCATACATAATATTGCTAACCCAGAAACTTTTCAAAGCTCCCTCCGTAGTAAAATGAAAAGCAATATATACTTAGCTTGTACAACTCGATATCATATTACCAGTGAGAGTGAGAAAATTATGGGGAGGTGAAACATACAGACATGATCAAAGAAAGCAGAGACAGAAAAAAACCCATGCTCTATGATCGCATTCAAACTCAGAACAACACAAGGAAAGTTAGTCTGATAGAAATGAAGATACTATCTCTCTTTAGAGGAGTTGAAGCTGGAAGGGAGACAAGGGAACATTTTGAGGTTCTGGTAATATTCTATTTCTTACTCTACTTATTGCCTGAAGGAGTTCAGTGTGTGAAGTGCCCAATTACATGCTTGTTTCTCCACATGTACATTATATAGATAACAGTGCAAATTTACCTCGGCCCCAACTGCATCTAAATATAACCACCTAAGGACTTACATATGCCATACAGATACACATAGATTTCAAGATTGTAACTCGATTGCCTTAAATATATATATCAAGTAAGTCACTGTTGTTATTTAGCAGCTGGGGCCAGAGCTGTGTCTTTAACTTCACGGGATATTATGTAAATGCTCTCCACCAAACTACACTGAGATCAGTAAAGGAGTTATATAAATACAGTAGCCAGCTCTGAAGAACGAGCAATTATGTATCTCAGCAGCTGTGTGCTTCTGCTCATGTTAGATAATTAGCCAGAAAATTGTTTGCATAATTATTTTATGGAGCATTTGGTGATTTAACCATTTACCTCTGAAGGCTTATCCAAAAGTCATTAAACTGTTGAACGTGGCAGCGATCAGACTTGACAGTGTTTCAGCCAACTTAACAAAACCCAAATGGCCTCAGAATTCCACAGCCCTCTTCTGTGTAACCAGTCATCACAGTTGGCAGGCCAGAACTGGCTTTCACTTTTGAAATTTTTCATTATTTTCTCTCTAAAGGACATGTGTGTCAACTCTTTTAAAATGATATACAACTGAAATGAATTCTTGGGCTTGCCACCACTCTTTCTGATTAGCTGAGCACACATTCAAATCACTGCTGTGGTTATTAAATCCATGTGCTGCATTCCATGCTTGGGAGAGTACAGACAGAGAGAAAAAAGAAGAGAGACTACGAAGGGCAATCAGGGAAAACTGGCCTTGGAAACTGACTTGAAAAATACTTATCCCCTGCCCAATACAATCACACCTGTTAACATTTGAGGGGCTTTTCTTGACACTCTGAGTGTCATAAGAATATATTTGATGACAAGAAGTTTTAGGCATGCTGTACCAAACTACTGAGTGACTTAAAATAGCAGACACTTTTTTCTTAGAGTTCTAGAGATGGGAAGATCCAAATATCAAAGCCCACCTTTAATACTGGATGAGGGTCTTCTTGCTGAGTTCCCATGAGTTCTCCACACTATCACATTGTTGCATACGTCTTAGCATATTCAATTTGGGGATCCATTTGACTACAAGAGTATTAGATTAATTTTTGCAAATATGAGAAGCACTTAGGACTACTGGGCAGAAAAAGCACTTTATAGACATTGCTATTTTTATGTTTAACTGATGTTTAGGAGGATAAAATAGAATTGTGTGTATAAGAGTGTGATTTAAATTGTAAATTCTTGAAAAGATGATTCACGTCATCCTGCAATTTCCTAGGAACAAGCCATTCACAAGTCTCCAGGGAAAAGACAGGAGAAATTCAAAAATCAAATTTACCAAGAACAATATAGGGTTAGAGCTCCCTAGGGAAGAAAACCCAACTGCCATCAATTAATTAAGTCTTTACAGAGAGACCATTGTAGGCCCAGCTCAGCTGGAAGATAGTGAATGAATAGTTAAGCCCGGGAAAGAACAAAAGATGGGCAGTGATTGCTCAAGAAACACATGGAGCCATTTTTTTCAAACCTCCCTTGAGAGTCACTGCTAATGGGGTTGGGTTTCTTTTTAGTGATGAAAATGTAAAATTGATTGTGGTGGTAGTGACATAAATGCAAATACATTAATTCCATCGAGCTGTGTATTTTAAAGTGGACAGATATCACCACATGCGGAAATAAAACTCATTGAAGTTTTACTTTTAACTGCCCCTGGTGCTTCAGTTCATATTACATAATTCCTTCTTAAATAATCATAAATAAGTAAGGAAAAGAGAATAAATACAGCTGGCATCTCCTGGAGGAGAGTGAAGCTGCTACTTGGAAGGCTAAAGTCAATGGCTCCAAGGCAAATAGGGATGGCTACAGATTCTGGAGAGCTGGCTGCCTAAAACCCCGGGAGAGCCTGGACAGATGTGAAACGAAATACAGCTTCTTCCCTTTTGCCATTCGTTTCTAATGAAGACCAGAAGAGCTTGAAAATAGATGTCCTACCTGAAATGTCCCACTCCTGCTGTCAGAACCCAAGGGGTTTGCTCACAGGCACCAGCTGGGGTTATGGAACCACTGGTCATAGAACTGTGGGGTGCAGATACCCAGAAGAGCAGGGGTTTCTCCTGAGGAGAGGGATTGGCCTTACTCATGGCACTGCCTTTCCTCAAGGGTCTGCATGTCCACAGGGCCTCTGCAGTTGAGGCTGAACTCTAGTGTGCAGTTGGAAGGGGTAGGCCAGGGGCTTTCAATATATGAGAGAAAATATGCAATATTTTGTGTACACTCTTCCTTATCCTTTCTTGGTTCCCCCCTCTTCCCTTCCCTTAGTCCCCCTCCTCTCTCATTGCCCTTATTATACATGTAGACACACACACACACATATATATATGTATCCTACTTATGAGAGAAGAAGAATTTGGGGGGGGCAAGTCTTTTTTTTTTAGGGGAAAGATATAGCAAACCATTTATTTTTATTTTTTTTTTAGAAGATTTTCTTATTTTTATTTATTTTTCATTGGTTATTTTATTTATTTACATTTCAAATGTTATCATTTACATTTCAAATGTAAATGTTATTTACATTTCAAATGTTATCCCCCTCTGCAGTTTCCCCTTCACAACCCCCCTATCCCATTTCTCTCCCCCAGCTTCTATGAGAGTGCTACCCCACCAACCCACCCACCCACTCCCACCTCACCATCCTAGCCTTCCCTTAATTGGGGCATTGAGTCTCTATGGGACCAAGGGCCTCCCCTCCCATTGATGCCAGATAAGGCCATTCTCTGCTACTTAATCAGCTGGAGCCATAGGTCCCTCCATGTGTAGTCTTTGGTTGATGTTTTTGGTGGGCAAGTCTTGTTTATTTCACTTAACATGAAAATGTTAAGTCTAGTTCCATCTATTTTCCTACAAGTGACATAATTATATTCTTTGTTATAGCTAAATAAAGCCTCACGTGCATAAGTTTTCTCATGGATGTCACAGGAGAAATGTGACTAACTAAATATATTAATTAAAAATACCGTGCAACACAAACTACCAGAGTGGAGCTTCAGGACAGAGGGAGACTGGAGGCTTGCTGGGGCCCATTTGTCCCCTTTCCTGTCAGAAGAATAGCTGGGAGAGTTCCTTCCCAGTAACAGTGGAAGGGGTCTTTCAAGTTCAGGCTCCCGGAGAAAGCAAACCTAGTGTCAGGCAGCTGTGTAGCCTAGGCTATCTTGGTGGCTTTCTGGTCAGGGGCATGAGCTTCAATAAAAAGTTTCTCTTATTTTTAGTCAAAAGTTACAAAAGAAGGTCACATTCTAAAATACTTTAAAAGAGTAGATAGAAGCTTGAGCAGAAACCCAATAATTACAATTGATACAAATCTCCCTGATAAATTTGTATTAATTGCCAAGAAAATAATAACATTAAGATTAAGAAGGTCTACTGGGCCAGGCGGTGGTGGCACACACCTTTAATCCCAGCACTTGGGAGGCAGAGGCAGGTGGATTTCTGAGTTCGAGGCCAGCCTGGTCTACAAAGTGAGTTCCAGGACAGCCAGGGCTATACAGAGAAACCCTGTCTCGAAAAACAAAACAAAACAAAACAAAACAAAACAAACAAAAAAAAAAACAAAAAAAAAAAGAAGGTCTACTGGGCAAATGGACATTGAGCATGAAAAAGAGCCTACATTGCCTTCTGGGATATTTCTAACAATGTGCATAGTTGAAATATAGGAATGAGAAAACACCAGGCAAGCTCAAATTAGGGGTACAAGGTCTTACAGGGAAAAAAAATGACTAAGAAGTTAAAAGAGCAATGCCTGGTCCCGGGTCTGAGCCTCTTGTCATAAAGTTTATTGTTGGGATAGTCTTCGGATTTGAAGAGCTAAGGGTTAAGGTGTAGCAGCTCTTACCACTTTATTACAGTCAGTTGCTATATTTATATCATCCTTTGTAGTGGCACTTAGTGATAAAGAAAGATATTGTCCATACCTGCTTTCAAATAGAAAATAAGTAAGGTGACAATTCTAAGTAGTTAGTGAGAAAGAGAACAGAAAAGCAAAAATCTTAAAAAAAAAATTACATTTGAAATACGTTGGTGAACCAACCAAAGAGTACATAAGGAGAGACTCATGACTCCAGCCACAAATGTAGCAGAGGATAGCCTTGTTAAACATCAGTGAGAGGAGAGGCCCTTGGTCCTATGAAGGCTCGATGCCCCAGTGTAGGGGAATGCCAAGACAGAGAAGTAGGAGTAGGTGGGTTATTGAGCAGGAGGAGGGGGATGGGATAAGATATTTTTGGAGGGGAAACCAGGAAAGAGGGCAGAATTTGTAATGTAAATAAAGAAAATATCTAATAAAAATGTTTATATTCAAAAAAGAAAGAAAGAAAGAGAGTGAGAGAGAGAGGAAGGAAGGAAAGAAGGAAGATGTTGGTGAAATGTCTGAGAGATCCTTGACACTATTATTCTAATTCTTTTACAAGTTAGAAATATTTCAAAATGAACCATTAAATGAAACATTACATTTCCCAGGAGAACAAAGTAAAGTGGATCATGTCTGGCCCATTGTTCCCAGCTTCCTAGAGGAGATGCAGCCCTGAGCAGAGAATTCCTTTGGAGGCCTCACACACACAGCCTTGATTTCTGATGGAGCTCTGGAATCCTAGGAAGTTCTGTGTGTTGCCAAACCCATCCCTTCCCCAAAAAGGGAGCCAATTAGTGTCATAGTTAGGAGAATGGGAAACACTCCCTTGACATTCAACATTTGGAAATAATATCCAGTGTGATAGAAGGGCCTGGTACTCTGTCCAGGGAAATCATTTCTCCTCTTCCTTCTGTGTAAGGCATCAGAGAGCTGTTGTTTTGTATTATTAAGATAATCAGATGCACATTAGAGATTAAGTTACAGTGTTATAGACTGTCGAAATGTTTTATTTGTGTGTGTGTGTGTGTTCGTATGTGATATGTAAATAGACATATGTGGGAGCTAATGCGCATGCACACATGTGTGCCTATGGAGACCAGAGTCTGAAGTCAGTTTTCTCTCTCAGTCCCTCCCCACTTTATTTTCTGAGGCAAGTCTCTCATTGGGCCCATAGCTTACTTGG